>NC_084830.1:70080271-70383301 GCF_033115175.1 Lepus europaeus | reverse complement strand
ACATACAGTGATCTTCAAGAGGGCAAAAGGCTCACATACCACCAAGGTCTGTCTGCCAGTGTGGGTGAAGTTTACCCTATGTCCCTTGTCTAAACCCTGGATTAATTACTCAACAAATGCTACTGTTACTGAAATAATAACTAACACTTATTGAGCATTTGCTGTGTGCAAGTGTTTTATACACATTAACTCCTGATTCCTATAGTCAGCCTCTGTGGTAAAAAGGCATCTAGACACTTGTTCGAGGAACACATCTCTAGTTAACGGCAAAGGTAGGATGGACTTCAGGTATGTTCTGGTGCCCAAATTCTCAATGTCCGACCATGCTGCCTACCAAAGTGCTTGTGGAGCATTGACCAAGTGACCTTTGCCGTGAGTTAATGTGTTCAGTTCCTTACTCTAGGAATCTAGTGGGGAATCTCCTTTCCAAGGTACCCTATTGTGTAGGGAAGGAGAGGGTAACTGTGCCTTGGTAGCTCCTGCATTTCTATATCTGGGAGTTTGGGAGTGGCAGATGATTGGGGATGGGACTTTGGAGCATTCTTGAGACTCAAGCTACATGGCAAGAGCCCTGTTTTAAATATAGTTTCATTGAAGTGGGCTGATGGAAATAGGGATCATTCTCTTGTTGGCATCAGGGTCTAGTGTATAAGATGCCCCTGCAGAACAGATTGGGGAGTGAGGAATAGGGATCTCTGGCAGCCCAGAGCAAGTTGTATGAGAGAGACTCAAGAGTAGGGATGAGAGCCAGAAACAAATGTCAGCTCTTCAAAGCCAATCCTGGAGCAAATCCCACTGGATGTGTATAGCTAGCCAAGGATAAGCTGCTGTGCAGTTGTCCTGTGGAGCTGTCTGAATAGTGGAAAGGTAATTGATTATGTGGAAAGAGGGTTAACTTTTTAAATTATGAACTTTGACCATGCTAAAATTAGGAGCAAAAATGAAAATCTGCTGGTGCAGAGTGCCTAAGACTACATTGTACATACTGAGCAAATGCAATCTCTCCTTTTTGGTGCCAGCACAATCCTGGTGCCAGAGAGTTTTTCCTGGGAGCCATGGGGTCAACAGAACACAAGCTAGAATTGTCCAAACAGAGATTGGGTATAATCTGCAAATAGAACTCTTCTTAGGTTCTGCTATGATTCTGGTATCTATGCCAGTGCACATTCTGGAAAGGTGAGGGGCTAGTCTTGCTTAGTATATCCCTTCCATACCAAAGCAGTGAGAACAGCTCATTGTCTCTTCCACCACCCTTATTGAAGGAATGTTCCAAAAGCTTAGTAGGGCTCAGAATGGCTCTGCCATTTTCTTAGCTTGATTCCAGCTCTTACCTCCAAGCCTGTGCTTGTGCCATTTGTCTTTCCAGAGGGACCTTCCCTACTGCAATCCTGTGGTCCATGTCTGTGATTTCCTTTAAAACTTGGTTTAGAATTTCCTGCTCAATGAGAAGACTTCTCTGATTGCACCAGTATCCTCCCTCTGTGTGCTCAGCACTTAGATAAATTTATCACCATTTAAAGCACATTTACAAAACAGAAAACTAACCACACTAATCTGCAGTTTGTAAGAATATCATTCAAGAGTACTTCAAAAAGTTTCATGGGAAAATGCATTCAAAAGATAAGTTTATCCTGGTGAAAAAAATTTTGAAATTTTTTCATATATGCTTTTTCTTTTTTTCACTTTTATTTAATAAATATAAATTTCCAAAGTACAGCTTATGGATTACAATGGCTTTCCCCCCCCATAACTTCCCTCCCACCCGCACTCTCCCATCTCCTGCTCCCTCTCCCATTCCATTCACATCAAGATTCATTTTCAATTCTCTTTATATCCAGGAGATTAATTTAGTATATATTAAGTAAAGATTTCAACAGTTTGCACCCACACAGAAACACAAAGTATTAAATACTGTTTGAGTACTAGTGATAGCATTAAATCACGATGTACAGAGATCCTACATGAGGAGTAAGTGCACAATGACTCCTGTTGTTGACTTAACAAATTGACACTCTTGTTTATGGCGTCAGTAATCTCCCTAGGCTCTTGTCATGAGTTGTCAAGGCTATGGAGGCCTTTCGAGTTTGCCAACTTTGATCTTATTTAGACAAGGTCATAGTCAAAGTGGAAGTTCTCTCCTCCCTGCAGAGAAAGGTACCTTCTTCTTTGATGGCCTGTTCTTTCCACTGGGATCTCACTCACAGAGATCTTTCATTTAGGGTTTTGTTTGTTTATTTGTTTGTTTTCCAGAATGTCTTGGCTTTCCATGCCTGAAATACTCTCATGGGCTCTTGAGCCAGATCCGAATGCCTTAAGGGCTGATTCTGAGGCCAGAGTGCTATTTAGGACATCTGCCATTCTATGAGTCTGCTATGCATCCTGCTTCCCATATTGGATCATTGTCTCCCTTTTTGATTCTATCAGTTAGTTTTAGCAGACACTAGTCTTGTTTGTGTGATCCCCTTGACTCTTAGACCTAGCAGGGTGATCAATTATGAACTGAAATTGATCACTTGGACTAGTGAGATGGCATTGGTACATGCCACCTTGATGGGATTGAATTGGAATCCCCTGGCATGTTTCTAACTCTACCATTTGGGGCAAGTCATATATGCTTTTTCCATAAACTTTTTTGAAGTTCCCTCATTCAGAATTATTTGCAATTGTTTTCATCTACCAAGAGATTATACATTCAATTTAGGGAAAATTTGAGAGCTTTTTTTCATTTATATCATGTATCTTGTATATTGCAAGTTCTCAGTATATATCATTGAGTGAATTCATTACCTGATCATCTTTCCAAATATACAATTGATAGGGTTTTTTGTTGTTGCTGTTAGTGTTTATGGTGGATTTAGAGTTTTTTTGTTTTGTTTTGTTTTTAAAATCATTCTCAGATAAGGTAACCAATAGGCCAGTATGAGAATTTTTTTATTTAATATATGGTTATTCCTGTGTGATACTAGCTTGTCCACATTGTCTCCACATTTTCTATAACTGTTCCCAGGTTATTTTTATTATGTGTATATGTGCATATACTATATTATAAACTACTCCAAATTAAGAACTGAATCTTTTTTGTAATAATATTAAAATACTTTGGAGATATTGAGCATACTGTAGCTTCTTACAAGTAACTATGTTAGTAAGGAAAGTGTCTAGTTTAAAAGAATTAACCCTTTAACCTACCCCAGAAAGCTAGAAGGACACAGGGAGATTCTATGTGCATATTCATTTATTCTCCAAATAGTAAGATCCATAATGAGGAGTGATTTTTCTTGCTTTGCGGCTTAAGTGCTTGACTTATCTTTTCAGAGTCCATTTATAAATGTTGAGCTCCTACATACTTGCTAATGTCCCAGTAGAGACAAATCAGAATGATCCAGTTCACAAACTGATTTTTCTATGTATTTCTAACCTCAAAGCCATTATGTCAATTTGCTTTAATTCCATTTTAGTAAAATAAGAATTTGATCATATCCATGCAATTTAAAGTACTTCCTTGACAACCTTTCAGAAGTAATTCCAGTGCCACTCCCCAGTGACTTGCCTGGGGGGATAAAAGCTCATTGGAGGAACCTGATGGTTCAATGGTGGGTAGCTGCACCTGCTATTAAAGGCAGGTAAAAGCAAACTCATTATCACTTAGCATTAAGTGCTCAGGGTGCCTGTGTACAGCATAGGAAGGGCTCCATCTTGTATTGGCACTGACCCTGCCTGATAGGCCTCAGTGGGCATAGCCCCCAGACTGGACCAAGTATATACTGAATCCATCTTCTGTATATAAAGAGAATTGGAAATGAAAAAAAACAACCTGGTGTTAAATTGGAAATTGCATAGAAAATTAATTAATTTTTCTAAAAAACTATTATTTAGGATCTCTGTCTTTAATGTGCTGTGCATTGTTATTTAATGCTATAATTAGTACTCCAATGGTAGTTTTTTCACTTTATGTTGCTATATGGGCAAACTGTTGAAATCTTTACCTAATATGTACTAAACTGATCTTCTGTATATAAAGAGAATTGAAAATGAATCTTTATGCGCATGGAAGGGGAAAGGGAGCGGGAAAGGGGAGGGTTGCAGGTGGGAGGGATGTTATGGGAGGGGGGAAGCCATTGTAACCCATAAGCTGTACTTTGGAAATTTATATTCATTAAATAAAAGTTTTAAATTAAAAAAAAAAAAGAAAAATCACTATTAGCCAGACCTGAAAAAAGCAAATCAAAAACCAATTCACAAAAGTTCATTGAGCTTGTTAAAATAAATGTTGTGTATAAAGTTTACTTTCTGTTAATCAAAATGGCCTCCTGGCTCATAAATGCTCTGTTAAATAAGGATAGTTTATTTTTCCTGTGGCTCAAGACTGTCCTTATCAGGACTATTCCCAAGTTAAAATGTTTGGATGGGTCTTGATTTCCTAAAGAAACACCAGAAATTTGAAACTCAAACAAACTTGCAAAATGGCCACTATTTTTAATTTCTTCAAATACAGAGATAAGAACTCAATTTGATTAACCAAATAATTTTTTTTCAGGTTTAAATACAAAAGGGAAAAACAAGTAAAAGCTATGTATTTGAAAATATTTTTGGCAGTTGTAGTCATTAGTTAAAAGTGACAGTTTTTAAACTACATTTTTTTTTATTTGACAGATAGAGTTAGACAGTGAGAAAGAGAGAGACAGAGAGAAAGGTCTTCCTGCTGTTGGTTCACTCCCCAGATGGCCGCCACGGCCAGAGATAGGCTGATCCAAAGCCAGGAGCTAGGAGCTTCTTCCGGGACTCCCATGTGGGTGCAGGGGCCCAAGGACTTGAGCCATCTTCCACTGCCTTCCCAGGTCATAGCAGAGAGCTGGACTGGAAGAGGAGCAGCAGGGACTGGAACTGGCACTCACATGGGATTCCAGCACTGCAGGTGGCAGCTTTACAGGCTAGGTCATAGCGCTGGCCCCCCATTTGAAATTCTTATCCTTAATAACTTTAGTGATAAATTCAATGACTTAGATTTAGAAAAGGAAAAGATCCTCAATGAGACTAGGATCTTAAAATATCATTAATGTAACACTCGGACAATTTTATATATTTTAAATATTTCACAATAATCAAAACTTTGACAGGTTTTGTGTAAAAATATTAAGAAAGTGATTGACTGTAGTCAACAAAACTTTTAAATGTAGTTTAGGGGCTGGCACCATGGCTCACTTGGTTAATCCTCTGCCTGTGGTGCTGGCATCCCATATGGGCGCCGGGTTCTAGTCCCGGTTGCTTCTCTTCCAGTCCAGCTCTCTGCTGTGGCAGTGGAAGATGGCTCACTCACTCGCTCTCTCTCTCTCTCTCTCTGCTTCTGCCTCTCTGTAGCTCTGCCTTTCAAATAAATAAATCTTAAAAAAAATTCCAGTGGGACTCAGTAATACCTGAAGTTTAGTAAATGAAAGCTGTTAGTTACTTTTCCTATTACTATAATTAATCAAGTCATCATTCTTGCTTATCTTCTCAGCAGTTATAAGTGTGTATTGTGTTTCTCTAGAGATTACACTGTCTTCTCAAACCCAAAGTCTATCTATGTGGAAACACTAATGAACCTTAGTATGGGCCAGTAGCTTTACATGTAACTGTGCAGTCTTCACAATAACCCACAAATGTCAGTATATAATCCTCACTTTACCTGTGAGAAAAGTAAAGTTCAGAGAGATTAAGCCACCCATCCAAAGATAGTTCAATGAAAAAGCTGTGTCATATACATATTTCTGATGGCCAAGTTCTTGTTTTTCATACCTTCCAAAATAGTTTTCTTTTTTAATAGGATGATAAGAAAAAATACATTCAGAAATACAGTTTTACTTACCAAAAAAACATAAAAATTTAAATTAAGCCAACTCAATGTTGCCTAGTAGGGAAGATCTGATTTAATTAATAAATTTTAATGGTTTAGAAGCAGCATGTCATTTGTTTCTATGTAAACAACACTCTTACAGGGCTTGTCAGTGCTGAAAACATTTTGTCCTTTAAGTATTTTAAACATTCCCTCTGCAATCTGGTTTGCATTATTAATTTTACACTATTAAGAAAATGTTCACCAAGGAAAAACAAACCAACCCAGCTTGGGCCTGTCAAAATGATAATAAATTTTGAAATAGTGGGATTTTTGTTAGGTTTTGGTATATTTTCACAGATTCATAATTCACATCCAATTATTATCCAAAAACTCAAGTCAACTAATACATCCTAAAAAACACACCAGGCATTTGTACCAGGTTCTCTATAAGCATAATATCCTTTGAGCTGACATCGTATGTGGGCCCTAGGCCCTCGCTGTCATGTTGTCCAGAGCGGTCAGTGATCTCAGAGGTGGCATCTATACACAGAACATTCCTTCATGGGCCTTGAGCCTCAGAGGTAGTGACAGAGTCCACGTGGTACCCTGCCAGCTTGTGAAAGTGGCTAGGTGCAAAAAACAGTGAACTGAGTAGAGGAGGAAATCACATTTTCCAAAACCAAACTCCAGGCTGCCTTATTGTTTCCTTAATTCCCTCAAGGGATGCCTGATCCCAGTTCAAACCAAGTGTACTTCCTGGGGAGAATGAATGTGTGCTGAGTGAGTTATCGAATCAGAGCTTGAACAGCACAGAAGTCACTGGCTCTGGGTTGACCATCAGATTGAAAGGTCTGGTACCCCTGATGTCCACCCCAGAGACCAATGGCAGCCCCTTCATACTCCTTAGCAAGAAAAATATGCACTAAGTAGATCTATGAAAGTACAAAACTGTTTTGTTCTGAAATCCATCTTTTATATCGTTAATAGAGGGTCTTTTTTTCTGAAGATATTTTCTTACCTTTATCTCTTCTGGTTCTGAAAAACAGAAACAAAAACCAAAGCAAAAGTCCTCAGCAAGCTCCCTTGGAAGCCACCTTCTGCTGCTGTAGAGGACTATAAATAATTTATTGCATTTCCATTAAGGGCAGCGTGTGTATTACCTCCAGTGTGCATGTGTCAGAGGAGCGTGAGCTCTTAGCTACTGATCAAGGATCGAGAGAAGGGAGGTTGCTGCTGCGTTCTGTGAGTGTGGCGCTATCCTGACATGTAATTTGCCAGTGCAGATATGGAAAAGAGCAGGAAGACAGAGGTAGCTGTAAGATGACTCCGGGACCACGGGTTGTGGTGAGCCATTGCTGCACTTCCTTTTCATTCTTTGCACGGCTACTTTAACCATGTGATGCTCCTTCAGAGCATTTGGGAAGGAGTAGGAATTGCTGCTGGCCAGCTCTGTTTGAGCCCTGGTTAAATGAATCTCTCACAAGGGATGCTATTTGGCTTAATGAAATGGGTATGAAATGGAGTCAGAACCAGCGTTAAATACCCATACTTTGCTGACACCACAAATTCAAACTCTCTATTCCAGAGCTCCTCTTCTTTTTCCACAGGCCTTCTGCCCTGGCCACACTTTGCCACCTGTGTGTCTCTTCTCCTCCACCCCAAGCACCCTCCAGACAAAGGCTTCAGGGTCTGTTCCCAGAATTGTTACAAAAGATGCTGGCTGACCTCTGAGGTCCATTCTGACCCTGTGTTTCCCTTTACTTCCTCCTGCTATTGGCTGAGTTATTGCCATAAAACTAAATCCATGTCTGACCGGTGCTTAGAAATGCCTGAGAGGCCCTCACCACTCCATCCTCCTTCTTCATCCCTAAAGCCAACAGTTACCCATCACTTGGCCCCCGAAAGCTTGGGACTCTGTTCACTGAACCAGATACCTATGGGAATCTCTCCTTCCAGCCGACAGGCATGGGCCTCAGTTTCTTTTCTTTTCTGCCATATTGCTCCTCTCAGTCCTCTTTCATGGAGACTGGAATCCTTCCTGGAATTCCAAGGATATGTTTTGTTGTGAGGACTTCACAAGAAAATGTATTTGGAGTGCATGTAGCATAATGCTTAGCATTCACTAAATAGTTAATGAACAATGATGATGATGACAACAATGATGATGATGATAAAATCACTTAGACAGCAGGCACTTGACGCAGCAGGTTAAGCTACCTCTTGGAACATATGCATTGTTTATCAGAGTCTCTGGTTGAGTCCCAGCCACTATTCCACTTCTGACCCAGCTTCCTTTTAATGCACACTCTGGGAGGTAACAGATAATGGCTCAAGTACCTGAATTCATGACACCCATGTGGGTGATATGGATAGAGTTCTAGGTGGGCTTCTGACTTCTGCCTGGCCCAACCCCACATTTATAAGTCATTTGGGGAATGAACCAGCAGATGAAAGATCTCTGTATATCTTTCTGTTGCTGTGACTTTCAAATAAATAAAAATAGCAAATTTTAAATCACTTAGACTAGTTCTGTAATAACTGCTTAATAAATATTAATTCCCCCTCTTCAGTGGCTTACATGTAAAAGACATTTACAGAACTCCAAAATTATAAAAGGCTTTCCATCTTTAAAGCATTTGACTAGCAGACTCCCTGAGACACTAAACTCTTTCATATCTTCTGCATATTTGACTCTGCTTGTGTGAAATCCTCCTCTTCCTGCCCTTCAACTCACTGCCACTTCCTGACCCTTCTGGTCTCTCCAGACTGTCACCTCTTCAGGGAAGTGTTCCTTGCCCACCCACCATAAGGTGGGCCCAACTTCCCCTTGTCCCCGTTTCTTTATGGTGCTCGGTGCTGCTTGTAATGCTCTGTCTGCAGTGACATGTGTGATCCCATCGGCCCCTCCACAATGTTCTCAGCTCTTTAAAAGCAGTGGCTGTGATGTTTCGTTCACCACCATATCCCAAGGTCTTGGCATAGGACCTGTCCCATTGTGATCACTCAATAATATTTATTGAGTTAATGATCCATTTCAACTCTTAGCACACTTACTTTCAGATGGCAGAAACAAGGGCTGCAAAGAGCTATTGGCAGTGGAAAAAGCAAGCATAAACATCTAGGTGTGCAGAGCAGGATAGCTTTTGCCAAAATAGTTTTCATGAAACTTGTGCTGTGTTACTCCTGGAACAGGCTCTTCCCAGGTGGGACTTGACAAGCTGTCCTTCCCCATAACACAGAACATTCTACTGGAAAACAGAAGCATCACCCCCTTGAAACCTCAAAGGAGTCTGCAGTCAGCAGTGTGCCCTGTAAGGAAAGTCAGTGGAGCGACATTTAGGGGATGGAAGATGATGCTTTACATACATTCACACAGAATTATTTCTACCCTAGCTTCAATCACCCAGTTCAAATGTCTGTTGAGCACCTATGCATAACAAGTGCAATATAGACACACAGAGGATCTCCAGATTGTCAAATTTTTTATCCCAGAATTACTTGATTTTGAGAATTGGCTCAAAAATCTTGTAATTATAGATGCTCTGTTTGAACACATTTCAAACCCTTCTGGAATCCACTTTTGTTAAAGTGATGTTCTTGGACCTCTTGGGGTCCATTTGCAGGTACATTTAAAGCCTTGGGTGTGCTTCCTACAAGTGACCTTAAGATATTTCCCATTGTGTGAATTATTTTTAAACTGTAAATAAAAATTAGCACCTCTTATTTAATACTTTGACAGAGCAGATAGGAAGACATTGTTTTTAAAAACATGGAACACCCAATTAAACCAGTGCAGGATTTCAAATAGATTTACATCCAGTGTCCTGTTCTCTGGGAAGCCATCTCAGAACCTCCAGTGTATGCTTGGTACATTTTATGGTGTTCTTGTAGCCTCCACTGTATCTCTGTATGGCACACGGTCCCAAAACTATGCTCTTTGAGGACAGGTGCTGTGTCTTTCAGCTCTGAGTCCCAAGGAACTTCTGGGTCTCAAACTATATCTAACTCTCTGCCTGGCATATAGTAGGAGCTTAATACATAATGATGAATGAGTAACTGATTATTCAGTGCCTTGGAGATACATTAGTCAATTGCTCATCCATGTATAACCCTCTTAATTTCCTCTACTTTAGACCTTGTTCTATCTACACATAACTAATTTATTCCTAAATACCATATTGTGAAGCATATGGCTGATAGGAGAAGTAGGTCCAGATGTGAGTATTTACTCATTTATAAAATGTCCCTACCTTAGTTCTATGAAGTAAGTACCATGTTGAGGCTAATTTAAAGTAGTGATCTAGAGATTTTCTTGCAGATGATAAATAGTGGCTCTTATTTAAACCTAAATCAGTCAAGTGAGTCTGTGATCTAAAGACACCTTTATAGAAAGTACCCCTTTGTAGTGCAGGCTGCATTTGTCATGAATCTGACTAGTGATTTGGGACTCATTTTTGCTCCTGCTTATTGAGGTTTCAGTAAGGCATGCCCTATAAATCCACTCACATTTAGAGTGAGCTGTTAGAGGCAGGTGTTCATCCCAACAGTTAAGGTGCCCACATCACATAGCTGAACGTCTGGATTTGAAACACAACTCTGGCTCCTGACTCTTTCTTAACTCTTTCTGCTAATGCAGACCCTGAAAAACCTGAATTTAGTTCTTGGCTCTTGGTTTTGGCTGGCATTTGAACTGTAACCAGGGAATGAGAGTCCTTACACATTCATTCATTCTCTTTCTCTCTCTCTCTCTCTCTCTCTCTCCCTCCCTCCCTCCCTCCCTCCTGTCCCCTATCCTGCCCCACAAATAAATTTAAAAATTTTTAATATATCATTATTATTTTTTATTATTATAGCTGTTAGCCAACAATAGCCATGGTGTGACCTGAACATCCATCCAGGGACAGAATTCTCTTTCAAAGTCTCTTTTGTGTCAAATAAAGATGACATCACTTAAGTATAAATACACAACCGATCAAAAAGATAGGGTATGTGTCGAAGAGATTTCACAAATAAGACCAGTGTAAGCAAATAATGAAGGATAGAATTAAAAGGGAGAGAATGATCCTGCGGGGGAAGCAGGACACACAGCAGACTCATAGAATGGCAAACACCCAAAACTGCACTCCTGCCTCAGAATCAACCCTTGGGACATTCGGATCTGGCTAAAAGGTCCATGGGAGTCTCACAGGCATGGAAAGCCATGACACGGTGGCAAAAAACAATCTAAATGAAAGATCCTGGTGAACAAGACCCCATCAAAAGGAACAGGCCATCAAGGAGAGAGGCGCCTTTCTCTGAAGGGAGGAAGGAACCTCCACTGTGACACGGCCTTGACTAAACAAGTTCAGAGTCGGTGAACTCAAGGGGCTTCCATAGCCTAGACAGCTCATAGAAAGAGTCTCGGGTGATTGCTGACATCATAAATAAGAGCGCCAATTGTTAAATCAACAATGGGAATCACTGGGTATATGCTCCCCACGTAGGATCTCTGTCCTTAATGTGTTTTACTATGAAACGTAAAAACACTACTAGTCGAACAGTACCCTATACCTTGTGCAGTTGTGTGAGTGCAGCCTGTTGAAATCCTTGCTTAGTATATACTAAGTTGATCTTCAGTATATGAAGGTAATTGAAAATGAAACTCGATAAAGGGCGGGATGGGAGAGGCAGAGGGAGAGGGGAGGGCCACGGGAGGGAGGGAGGTTGGGGGGGGAGCCACAACAATACAAAAGTTGCACTTTGTAAATTCACATTTATGAAATAAAAAAAATTAATTTACATGGAAAATCCTGCACAAAGTTATTAGCAAGTGGAAATAATGGCTTCTGAAACCCAAAGATTCAACAGAGGCTGTGGATGATGTTCTTATCAAGATCATATAGGGTTAATTTTTAAAACATCAAACTCCTCAGTATCCCTATCTGCATTCTTTATAGGATTACAGATGTCTTGTTTGAGGTCATTAGGTGAAGAAATGGGTACAGAAGCAATCCCAGTAAATTCAAACTTCATTTAGTTCAATTGTTGATATCAACTACTGGAGCAATAATTCAAAAAATAATGGAAGCAGAATTTTATGCTTGTTCTTATTTTCATTTCGAATTAAAAGCCTGTGGTGGGAAAAATGTTGGCACCCATAATCTTGAACTCTTGGTGTTGTTGTTATGAATATATAACCAAAGGGAACTTGCAGATGTAATTAAAATAACTAATTATTTGACCCGGAAATTGAAAAATTATCCTGGGTTAACCAAGTGGGCCTAATATAATTACATGAGTCCTTAAAAGAATTTTCTTAGCTGGTTACGGAAGTAGTCAGAGATGTGAAAAACAGAAATTCAACATGCAGTTTTTTGCTTGGAAAGGAAAATACTGAATTCTTCCAATAACCTGAGTTCACATGGGAAGAGACTCTTTAGCCTTCAGAAAATGGGCCAGCTCAGCTGTTCTGTTGATGTAGTCCTTGAGAGACCCTGTACAGAGGAAATAAGAGGTAATTAATGGATATTCCTTTAAGCCACTGTGTTTGTAATAATTTGTTAAAAAGTTGTAATAGAAAGCCTTACCAATAATTTTATAATATTGTGACAAGCATTGATATTTTTGGCATTGCATACTTTTGACACCGGAAAGAACAAATTTAGGATTTTTTAGAACTAAAATCTGTCCATAAATTCCTATATATATTACCTTAATAAAAAAACTGAAATGTGTCACTTTTGGAGTAACTATAGTTATGTTTCATATGCTTAGATTTGTCTGAAACAATAATGTCTTTGATGAACAAATATTATGATGTTACACTTATTCATCACAGATAAAACCAAACTGTCTTTGATTTGAATTTACTTTCCTATTATTCTGTCTCTTAACATGTAACCCTATGCTCGCCCTGATTATGAACAAATTAAACTTAATCTTCAGTGAAAAAAAAATGACATCACTGTCATTTTCTACACTGGAACGGTAGAGCAGGAACTACTTGTTATAGGTAGATTACAATATTACTTGGCTGTTAATCTTTTCACTGTTTACCTCACAATGATGACATGAAGACTCATGGAAAAATGCTTAATTCTTTGAAATAAATACTATAAATCTGGCAGATATGCATGTCATTGGTTAATTAAATAATAGTTTGCAAGCCAAGGGAGGTTGGTTTATATTTGATTTTTTAAAATTTAACTGTTGTACATTCATGTTTTTGCATTCTAATAAAGACCTTTTTATTAAAAGCGACTCATTGAAACTTAGCTGTCTGTTTTAAAGGTACTGCCAGAGTGGGTGTTGTGGTACAGCAGATTGAGCTGTCGCTTGGAGCATTTGCATCCCATGTAGGAGACCCTGATTCCAGTCCTAGCTCTTCTTCTGATCTAGCTTCCTGCTAATGCATCTGGGATGCAGCAGATGATGGCACAAGTATTTAGGCCCTTACCACCCCCAGATGGAGTTCCAGTCTCCTAAGCTTCAGCCTGGCCAAGCCCTAGCTGTTTTGTGTATTTGGAGGGTGAACCAGCAGATGGTAGATTTCTCTGTCTCTGTCTCTCTGTCATTCTACAAATTCATGTTCATTTAAACATAATTGGTAATACTCAAGGTATGGAAACAACCTAAATGTCCATCAACAGATGACTGGATAAAGAAAATATGGTATAGACACATGATGGAGTATCATGCAGCCTTTAAACAGGAATAAATTCTGCCATATGCAATAAAATAAACAATGTACTGAGATAAGCCAGCCACAGAAGGAGAAATACTGCAGGATTCCAATTTGTAACATTCATAGAGTATTGAAATCTATGGACACATTTTTAAAACATTGTTTTCCTGCCTGCTTTGTTAAAGCATTAAATCAAAGAATTTTTATTTTCTTCAAATAGAAAGTGTCAGTAGCAATCATTAAAGTTGCTTGTAGGAAGCACACCCATGTCTCTGAATGTCCCTGCAAGTGAGCCCCAGAAGGGCCAAGAGCATTACCTAAGTAAAACTGGATTCCAAAAAAGATGTGCAAACAGAGCATGTAAGGACAAGAATTTTAAGCTTCTTAACTCTCAGGGTCAGAGTGTTATTCGTTGTGACAAATAGAAAAATGCTTGAAATGGAGTCAAAAGTGGTGGCTTCAACAGAGTTCTGTGTTTTTGCAAACTACCTGTGTGACCTTGGGCCAGGCACTTGACCTCTCTGAGTCTTAGTTTCATAATCTATAATCATATCTGCCATGCCAACCTCACAGGATTGCTGAAAGGAACAAATGAGGTAGCAGATGGTGAAGCACATTTATTAATTCTAAGAGCTTTATACAACAGGAATTTTTACCAAAGAACTTGAAAAAATACATATAGAGAAATTAAAAGTGTCTTGCACACAAAAGCTATTCAGTAAATGCTTATTGAATAAATGAGTGAGTGAATACCTCATAAAACTCTTAACATTTGAAATACTAAGATCTTGACTGGTATACTTGCTTGTGAAAAGCATTACAAAGGCAACCTATGACAAAAATAACAAATATTTCATATGAGACCATTACAACTAATGATTCATAAGCAACTTTCACCAACAATTAAGTGTGTTACACTGCAGGCTTCTGGGATATAAACATTACTTACATTTTTTGGATCTCAATATTTTACATCCCACTGTTGACACACAATAGATACTCAGCAGGTACTTGGGAATTGAATTTTAATTTATCTAATAAGATTTGCTTTTGTAGCCAATCTTAATATCTCTTCATACTGAAACACTTTTAATTCTATTATATCCTCCTTCCTTTGCTATTTGTCTAGTAATACTGATGAATTAGAAGGGTCTTCATTGCATATTAAGTGAATAGATTGTCTACTGTACTTTTATTTTAAATTTATGTTGCTAATAATACAACTAACAGATGCTTGCAAGACTATCCTTTGTACTATGAGAGACACAATAGAATATTTGGTGTTACAAGAGATTAAATAAAATAAGCTGATATGGTATCTTAAATCAGGCTAAAGAATTCCACTGATTTTTGCCAGACTGAATAGTTTCCATCATACAGGTCCTTGGCAGCTTGGTAGAGAATCCTGACTAAATCAAGGAGTTTCTAATTGATGTGACCAGGACTACATGTCTTTTTTTGCTTGGGAGGGCGTCCTGTCAGTGCTACAAAACGAAGAACTCTCTCAGCAGCTTGTCAGCATCACACAGCTTCTTGGATCCTTGATGAGGTGACCAAGTGCTTGTTACCGTGGAGTGAGACTTTGGAGAATTAGCATGTGGTGCAATGTGTGGAGACTGCTCTTTTTGGCAGCATCTGAGCACGAATCGGCAGCTCAGCGGTACTGCTGTGGTTATAATTGACCGAAGTTCTCAGCAGAAAGGCACTGCCCATCTTTCTCAGGCAAATAGCTCAGTCAGAAAAGCCTGTTCCCAACATTTCTTTTTTTTTTTTCTTGATTTTATTTTTTTTATTAAACTTTTATTTAATGAATATAAATTTCCAAAGTACAGCTCATGGGTTACAATGGCTTCCCCCTCCCAAAACTTCCCTCCCACCCACAACCCTCCCCTTTCCCGCTCCCTCTCCCCTTCCAATCACATCATGATTCATTTTCAATTCTCTTTATATAGAAAAGATCAGTTTAGTATAAATTAGGTAACGATTTCAACAGTTTGCCCCCATATAGCAACACAAAGTGAAAAAAAAATACTGTTGGAGTACTAGTTATAGCATTAAATAAGAGTGTACAGCACATTAAAGGCAGAGATCCTACATAATATTTTTTTAAAAATTAATTAATTTTCTATGCCATTTCCAATTTAACACCAGGTTGTTTTTTTTTTTTCATTTCCAATTATCTTTAATCAGTCTCTAAAAAGCGAATATCTTTAACTAGTTTTCTTTAATGGGGGCTTCTTTGGTTTTCTTTTTCCCCATCAGTTCTAATGGGGTTCTTATGTGTGCAGTGGAAGAGTCCCTGGATAGTAGTTTGGATGGTAATCAGCTTTAGTGCTAGGAGAAAAAAAAAAAAAAAACAAAAAAACAAAAAACAGAATCCTTTCGATTTCACTTTTCAAATTGGGTCTGTTCTTAAATTGAGTCCTTGTCCTGAAAATGATTCTCACTAGTCAACTGTTGTGAATGGAACCTAGTAAATGATAGATAGATCTTCTGCATAGAATGTAGAGCTGCTTCTCCAAACAACTTACCTTTCCATGAAAGAAGAGCATGAAGTTAGCAATGTGGTCAGCAACCTTTGCCTTCCTTTCTCTGGACAAAGCACTACAACTGTGAAGAACAAAAATAAGTCTACCACGTCATCTTCCAAGATGTCCTGGGAGGTTGGCTTACCTGCCTTGTACAACTTACATTTCTCTTTGTGGATCACCCGTGTCCTGAATCTGTTTGAAGAGTAGTGTCTCCTGCAGATAAAGACTGTGCTTGTAAATTCCTCACTGAATTTGTAGTGCCTCTCCATTCCTAGCATACAGGAGGAGCTCAACAAAATGTTCATTGACTAAGTGAAACACATAGGTTCAATTGTGTGAAGTGAGGCAGCAACACCCCACACTTGGGCACCATACTATCCTGTTCTCTTCCCCAGCTCCCCAGCCCCTACCATGCCCCACTACTGCACAGTGGTAGCATTTTTGTCTTCTAAACCCTCATTCATTAAAATCCTGACTTGAAAGGAAGCCAGAATAGCCAGACCCCAATGCATTTACCTCTTTCTCTGCAGAGGAGAGACCACCTGTTGTCATGAAGGTTAAGGCTACTTCACTTATTTGGGGAACTGCCCAGCACACAAAAATGCAAGAAACCACCACCCCTTTTACTGTTCACCAGAACCAATAGAAAGGACGTGGTCTTAGAGTCAATATGACTCTGACATATGCCATGTGGTCTTTCATTCTGAAAACAACAACCTACAGAGGTTAAGTTTGGGTTTCTTCATAATTGGAATAATAAAATTAGTGCACCCTACTCCACTAGGGTGGGATTAGGTGAGATAACATACATGCAAGTGCCTGATGCAAAGTAGCCTCTCAACAAATGTTGACTAACACCTGACCAACAGGTTAACTAGAACCTAAAACAGTAGGTAGTAAGAGCATGGAAAGAGGCTAAGGCACAATCTGATCTTCTGTGCTTGTGCTGAGGGGGATAAGGACCTGTGGTCCTGCACAGTGCAGTGGGCAGATGCCTCCCCACAGTGTCTTTCCATTGAGGACAAAGGGAATTCACATCTTCCTCTAAATCACCACATGGGACAGCTGCGGACTGGGTGGCTCAGGGCACGCTAGGATTTCCACCCACATGATAGCTATTAGCCCTTCTACCTTAGGTGATCCAGAACCTTCCCTCCTACCAATTTCAGTTTTCCCCTGAATCTCTTGTTTTCTGATAGCAGATCAAGTGATGCACACAGTTTTGACAGATTTGGTATTTCATGAAATGTATATAGTGTAGTGTTTTCCTCATATCTGGAAGTATCAATAGGCAATATAGACTTGTCTACCCTGCTCACTCAGATCTTCAATTTAAGATGAATTTTATTTATTTGCTCTTTTGTCAGTTAGAGACTTCTTTCCTATAACTCTTTATTCTCAATTTGAGTGGGATATAAGTCTGATTTGCTTTGAAAATACATTTACCACGACTCAAGATTATTCCTAAATAATCTTAGGTAATGTAGCTTTGTCCTAAGGACTGACCAGAAATAGTTGTAGATATTATGAAATGTTTGAATTTGTCCTAAAATGAGGGCTGACAGGTCCATTTTATTCCAGCCACAATGCACACTGATACACCACATCTAACAGGCAGCATATCCAAGAGGATACTGAATGGAACTCACCAACTGGAACCTCCAGACTGTCAACAAGTCTGGTTTCCACTGGGGCCTGAATCTCGAGCCTTCTCTAACTGCGCAGAAATGGCAAGCAGGGAAAGCTTTGAGAGCTCAGTTCAAGCATGAACAAGTGCATGCAAACACTTACAGAAGACAGTTGTTCAAAGGCAGAGCAGCGAGAGAACCAGCTGAGCAGATGAAATGTTTACATTGTCGAATAGGCTCTGGCTCAGCTACTGGAACCAAATAACATCTGTCGCAGTCCTGTGGGGCTCACAGGCCCTCATCACCTCCGTGTCAGAAATAGGAGGGGGCCAGCCCGACTGTGACACCATCTGTGTGCCAGGGACTGGGGCCAAAAAGCCTGGCTCTCATGGGCTTAATTTCACTCCATTCATTAGCAACAAGGCACAACCTTGAACAGGCTGGTGACATCCTCATTGTCTCACTCACCTAACCGGATGCAACCCTGAAGCAAACACACAATTGATCATTTGCTGCTTGCATGAGCCCACAGGACTTCTTTCCACAATACCCTTGGGTCTCACACTCACCTCCTCCAGCCTGTGCTGCTGCTTTGGAAACTGAGAGAAGATTCATTGGGAGAGCTGGTGTTCTGAGGATAATGATTGCTGGCACTGTCAGCTTCGTTCAAAAGGAACACACATCTGATCTCTTCCTGGGCCCTTGCTGCATCGCCAGCCATGGCCGAGCTAGTGACTTCCCCTAACAAGACCTAGATAATGATTTATCATCCTGGGCAAGGAGGGAACACTTGCATCCTCAGAATGAGGAAAGGTAAACTGCATCTTCTCCTTCCCACATCCCTCTTCTGTCACTCTTCACCCTCCGGTGTTCCTCCAGGATTGGTCCCTGGACCAGCAACTCCAGTATCATCTGGGAGCTGGCTAGCAATGCAGCACCTCAAGCCCATCCACAGAGTATCAGAGTCTGCACTTTAACAAGCTCCCCAGATGATTTGTATGTATGCTGAAGTTCAAGAAGCCCTCATCTGTGTCTTAGGTTCAGTGGTAAGATCGTTTTACATTAACGCCAAGTGCAAGGAAATCTCTGCTCATTTTAAGTTGTAAACGAGAAAGAAAGGAAAGCTCTCAGACATCTGTAGATCAAAAAGCACTACCAAGAAGCTGGTGGCTAATATTAGCAACATTATCCAGCGCTCTGACTACCTTTACTGTGCCTCCAGCTCAGAAAAGGAAGAGAAGAAATGCCCGGACTCCTTGTGAAGTCCCGGCTCCCAGACAATGCAAAGGGAGTGTTTCTTCTGCCCACCCGTCCATCCCTCTGAGCAGGGGAAGACCCTGGCCCTCACATCCACCTTCTGCTGTGCCAGAAAAGAACCAGTGAAGAGCATTCGGAACTTCCCTGCCACTCAAGGCCATTAAAGTTTTACAAGATGAAAAGTACTTTTTTCCAAAAATAAAACTCAGAGTTATCATTTCAGTAGGCTAGGGAAATGTACAGCTCCTTTTTATAACTGCAAATAAGAGCAGTTCTGTAATAAGTCTCAGTTTCTTCTTCTGATTCTACAAGCTTTTCTCTTTAGCAGAAAAAAAGCATAGAAAAGCGACCAGGTGTTCTTTGCATTCCCCAGTCACACCTGCACCTGACAAAGCACTGGTCCCATGCCCAAGGCCCCCAACTCCTCCGCAGCAGGGAGGGTTTCTCAGATGTAACAGTGCAGCGTCCTGACACGTGAATGGGCCTTCCCTGTGTGGCCCTTGGGTTCCTTATTTTCAATTAGCTATTAGAAAGGAACCGAGAAACTCAGATGCCTTCAGAAACTGCCCATGGAATGGAAGAGTAGCAGGTGTGCAGAAAAGGAGCGTAGGAAACGTGGTCGCAGTGTACCACCAGCTCCTTCCAGCTCATTCAGTGCTGCTCCTGCTTGGATCTCACCAAGCTGATATGCCAGGTCTTTCTTTGATTTTTAAACATGCCAACTCTTGAGGCTCAGTTGTTTTTGTGTGTGAGGGTCCATTCCTGCCTTGCATTTGAAGCTCACAGGGCCAGTGGCATGGCCCAGTCCTGGGACTCCAGTGGCTGGTGCTTTCTCTGCCTACTCCAAACAAGGAGATGCCCTGCTAGCAGGAGTCCTCGAGGACAGCCTTGCTGATCATAGGTGGAGGTGGAGGTGGAGGTGGTGGTAGTGGTTTGTCCTACAAAGTATTTTACAGACTCAACCCCTGATTCCAGCTTCCTGCTAATGTGTGCCCTAGGAGGCATCAGGTACCTCAAGTGCTTGGGTCCCTGCCACCCACATGGGAGGCCCAGGTTGAGTTCTCAAATCCTGGCTTCAGCCTCGTCTGGCCCTGGTGTAGCAGGCATTTGGTGAATGAATCTGCCAATGGGATCTCTTTCTCTCTCTTCCCCCCCTTCCCTCCTTCCTTCCATTTATCCCTCCCTCCCTCCTTCCTCCTCCTCCTCTTTCTTCTTCTCTCTTACTCTCTGCGTTTCGATTAAAAAATTTTAAAGGTCAAATTACTTGAATCATTTGAAAGTCAGGAAATTACTCATTTAAAAAAAAAATCTTTATTTCTTACTTCCTTTCACTTGGAAAATCTAATGACATCTTCATTCCATGTGACCAAAATCAGCTAAAGTTGCAACCACTTCCCTCTTTAGATGCCCTCTCCAGTTCCCCACCATCCCCTCCACTCAGTAGAGTCCTACACGTGCCCAGGCTATACTCCTCATTATGTACCCAGCTGGTCCCAGAAGACTTCACATTCTCAACTCTTTTTTTTACAATCTGATATGGAGCTGGTTTCAGCCGGGGCTAAGAATATGGCTGGAGAGAGGTCCAACTCACTCAGTTTGCAAACATTAAAGCATGTATCTCAGAACATCAGATTTAAAGGGCAAAAAAAAAAAAAAAAAAAAAGCAATGCCTTAAGAAGGAAATGCAACAACTCTGTGGTAACAGTACTCAGCAGTGATTTCACAGGGTGCCTGCCACCAGTGAGCATCTGATCATGGTCTGACTAGCACTCTCTCTGTGTAGGTCTGTGTGCCGTCAGTCCTACTGTGGGCATCCCTCTGGCTCCGACACGTCTCAGGAACATTCTACCTGCTGTCTTCCCTACCTTCCTCTAACTTGGCTCCATTGACTCAGCGCTCCCTTGCTGCATTTCACTTTTGCTGTATAAATGCCACTCATTTGTTGCTGTTGCTTAGTTTCCACTTTTGATTGTGAATTATTTCAGATCTGTGGAGAGGAACTGAAAGCAGCATAAGTCATACCCCTCCTGACTTTACTGAAACTCAGCAGTTCCTTCTGCTCCAGAATATTTCTTCCTGGGAAAGAAATCAGGAGAGGTATAGATACTACTCCCTGGGTGTCCCTCCCTGGTTCCATTTTCTTCTCTAACTTTCCAGAGGTTACTAGCAACTAAATGACCTGGCTTTTGCAGTATTTTTTTTTAAGTTTTATTTATTTATTTATTTGAAAGCAAGAGTGACAGAGAGAAAGAGACAGAAGGAGAGATCTTCCATCCATTGATTCACTCCCCAAGTGGCCACAACAGCCAGGATTGGACCAGGCCAAAGCCAGGAACCAGGAACTCCATCTAAGTCTCCCACATGGTTGGCAGGAACTTAAGTACTTGTGCTGGCTTCCACTGCTTTCCAGGCACATTAGCAGGGAGCTGAATCAGAAGTGAAACAGCCAGGACTCAAGCTAACACTTGGATATGGGATGCCATCATCCCAAGTGGTAGCTTAACTATCTGTGCCAAAAGTCTCACCCCCTCTTGCATTATTTTAAAAACACTTTTTACAGTCAATTATTTGATCCAGGTTAATTTTCAAGTTCTATGTAGTTTCCTTGATTGACACGTACATTGTTTCTGATTTTCTTTTTTTTTAGTATTACCAAAAGTGCTGTAATAGATGTTCCTATATTTGTCTCTCCACACACCTGTGCACAGATCTCTTTTTACACCTGGTCATGGAACTGTGAGTCACAGGCTGCACTTTTTTTTTTACCTTTATTTTATTGCCAATTCCTCTCTCAAATGATTGCATTGCTTTAACTCTCTTAGAAGTAATATAAATCGTATGAGAGCTTCTGTTCCTCTTCATTTTTTGAGTCCTTGATCTGGTTAAGGCTTTTAATTTGGCCTCATATGAGAGTGTAATATCTTGTCCCTGTTTAAGTTTTAATGTTTTGGTGGCTAGTGAGATGGAACACCTTTTGACAAGATCATGAAGTAAGGGAACCCTCCCCACCCACATGAATTGCCTTTTCACTTACCTGCCTTTTTCTTTCCTGTTACAGGCTATCTCCTTTGTATCGATTTATAGGCATGCTTTCTAATTCTAGCAACGGTCACTAGAAGGTTCTGTGCATCACAATGATCTTCTCCCAGTGTGTGTGTTTGTTTTGTTTTTCAATAAAGGTCTTTTGTCTTACTGAAGTTTTGAAACTTAATGTAATTCAAGTTGTTAATATGTTCTCTTATGCCTTATGCTTTTATGTCTTGTTTAATGTTTCCCAGCCTTGAGATCATAAATACATTTCCCTGTACTATTTTCTAAATGTTTTCAAATTTTACTTTTCATATTCAAATCACTGATTCCTCTGGAATTCCTGTACATTGGAAGAGAGGACTATATTAATTTTCCACGTTTATTGAAGAATTCATTTTTTTAAAGATTTATTTTATTTATTTGAAAGAGTTACGGAGAGAAGTAGAGACAGAGAGAGAGGTCTTCCATCCCCTGGTTCACTCCCCAGATGGCCACCTCAGCCAGAGCTGAGCCAATCTGAAACCAGGAGCCAGGAGCTTCTTCAGGGTCTCCAGTGTGGGTGCAGGGGCCCAAGGACTTGGGCCATCTTCTACTGCTTTCCCAGGCCAAACAGAGAGCTGGATTGGAAGAGGAGCAGCCAGTACTAGAACCGGCGCCCATATGTGATGCCGGCACTGCAGGTCAGGGCTTTAACCCACTGCGCCACAGTGCTGGCCCAGAAGACTTCGTTTTTCCAATACTGATCTACAGAGGCTCCTGTCTCATATATGTATTTCATACATGGTTGGGAACATTTCTCAGCTCTCATTCTGTTTCATTGGTGCTTTTTCTTCCACCCCACATCAATATCACATGCCTTAGTTATCATCAAGTTATCTTAGCACCTCTCAACATTTACTCTTCTGTTTGGCTTTTTTGCTGTTGTTTTGTTATTACTTGAAAGTCAGAAGCACAGACAAAGATCTCTCATCCACTCACCAGTTCACTCCCCAAATAGCTGCAGCAGTCAGGACTGTGCTGGGCCAGACTGAGCCAGGAGCCAGGAACTCTGTCCAGGTCTGCAATGTGGGTAGCTGGGGCCCAGCTACTTGAGCCATTACTTACTGTCTCCCCTCAGAGTCTATATTAGCAGGAAGTTTGAGTCAGGAATGAAGCCAGGATTAAAATCCAGGAACTCTGATATGAGATATGGTATATGACCCAAGCCCATCTTAACCACTATGCCAACTGCCCACTCCTATACAACATTTAAGATCAGCTTCTAAGCATCATTAGAATTGCTATTGGGGTTTTGTTGTAAAAAGATATATTTTATCATATTAAAGAACTTTCTCTTTATCTGTAGTTTTATAAGAATTCTTAATCCTAAAATGTTGAATTTTATCAAATATCTTTCCATGTCTACTTATATGACATGATTTATGACATAATCTCCTGTAATCCACTTAAAGTAATAAATTCAGTAATAGATTTTAAAATGCTAAACTATGCTTGCAACCCTTGAATAAATGCTGCATGGTTATACACACTGTTGAAGTAATTCACTAAGATTTTATTTACGAATTTTTCATTTATATTCATTAGTGAGATTAGTCTGTAATTTTCTTTTACTATCCTATTCATTTTTAGTTATTAGCCAGATGAGTTAGGTAGCTTTGCCTTCCTATTTGCTAAAATTGCTTATGTAATAAAGGGATTATTTGTTCCTTGAACATTTGTTAAGCATCATGTATAAAATCATGCAAGCTTTGTGTTTTTGGGGCAAGTTTAGGATTTTGATTACTGATTCGATCTGTTTGTTGGTTCTAGGTATATTTAGACTCAACTTCTGCTTGTCATCGTTTTTCTAGGAAATTATCTTAGTATCCAAGATTCTTGGCTTATAAGTGTATATTATAATAAATTGTGATTTTTAGAAATTTCTGCAGTATCAATAGTTATATCTCCATCTCAACTTCTGTGCTTTTTCTATTAATATTTCTACTTCTCCATGCCTCTTACTGCTGTCTTTTTTTCTCTTGACTTTTTCACATTTTCATCTTACATGTATCGTAGTAATTTCTTCTGCTACCATTTTAAAATCATGATTGGGCCGGCGCCGTGGCTTAACAGGCTAATCCTCCACCTTGCGGCGCCGGCACACCGGGTTCTAGTCCCAGTTGGGGCACCGGATTCTATCCCGGTTGCCCCTCTTCCAGGCCAGCTCTCTGCTGTGGCCCGGGAAGGCAGTGGAGGATGGCCCAAGTGCTTGGGCCCTGCACCCGCATGGGAGACCAGGAGAAGCACCTGGCTCCTGGCTTCGGATCAGCGAGATGCGCTGGCCGCAGCGGCCATTGGAGGGTGAACCAACGGCAAAGGAAGACCTTTCTCTCTGTCTCTCTCACTATCCACTCTGCCTGTCAAAAAAAAAAAAAAAATCACGATTGATTTCTGAGATGGTATATAGGGCCATTTCTAAATCCTTGCGATATTGCATAGAGTATACTTCCAGAAAGAGTGTCTTCTATTACTTTAATCTCCTATTTTTCATGATATTTTTCCAACTCTCGCTAGAGACATCAAGGTTGCAGTCCCCAACCTCAAGACTTCTTTTTTTTTCCTTGACAGGCAGAGTGGACAGTGAGAGAGAGAGACAGAGAGAAAGGTCTTCCTTTGCCATTGGTTCACCCTCCAATGGCTGCCGCGGCTGGCCATTCCAGGACAGAATCCAGCGCCCCGACCGGGACTAGAACCCGGTGTGCCAGCGCCGCAGGCAGAGGATTAGCCTATTGAGGCGCGGCACCGGCTGAACCTCAGGACTTCTAACCTAGCTGCTCTAGGAGACAAAAACTGAAACTTTAATCTTCCTTGCCTGTATGACCTACAAAATATCTCTCTCCCTGTATCAGAAATAATTTTAATTATTCAGTTTTATATAATTAAAGTTGATGTTATCATGTCTTTTTATGTATACATCTGTGTGCTTATTCCTGTGCTTAACCTCTTCATTTGCCTCCGTTAACTGGGCACCTGCACCCTCACCACTGTTTGAAACCAGCTGTGCATAATTAACTTGTAAAATAATGAACTTATTTCCCCCAAAAGCCCCTTGTACTTTTCTATTGTCCTAAATGTCTTTCCTCTCTTTCTCTCTCTCTCTCTTTCTCCCCCCCCCCCATAAAGAAAATCAAACCAAGCAGAAAGAGAAAAACAAAAACCACAGTATTCCACTGATCGTCTTCTGACTCCTGGCCAAAAGTTCTACTTGTAAAGATCTTCTCTTTCTTTCCTAGACATTCTGTCTCCCCTAAGGAGTTAGGCATCTTTCTATCTGGGAAGCATCAATCCTCACCATTTAGTTTTCTGTGTTCAGAAACAGATATTTTCTGTGCTGTAGGTTCCTCCAAGAAGGGCGCAGGGCAGCCTGCAGCTCTGAGCTCATTTAGCTTCTCCCCAGGAAGCCTAGTTCTGGCCTCATCCTGGCCATGACACTGCCCCTGGCAATGATGTTCACAAATGGCCTCAGAGTCTCAAGTAACCCAGACTCTTCCAAGCAAACAAAATAGCAGCAATTTAAGCAGATCATCAGCTTCTTTTATCACAGTGGCAGCTGGCACATTGTGAATAGCCAATAAATATTAATCAATAGCTATCCAGTGGCACTGAAGAGAGACAAAAGAATAATTTGATGGCTTAACCAAGGTCACACTAAACAGTTGCTGGGCCCTAATTTTCAAAGGATGGCACCTGTCCCCCAGCTAGAGTGACTCGGGCCAAGAGAATCTGCCAGTGCCAAAAGCATTTCACTTCCACATGCCCAGATCTCCAGCACAGAGGAAGGCAGTGTTCTGGTGCTGGTTGATCTATAGTAGTGAAACAGGATTATTAAGGACCCCCTAAGCCAGTCCCCATGAGACTGCTGTGTAACTGTTTTGTGAGTCATCAAGTGAGGAAGCTGAATTAGATCCTGACAGTGGATTTAAAATGTAACTACAGCATTAGCAAATGCTGCCAGTCCACTCAGAATAGTCCATTTGTCTAATGCAAACACAGTCAAATGTTACATCCTATACAGTTTTCTGCTCTGAAACTTAGTTATGATGGTGGTAGATCTTGACTGCTTTGTGAACAACCTTCCAAGAACATGACAGAAAATATTATTTTAATAATATAAACTATAGAGAGGGAACTTGGGCCAAATAGGTTTAGTCTACTGATAATGTAGGTAAGGCCTGACATAGTTCCTGGTTTTTGGATGGCCCCATTTCAAGCAATCACTATAAGAGCTTGTCAGAAGAGGGGCCAGTCTATAGTGAGGAGAGGACAGAAGGCTTCAGATCAAAGGCCACTATCTGACCCGGCTCAGTGGACGAGCCTTGACCCCTGCACACAAGAGAAGCTACAGATTTCCAGGGAAAGGCAACTTTCCAAAGCAAACTGTTGCTCCCAGGAATATTTTGAGGTTCTCCTTTCCTAAGGGCTTAGCTTCTCTGAACTAACTAGTTACCCCTCTTGAATTGTTATTCCCTTCCACCCCATGTCTCCCACAGAGAGAACTCAACCCAAGTCTACCCCAGCTGCCCTCACTCCAGCAAATCCAGTTCTGAACTGCAGACCAAGATCAAGTCTACTGGACTTCCCCTCCAGTAGGGGAACTTGGATGTGAGCTGACTCTGGGGCAGGGAAGATACCCTCACTATCCTAGTCAACCTGTCCCCTGGCTCCCCAAAGTACACAATGTGGAACTGACACCCAGAAAACCCACTCTGCCTTAGACCACTTGTGTAGCTTGCCTCCCAGGGATTTTAAGCTCCTCGGGGAAGAACCTTTACACTTCACTCAAGTATTTTGTCCACAGTCATCTCCTGATACATATTTCCTGCTTGATTTCCAGTCAATTAATTTTCTAATATACTTTTAACCACAGTCATGAAAATATAAAGTATTTTTAAGTAGCTATTAAAACTTCACTTTTGATACCCAAAATTCATGGAGAACCAAGGCTGGAGTAAATTTTTTAAGCCTTTGACTCAAGCTGACTATTGCTGTTAACACAGCTGTGCATTTTAAAATAAGAAAGCATTCCATAAACAGAAAGGCAAATTATACCTAGCATGCTGTGGTCACGAAGGCCTCCACCGTGAAAAACAACAAGATTAATCCCCTTGTTCCCCAGTAATGGAGGCTTATATTGTGATTCCCCAGTAAGACTGTGGAACATGAACTGCGGCTGCCTCTCAGTAGAGGAAAGCATAAGTCAGTCTCTCTCCTTCATAATTATTTTATTTAGAAGGCATAGAGGAGACATATAGGAAAATAACAGTATAAAGAGTACAGGGAGAACTCATTTCTTGGAGTGGATTTTAAATGAATTATAAATGTATTTTTGCCATCTGCTGCTGTTACTGCTCTTATGAAATTTGGGATTCACAAATTGCAGTTTGTATAACACTAATGCTGGGACTCGGGAAATCTACTGCAGTGCCTATAACCTGAAGGAATATTCTGGATTACTTCAGAGAGCTCCTCAGCACAGGGGAGAGCCTGCTCTCTGTAGGGCTTCCCCAACATCTGACAGGCGCTACCACATGCTTGCAGAGGAGAGGCAGGAAGAGAGCTGCCTGGCATCACATGCTGTACCACAGTTCATGTTTGAAAAGCC
Organism: Lepus europaeus; assembly: GCF_033115175.1. NCBI lineage: Eukaryota > Metazoa > Chordata > Mammalia > Lagomorpha > Leporidae > Lepus > Lepus europaeus. The sequence continues at coordinate 70,355,736 of NC_084830.1, read as the reverse complement.
CTTCACGATGCATCACCATCACTACTCCAGCACCACTGCCTGGAGAGATCTTCATCATATGAAGAGAACATGCTGGCTGAGGCTAGGTAGCAGAGGCTCTCAGGGCACCCGGGAGTAAGGGAGGAATTTAAACCAAAGGTACGTTTTCAGCCAGCCTCAATCAGTGAGGACAACACGCGTCTCACCCATCAAACATAAAAACAAATAAAACATGAACAATAAATAACATGGAATGATAAATACAAAACTCTTTGCATCCAAAAACAAATCCCACTATCCTTTTATCTCTATTTCTAGCTTGGAAAGGGGAGGGAAAGAGTGAGATGGAGGACACTTTCTCTAAACATCTGTCATCGGTTTGGATTCAGATTTTAGAGTTCCAGAACATTCTCTGTAGCAAAGTGACCACAGATGACCCATCTACCTAAACATAAGTACCTAAAAGTTATTCCACTCATCCTTGCAACAATACCAGCACCAGAACTATGAAGGTGAAAAGACAAGGAGCTTCAGGTCTAGTGGGGAGGCAGTCACAGCCAAGCAGGCCTTGACCATACTCTAATAGGGAAAGGGATAGTTTGTGACAGGGCCACAGATGGAACACTGCTGCTTTGCAGACACAGTACCAGCAGATCTTAGCTGCTCCACCAATCCAATGTCCTTCACATTGTGAAGTTCAGTTCTCTTCCCCAGTCCCATCGCACTAGCCTGAAAACCATCTGACTTTCCGCTTTCCACCAGGCACCACTGAATCAACACACCAGATCTGTGGAGGAAAAAAGTGTGCACAGACTTTGAACTTCTGTTCTGTGTGTGATGTTATTTTATTTAATCCTCACTACAAGCCTGTTTTCCAGATGAGAACATTGAGGCTCCAAGAAGTCAGCTAGTACCAACATCAGATAGTAAGAAGTGGAGAAGCTACCTCTGACCCTAAAACCCATGGTCTTTACAGCTCACTTCTCCCTCTGCTTTTACCCATACATCATTGTTGTAGCCAACAGTGACAGAGATATCATGTTTGTCTCTACTCAAGTTGAGAATGATAGAGGTAGTCCTATTTGTCTCTACTCAAGTGCAGAATGCACTCCATGGCAGAAACTTAACTTTCAGTATTAGTGTCACAGTGCGTGCATTTTAGGATTGCATGGAGAGACCTCAGGAATGCCAAACATAGTTCTCCCATGTGAGATTCATGGCCGATAAGTATTTAAGGGAGGACTGAATCCAGATGACACATAGGTAAACATGAATAGTATCCTGGATTATTACCTCCCTTCTTTCACATTGTACCAAGCTACAATATCATCTGTAAAAATGATTGAAATTGAATACATGCTGCTTGGATACAAAAATCTTAGTGGTTCTGAAACTTACAAGTTTCTTACAAGTCTTTAATATAAAATAAGTGGTTTCTTGGTACTGTAAAGATTGTGGTTCTGTGTCATCATGAGACAGCAATGGCAGAAACAGATTCCAGGAAACCAGATGTAGAGCTGTAGATGATAAAGTTGACCATTTAATTGTGCAGGATAGTTGCAGGTGATATGTAATGGGTACTAGGGAATTGTCAAGGTCCTGTATAAAGTCCTACCACTGACTTTAAAGTTAGTTTTACATGACTATGGAGCCAGAATTAGGAGGGAGGTTAATAGCACAAGGATATACTGATACACTATGAATGGATATGGTTCATGTGATGTAATCCTCTGAAATGGTAACTATCCAGCTTAAATTACAGAAGAGCCATCTCCTTTTCAATGTGTTTGTTAAGAAAACCAAGACTAAAGCTTTAAGAAACCGAGGGTCTTGTGATTCACTTCAACACTTACATATGATACCTAAAATGCAGACAGAACCTTGATGAATAAATGACTAATTGAATCAATAATTTCAGTCATTCCTATTTATAAACTTTTGTCCTATGGAACATTTTCTGAGACTCTCTGAAACTGATTATGATCCACACCAGGTGGTGATACTTCAACCCAATCCAAAGGAATGCTGTGGTCAAAAGTAGCGAGGGAACAATCCCTCAGGAATTAACACGTCACACTCTAACAACCATAATTAATTCAGTCAAATGGATCATAATGGATGAATGGTCAAATGTGGATTTTGACAGGCTCCAGGAGGGCAGCAGAAAATCTGAGAGCTAGCAAGAGAGCTGAAAGGTGGCCAGAGCTCTGAGAACCCAGAGGTGACTAGAAGACATAAGAAAGCCAGACACCATTTCAACACCCTCAGTTTTCCATTGTCAATACTCATTGAAAACAAAGCAGAGGAGCTCTGAAGTTGCTTCCTGAGCCTTGTATGGTTATCCAATTTAAACTCCTCTCCCAGTGGGCAGTATTCATTATTGATATTTTCCCACTCCTGGGCTTTCCTTGTTTGACTCCCAAGGGACAGTGAGTGACTGTGATTTCCCAGTAAGAAAGGAGAAAGGGTGGCTGTGTGTGTGCGATGAGCTCTGGATACAAAGACCAAAGCACAGGGCAGCAGAGTCTGAAGAATGGCAAGAGGGAGCTTCTGGTTGGGCCATCACCCATGGAATGTCAGAACAGACCTCTGCAGCAGATTAAATGGCCTTGCTACAAACATCGAAGCCTGCTTCATTCCCTTCTGCTTTAATATTTTTTGCATAAGAAAACTGAATTTTCTTAGTTAATCCAGGGCTGTGTACTAGGTACGCAGTATACGCTAGGTATTTCACTTCAATCATTTCATTGAACCTACAACAACTTGAAAAGTTACAGACTCTCATTATTTCATAGCTGAGGAAAGTGAAGCTCTCAGACTTGCTCAAGGTTTATGTCACTGCGAAGTGGCAGAGCCAGGATTTGAACCCATCTATTTGAGACTCCCAAGCTCTCACCTTTTCCCCTTCTCCTGTATCACTTACACTAATTCTCTCACTCCATCCTTATTTTTTTCTAAATCCCATGTGAAAATTGTTGCCTATAAAAGTGCTTCTATCTTCTTATTGCTTTGGACATACAACCAGTAGGTTGTAAATTAAATTAAATAACTGTTCAAATAAATGTACAAAATTCTCTTTAAAAGCAGCAAATGTGCTTAAAGAACGGGCCATGATAACATTTCATTTCGTAAGCTCTGAGGTTTGCCGTGCTGGCTAGTCAACCCTTGGGAATATTTAATGATTTTGTCCTGGACTACTGCACAACCAGAAAATTTGATTTGACCTTAGTATGATGAATGTCTGTGATTTAGATATGACGATTGATAAAAAAAAAAAGTTGACAAAAAAAGACAAGATAACTACAGCTTGATGTGATTTGCTATTTATGAAGAGATTCTATTTGTTTCTGTGATAGATTTATCTGTCCTGACATTTATTTTGCTTATTATAAAAAATCACACTCATCAATTCTCTCTCTGGGCATGATAACTACTTTTCATGTCTCAAGTCCATTACACTTTTTCCATTACACTATTTTCCATTCCATTATGGGGCAAAAAATATATCTTTTAATTTTTCTTTCTAACTCTGTTGGCTGTTTTATCATCTAAATGTTATGTATTTCATATTTTTAGTTCACTTGCTTTTCTGGGACTTCTATCTATTTTAATGCCACAATATTAATAAGTACAATTCAGACTAGAAGTTTGATCATATTTTCACAAGATACTAATAGCACTAAAAGAGCAATGCAGATATATATGTGTGTGTGTGTGTATATATATATATATATTACCTTATTTGATCTTTGTGTATATTGCTGATCAAAATTAGTTGATGGGCCAGCATCGTGGCATAGCAGGTAAAGCTGCCACCTGTGATGCCAGCATTCTGTTTGGGCATTCCATTTGTATGCCAGTTTGAGTCCTGGCTGCTTCACTTCTGATCCAGCTCCCTGCCAATGCACCTGGGAAAGCAGCCGAAGATGGCCCAATGCTTGGGCCCCTACATCCATGTGGGAGACTCAGAAAAAGCTTTCAGCTCCTGGCTTTAGATGGGCCCAACTCTGGCCATTGTGGTCATTTGGGGAGTGCATTAGTGTATAGAATATTTGCCTCTCCCTCTCTCTCCTCCTCCCTCTCTTTTTGTAAACTCTGCCTTTCAGATAAATAAAATAAATCTTTTAAAAATTATTTGCAAAAACTAAGATGAAAAGACACCATTATTATCCCATCTTTTTCTGGCCACTTGATATCCCAAGAAAAAATGTCAAGACTTGGAGAGTTTCTACATACACCAAAAAGTCTAGCAAGTTTCTTTTTGCGTTATACAAATTTAAAAGTGGCTTAATTGAATTGATTGCTGTGTGGACATTGAACAGAAGTATTCATAAAGAACAGTGTCCTTTCCATGAAATTGTGAAATCAGTTTTGAGCCCAGAAATGTGCCAACCCAAAATAATGTAGTAATAAAGTCAGGCATAAATCCAGGTGTCCTTTCTTTTGTGCCACCCCTAATTATTGAGCTCTGCTCTCCTGGAGCTAATTAAATAACTGCAAGAGAAGTCTCAAGAATTAAAAACTCTGTGCCAGGAATTCAAATCATGGCTTAGGGTGAGTGATGAGGGTCTCACTTGAACACTGTCACCGGTAATGTGACAATCTTAAGAACATTGCAGGTGTAGGGACAAGTACTGCAAAGACGGTAAAGGCAGGGAGGAGCTTGGCAAGTGGGCTGGCTGTGTGACTGCAGGACCTTGATCAAGGTAGAGAGTGAAGATGAGGTCACAGGGAAGAGGCACAAGGCTGCCTGGGTCTCTGTAGCCTAGGTAAGTGTACTTTCTATTCTAAATTTGAGAGGAAACAATTGAAAGGTTTTAAGAAGAGAGATGTAATCTGATTAATACTATTTAAAGTTTTAAAAGTGAATGTTACAATAAGGAAAAAAATACTTTCTTTTTTTTTTTTTTTTTTTTTTGACAGGCAGAGTGGACAGTGAGAGAGAGACAGAGAGAAAGCTCTTCCTTTTTTCCATTGATTCACCCTCCAATGGCCGCTGCAGCCGGCACACCGCGCTGATCCAAAGCCAGGAGCCAGGTGCTTCCCTTGGTCTCCCACACGAGTGCAGGGCCCAAGCACTTGGGCCATCCTCCACTGCACTCCCGGGCCATAGCAGAGAGCTGGACTGGAAGAGGAGCAATGGGGACAGAATCCGGCGCTCTGACTAGGACTAGAACCAGGGGTGCCGGCGCCATAGGTGGAGGATTAGCCTATTGAGCCCCAGCGCCGGCCTAAAAAAATACTTTTTAATTCAATAAAAGTAAACCTTTCTGAGGTTTAACTTTTTTATTTTTAAGCATTTTTTAGAAAGTTATATAACTTTGAAGAACAATTCAAGATTTATTTATTTGAAAGTCAGAGTTACACAGAGAGAGAAGGAAAGGCAAAGAGAGAGAGAGAGAGAAAGTTCTTCCATCCGCTGGTTCACTCCTCAATTGGCCGCAACAGCCGGAGCTGCACAATCTGAAGCCAGGAGTCAGGAGCTTCTTCTAGGACTCCCACATGGGTGCAGGGTCCCAAGGACTTGGGCCATCTTCTGCTGTTTTCCCAGGCCAAAGCAAAGAGCTGGATCCAAAGTGGAGAAGCCGGGACTTGAACCGGTGCCCATATGGGATGCCAGCACTGCGGTGGCAGCTTTACCCGCTAAGCCACAGCACCCTGGTACATCTTTTGCAAGCATTTAGACATAACTGCAGCTTATAAGACCTAAGAATATCCTATACTTAATACACTAAAATGAAATAAATCTTTCAGAACAAGTTTTACTAAGAATAATCCTTCTGGTGTTCTATTGCACTGTACAGTAACAATAGTTAACAATAACGTATATTTCTAAATAACTAGAAGAGAGACTTTTGAATGTTCACACTACAAAGAAATCTTGATTATATAAGTGATGGATACCAATTATCCTAATTTGATCATTAAAATTATGCATGCATCAAAATATTACATTGTATCCCATAAATATGTGCAATCATTGTGTATCAATAAAAACAAATAATCTAATTTTAAAAAAGTGAATGTTAAGGGCAAGCATTTAGCCTAGTGGTTAAGACACCCAAATCCCACATTGCAGTAACTGGATTTAACACCTGCCTCAAGCTCTTGACTCTAGCTTCCCTGATGCAGATGCTGGGAGGCAGCAGGGATGGCTCACGTAGTTGAATCCCTGCCACCCATGTGGGAGACCTGGGTTGTGTTCCTGGCTCCCAGCTACAGCCTCAGCCCAGTCCTGGATATTGCAGAAATTTGGAGAGTGAACCAGGAGACGATATTCTCTCTCTCAAATAAATAAATAGAACATAAATAAGCAAATGAAATTTTTTTAACTTTTATTTAGTAAATATAAACTTCCAAAGTACAGTTCATGGATTACAATGGCTTCCCCCCATAAATTCCCTCCCACTCGCACCCCTCCCATCTCCCGCTCCCTCTCCCATTCCATTCACATCAAGATTCATTTTCAATTATCTTTATATACAGAAGATCATCTTAGTATATATTAAGTAAAGATTTCATCAGTTTGCACCCATACAGAAACACAAAGTGTAAAATACTGTTTCAGTACTTATTATAGCATTACTTCACATTGGACAACACATTAAGGACAGAGATCCCACATGAGGAGTAAGTACACAGTGACTCCTGTTGTTGACTTAACAATTTGACACTCTTGTTTATGGCATCAGTAATCTCCCTAGGCTCTAGTCATGAGTTGCCAAGGCTATGGAAGCCTTTTGAGTTTGCCGACTTCAATCTTATTCAGACAAGGTCATAGTCAAAGTGGAAGTTCTCTCCTCCCTTCAGAGAAAGGTACCTCCTTCTTTGATGGCCCCGTTCTTTCTGCTGGAATCTCACTAACAGAGATCTTTCATTTAGTTTTCTTTTTTCTTTTTGCCAGAGTGTCTTGGCTTTCCATGCCTAAAATACTCTCATGGGCTCTTCAGCCATATCTGAATGCCTTAAGGGCTGATTCTGAGGCCAGTGCTACTTAGGATATCTGCCATTCTATGAGTCTGCTGTGCATCCCGCTTCCCGTGTTGGATCATTCTCTCCCTATCAGTTAGTATTAGCAGACACTAGTCTTGTTTGTGTGATCCCTTTGACTCTTAGACCTATCAGTGTGATCAACTGTGAACTGAAACTGATCACTTGGACTAGTGAGATGGCATTGGTACATGCAACCTTGATGGGATTGTATTGGAATCCCCTGGCACATTTCTAACTCCACCTTTGGGGCAAGTCTGATTGAGCATGTCCCAAATTATACATATCCTCCCTCTCTTATTCCCACTCTTATATTTACCAGGGATTACTTTTCAGTCAAATTTAAACACCTAAGAATAAATGTGTGTTAATTACAGAGTTCAACCAATGGTATTAAGTAGAACAAAAAAATACTAAAAGGAATAAAGTATTAAATTGTACATCAACAGTCAGGACAAGGGCTGATCAAGTCACTGTTTCTCATAGTGTCCATTTCACTTCAACAGGTTTCCTTCTTGATGCTTGGTTAGTTATCACCAGTCAGGGAGAACATATGCTATTTGTCCCTTTGGGACTGGCTTATTTCACTGAGCATGATTTTTTCCAGATTCCTCCATTTTGTTGCAAATGACCAGATTTCATTGTTTTTGACTGCTATATAGTATTCTATAGAGTACATGTCCCATAATTTCTTTATCCAGTCTATTGTTGATGGGCATTTGGGTTGATTCCAGGTCTTAGCTATTGTGAATTGAGCTGCAATCAACATTTAGGTGAAGACTGCTTTTTTGTTTGCCAATTTAATTTCCTTTGGGTAAATTCCAAGGAGTGGGATGGCTGGTTTGTATGCTAGGGTTCTATTCAGGTTTCTGAGGAATCTCCAGACTGACTTCCATAGTGGCTTTACCAGTTAAGCAAATGAAATTTTAAGTTAGAATTGGGACTATGCAATAAAGGAAGGAATATGTGCTGATTGTGGCAGAGCACACGTCAGCACATCACCTTCTCACTTCACTTTCCCTTAGCATTACCCACCTTCGACACTTTCATCAAACTTTCCGGGGCCTCTCTTGTGAGGCACCCATGCCAATTTATCTCACTTAGATGTTCACTGATCCAGGCTCTGTTTGCCACTGTGACTTGAGCAATTCTCCATGACTGTCCCTGAGTTCACAAAACTGTGATTCTTTCTTAAGAATGCCACATTCACTTTACAGTAGGTTTGCTTTGCATATTTTACATTCTTTGGACTTTTCAGTGAAAACACAGGCATTGTGGGTATGGGTAGACGCTAGAGTGAAGGGAGGGATATCTGAGAATATTGTTACGTGCGAGGTAAGCATTTTCCAGTTTTGCTCACTAGACTTTCACTGCAGGGAATGAGACAATAAACCCTGCTATGAACCAGCCCTATGGCCTCTGGCCACAAAGCCCTCAGAAAGTGGGAAGATTGACCAAGAGTCATGGAACAGTTTGTAAACACAACAAAACGATATTCATTAGCCTTCTGTGATGACAGCTGTGACAGGCAGAGTCACAGGCCCCTCAAGATGCCCACATCCTAATTCCCAGAACACATCTATAGGTTACATTCTATGGCAGATGGGTTATGGTTGTAAATGGAATAAGATTGCTGATTAACTGACTTTAAAAGAGGGAGATTATATTATCCAGATGGGCCTTATGTAATTACACAGGGCCTTAAAAGTGAAAGAGGGAATCCATATAAAGGTGTGACAATAGAAAAAGGTGTAAACAGATACAGCATTGCTGGCTTTGAAGATGAAGAAAGGAGGCCATGATCCAAAGAAGCTGGTAAGAGTCTGGTGATAGAGTGACTTCTGGAGCCTCCTGAGAGAATCACACCTTAATGTGAGCCCTTTGAGACCGCTGCCGGACTTTGGCACTACATGGCTATCAGATAATACATTGGTGTAGTAGAAATCACAAAATTGGCAGTGATCTGTTACAGCTGCAATAGAAAGCTAATACAACAAGACAAAATTCCACACTGTGCATGAACACAGAGGAAAGTCATAGGCTCAGAGTGTCACTGAGACAAATCTTTGTCCGTAAAACCTATGAGAAAAACTTTCTGCAAAAGGTAAGACAAAGCAAAGTCCTGATGTCTTTGAACCCAAACACTCGTGACCAGCTGCCTGCCAATTTTAGTACAGCAAACAGGAACAGCTTTTGATTGATTTCTGTATAAGTTTAAAAATATTCAGGCTAATTAATATGGTTTGCTATTGAGGACAAATTTTGTTCCTTATTTTAAAAGTTTATATTTCATAGCCATTTAGGTTGTCATTTACAGCTCATAAAATTAGCAGGGCATGTTATCCTTGAGCATTTATTTTTTTTTAAGTTTCCAAAATAAGTTTCTATAAACTGCCTCAAATCTTCATGGGGAATTATGATGAAGCACAATCTATGCCCCAGCAGAGTTTTGTTTTGCTCAATGTTCCAGACTAAGAGAAATCCTCTTAAGTGGTTATTGATATTTAATACACTTGACTCTGAAGACAAGTTTGAGACAGTTCTTCTAGGAAGTCGACAGGATCCCTGTTTGTGAGGGAAGATACCACCACTTGTATTCTTTACTGGAAATTATTTAGGGGTCAGCATTTGTCTGTGTGTTCTCTTCCCTTTAGACAATCTCAACTTGTTTCTTTTCTTGGTTTCCACCGATTTGTGAACATAGTAATCTTCAGAAAGCCAGCCCTCAAGAACATTTTATGGATGAATAAGTGAAGCCTACTAAGCATGGCAGAGAAGTTGAACCAAGTGGCCTTTTCAGATCCATAAATGTGAATGAATCTTCATACATCCATATGAAAAGTCTGCACTTATATATTTGTGGAGACATGTGTCTGTGTAGATACAAAGGCCATCCTAATGGATCTTATTTTGTAAGCTACAACTATCAGACTGTTGAACATTAAATTATTAGATCATACACACTAATTTCAATGATCCAGAAAATGTTTCAGAGGAAAGCACTGTATTTTCGAGTCAGAAACTTCCTCTTTCTCTGTACTTTCTCAGCATGACTGACTGACTTTAATGTAGTTTCTTAATTGAGGGTTTTTCTATATCTAGGCTATGTCACTAGAAAGAAAAAGTCAAGATATGAGTCATTCAAAGAAAGCTTATTTTCAGCCTAATACAGACATCAAGACCAGAAAATTCCTTTTCACTTTCATTATCAATCGCTCTTTACCCCTAATAAGCATTTTAAAAATATTTTCGTTGTTCTTATCTTGGACTACTTGGCAGTTAGAATAGTTTTGCAGAACATATATAGCCTATGATTGTGCTGACAGATGCATAGATCTTTGTAATATTAATGAATTATCAAAGGTTCTAGACAGTTCCAGACTGAATTTTTTCACTGTATCATTACAATACAGGAAATCACCCTAACTGCTGCTATCCATGCCCCTATATTGTGGCAAAGACCACGTCTTATTCATTTTATACAATTCCTCGCTTCTAGAATATAGTTGCCACTCCAAGTTTTTGTTGAGGGGTAGTTTGCTTAGCACTTAAGGTGCCACTTGGAACAACCATATCCAAAATGTGAGTGCCTATGTTCAACTGCTGGCTCTGCTCCTGATTCCAGCTTTCTGTAATGTACATCCTGGGAGGCAGCAGGTGCGGCTCAAGTACTCGGATCCCTGCCACCTATATGGGAGACCCAGACTGAGTTCCCAGCTCCTGGCTTCAGCCTGTTCCAATAATGGCTATCATATATCATATCTGGGGAATGAACCAGCAGACAGGAAATCGCTCTGTGTCTCTGTACACACAATAAATAAATATATCTTGTTGAATTTCACTGAATAGATAAAAGAAGAATAATAAAACAATACAAAATCAAATCAAATAAAATTATTCAATTAATTTTACCTGTTTGGTGTACTCAATAAAACTGGGTAATCTCCAGATCATAAATTATCCAGCTAAGCAGAATATTAGCTAATGTAAGAACATCAAATTTGGGGGAACAATCACTGTGGCTCAGCAAGTTAAATTAATGCTTGGAATGCCATTATCCCAAATGAAGTGATGGTGTGAGTCCCAGCTGTCGCTTCTGATCCATCTTCTTGCTTATGTGCCTGGGAAGGCAGCAGAGGGTGGCCCGAGTACTTGGGTCCCTGCCACACATGTAGGAGTTGAGGATGTTTCTGGCTCCTGGCGTTGGCCTGGCCCAAACCTGGCTATTGCAACTATTTGAAGAGTGAACCTGCAGATAGAAGATCTTTCTCTCTGTCTCCCTCCATCCCCCCTCCCTCTTCTCTCTTTCCCTCTGATGTTCTGCCTTTCAAGTAAATAAATAAATATTTAGAGGCTGGTGATGTGGCATAGAAGGTTAAGTCTCTGCCTGCTGAGCCGGCATCTTTTATGGGCACTGGTTTGTGTCCTGGCTGCTCCTCTTCCTATCCAGCTCTCTACTAATGGCCTGAGAAAGCAGTGGGAAATGGCACAAGTTCTTGGGCCCCTGCACCCACCTGGGAGACTTGGAAGAAGCTCCTGGCCCCTGGCTTTGGATTGGCCCAGCTCCAGCCATTGCAGCCATTTGGGGAGTGAACCAGCAGATGGAAGACCTCTCTCTGTTTCTTCCTTGCTCTGTCTGTAACTCTACCTCTCAAATAAGTAAGTTAAATTAAAAATAAATAAGTCTTGGCTGGCACCGTGGCTCAATAGGCTAATCCTCCGCCTTGCGGCGCCGGCACACTGGGTTCTAGTCCCGGTTGGGGCGCCGGATTCTGTCCCGGTTGCTCCTCTTCCATGCCAGCTCTCTGCTATGGCCTGGGAGTGCAATGGAGGATGCCCCAAGTCCTCGGGCCCTGCACCCATGTGGGAGACCAGGAGAAGCACCTGGCTCCTGGCTTCGGATCAGTGCGATGCGCCGGCCGCAGTGCACCGGCCACAGTGCGCCGGCCGTGGCAGCCATTGGAGGGTGAACCAACGGCAAAAGGAAGACCTTTCTCTCTGTCTCTCTCTCTCTCACTTTCCACTCTGCCTATCAAAAAATAAAAATAATAAAATAAAAAAAGGAAAAATAAATGTCTTTTTAAAAAAGCCAACTGTTGCCACTATATTTGAGATTCAAGGAGTCTCCAAAATGTACATGGAAAATATGTATTATCTTTTAATTCCACTTTCCCATGAGCTTCTTGAAGCCCCCTCATATAAATCATCTTCAGATGGGACTATTCACAGAATATTCCAGTCCTCTCTTTGTTTTGCATGTGTAACTATAGATCAAGATAAAATGTTTTATTTAAGAACCCATTTAAAAGATGTACCAGCTAATCATTTAAAATTAGTTCCTTGACCAGAACAAGACAACCATGTAAAACTAAAGCTTAGGGCTTGATCCTAATTATTCAAATTGATTGTCTCCTTGTCCCAAATGCATTGATTCATAACTCCTGTTTCCAGCACTACCCCTAGTCCAAGCTGTTTTGATCTTGCCTGTGAAAGTACTGTTGCTGAAAGAGGAAAGATAATTGTTTTAAATGAATCCTAAATGTGAAAAATCAATATAAATTTCATCAGTAGAACTCTTACCTTGACATTTTATTCCTGATTTCTCAAATATGGGGTGGGAAGAGGTGATGGGGGTAGAACTTGGTGTGTCTCAGAGGAGACTATCACATAAGGTGGTAGAAGCACAAAGGTGCCCCGGGCAGTGTCGAAAGTGGTCACCTCTGATAACTATAGCTTCTTAAGGATTTCTCTGGCTTTTCAAAAGCAGCTGTTGGACCCTGGGATCTGACTTATTGGTCTCATTTCATACTTCAAAGACTGGTTCTTTAAGGGAGATTTATTTCTCAGTGGAATTCAGAAGGATTTGCGTGTCTAACAAGGGACCATTTATTTGAGGAAGAATTGAGGAAGAAGATTCCTTTGCAATCGCAGAGTTGTCTGACAAGTTCAAACTGTAGGCTGGAAACACCTTTGGCGTTGAAAAGTTGAGCATTATTTTGTCTGAAAGGTTATTCCCTGGACTGCATTACAGAGGCCAATGCAATATTACCTCAAACCATACTTACCAAATGTATTGAAATTCAGCCAGGGCTCTTATCAAACCAAGCCAGAAGTCTCCCTTGCTCTTTCTTTCACATTCTTTTCCAATTTTTACTGAACTTCCTAGAAATTTATTTTCTTTTTTTTTTTTTTATTTTTATTTATTTATTTATTTTTTTTTTTTATAGGCAGAGTGGACAGTGAGAGAGAGACAGAGAGAAAGGTCTTCCTTTTGCCGTTGGTTCACCCTCCAATGGCCGCCGCGGTAGCGCGCTGCGGCCGGCGCACCGCGCTGTTCCGATGGCAGGAGCCAGGTGCTTATCCTGGTCTCCCATGGGGTGCAGAGCCCAAACACTTGGGCTATCCTCCACTGCACTCCCTGGCCACAGCAGAGAGCTGGCCTGGAAGAGGGGCAACCGGGACAGGATCGGTGCCCTGACCGGGACTAGAACCCGGTGTGCCGGCGCCGCAAGGCGGAGGATTAGCCTGTTGAGCCACGGCGCCGGCCTAGAAATTTATTTTCAAAGGCTGTTTCTTTATGGGCTCATGAACATTACTTTTCAGCCAACCTCAAAAAAAGCTTAAAATTCAACAAATACTCAATAACTATTTTTCTGAACAGTATATTAACTATATACCTATTACTGTGCCAAGCTAATGAAAGTCTAAGTGGTTTTTTTCATATGTAGCAATGAGCTTGGCTTTTGATAAACTTCTTCTAGTCTCTTCAATTTAAAGAAATCTTTCAGGTCACCTTATCTTTTTTGCTCTAGGAAATTATTTCTCTGACTGAGGTTGACTGCTTTAGCTAAACACTTTGTGCCTAAGTACAGAATACAGAAAAATACAAGTTACATTTTTATTTTTTGACATTTATTTATTTATTTGAAAGGCAAAGTGAAAAATGAGAGAGAGAGAGAGAGAGAGAGAGAGAGAGAGAGAGAGAGAGGGAATCTTTGATCTGTTGATTCATTGCCCAAATGCCCAAACACCTGGCAATGGGTCAAGCCAACACCAGGCTCCAGGAACTCCATTCCAGGCTCCCATGAGGGTGGCAGGGACCCAAGTACTTGGGCTTCCTCCAAGGGTATGTATTAGCAGGAAGCTGGATCATAAGCAGAAGTAAGATTCAAACCAAGGCACGCTGATATGGGATGTGGGTGTCTTAAGCAGCAGCTTTACCTGTGGTGCCACAACACCAGCCCCACTTGTTACATTTTAAATCATCATTTCTTTTTTATTTTGTTTTCTGTTTTTGTTTGTTCTGGAAGCAGCAGGTCAAAGCCTTGGGAGAATACAGCAAGGTTCTCATGGGAGAAAGGAGCAAGCTGGAATCTGTCCAGAGAGGCGCAGGCTCCTGCTGATGGGATGACTCAAGCAATACTCCCTGGAGAGAGTGGCAGAATACTGGAGGACAATGACAATAGCAGGCAAATTTCAGCAAGTGACCCAAGGAATAATAATAAAAATTAAAAAAAAAAGAGAGAGAGAACCCTGTCCTGAGGTATCTAGGCAATAATTATATAAGAGTCAGAGAACCATATGTTGCCTCTCTTTCAAAATGTAAGTAAAAACATAGATAAATTCTATTATCTACACCTGCTCTTGACTCCAAAAGTATTATATGATAGCATTCTGCACCTTGTTTTTTTAAAGCTAATGAATACAGAAGATCACTCCATTATAATCACTGGAAATTTTCATCATTTCTTTGCAGCTTCACAGTGTTCTGTTGTGAATGTGCCTTAGTCTATGGTTCTGAAGGACATTTGGGTTGTTTCCAACCTTTTCTTCTTGCAAACAGTGCTAGGATTAATAGCCTTGTACATAGGTCGCTTCATATTTTTGCCATTTTACCTTTGGGATAAATTCCTAGAAGTGAGTTTGTTGAATCTAGGTATATGCACTTTTGCTGGATGCTGCCAAGTTCCCTTTCACAGAGGTAGTAACATTTTGCCATCCCATCCAGTCAAGTGGAGGAGCAGTGCAGGAATTTGAGGTGCTTTAAGTTTGGTGCTTCTGTTTTCTGTTGAAACAGAAAACAAGATCATTTGTGAATAGAGAAGGAGGTAGGTGTGAGTTGGCATAGAGAAGAGAGAAGGGAAGATGGGAGATATAGAAAGCAGAAGAGGGAACTACCAACAAATAGGATAGGATCATCCAGTAGTTTTGAGGATTCAACCAAAATGCTGATTTTTTTAGTTTCTCCTGGAATCAATCAGCATAGTAGGACAAATTCCTTCAGCAGTGGTCCATGGGCCAAGGTTCAAAAGATTTTAGTGCTTGGAAAAATGAATGGCAGCAGATGGGGTGGCAGATGAACAAGGGGGAAATGAAAATGAAGATGTTAGCAACACAATGGAGTCTAGAATGGATGGAGAAGGAAATGAATTCCAAGAAGGTTTTAAATAGGAAGGAGTTAATGGATAGAAGAAGATCATGATGAGTAGTCAAAGCTGTGTGTCATGAAATATAATAGAAGGACAACTGGAGGGCTATGAAGCTGGGATCAGCGTGTAGAAATTTAGTTTGCAATCTCAGGTCTGGAGTAATACCAGGTAGCAGTAAGGCCCTAGTGCAGCATTTGGATGGGACAGATCAAATGGAGAGGAATTAAAGATAAGAAAGCTGAGAGGCCAAGCCATTGGAAGAACATTCAACAAGAACATTGAAGTCACCCAGGATTTGAGCTGATGTTGACCAAATTATTAGATCAACAGAGGAAAGGGCTATGATTATTTCACTCTGATAGGGGACTATTGCCTAAGCTATAGCTGGATTTCATGAAATAATTATTAAATCAACAACTGAATGAATAATCCAGTTGCTATTAACAAATGTTTGTTCAGCCTAGGAGACAACATGGTTTAGAAATATTAGTGATCGCTACCTAAGTTTGGCTTAACTGCTGGTGACTGTCTCTGATGGATGGCTAGTAAGAAAATATGATATATTTCCTTCCCTCCATATTATTTTTCTTCTAACTGTGCAGAAATATGTAATGAAATGAATCTAAACAGTAGGTTGGGAAATATGAATTTTGGTCCCAGTGTTGCTGCTCACTCTTTGTGACACTGATCAAGACTCCCATTTCTTCATCTTCAGACATAAGAATGGTTCTGGATAACCTCTTCATTCACTTCTAACTCTAAACTTCAGGATTCTGTAACTATAGAATCTGAAATAACTCAGAAAGAAAAATTCTGATTATATTTATGCATCTAATTAGAAATATTTTTATGTTTATTCTTTTTTATATATTTTTCATTTATTTTATATTTTCTATTTATTCTTTTTTATATATTTGAAAGTCAGAGAGTAGCAGAGAGAGAGAGAGATTTTACATTTGTTGGTTTAACTCCTCAAATGCCCACAACAGCCAGGGTTGGGTAAGGCCAAAAACTGGAGCCAGGAACTCCATCCTGATCTCCCAAATGAGTGGCAGGGACCACAGTACTCAAGGCATTATCTGCTGTTTCCCAGGTGCATTAGCAAATGTGAGACTTGATCCCAGGCACTCCTGTACAGATTGGGGCATCCCAAATGGCAGCTTAACCCTTTGTGCCACAACACTCACCCCTAGTTTGAAATTCTTTTGGTTTAAAATAGTTTTGAAGGAAAACTTTAAAACTCATGAATTGACTTTTTAAAACTATGTAAAGGAAACTATGCACATTTGTTGCTATAGAATGAGGCTCAAAATGATGGAAATATCTCTCAGTCAGTGACCATAGATCAAAAGTTGACTCTGACATGATTTTCCCCATGAAAGCGAGACATTTAAGAAGCCAAATACCTCAATCTCAGTCAGGTAAATGACATGTAAGTTTCTCATTCTCTCTATTCTAAAACAAAAGCTTAATTTTATGGAGTATTTGCATAGATAAGACACAGATATGTGCCCCTGATGAGATTCTGTACTAATAGAGGAGGTGGAAAATATAAACAAATAACCATAGTCAAAGCAGGCTAGTAATTCCCATGCAAAGACTGTTAGTAAAAATAGCTCTCTAGGATATTTTTAAAAAAGAATTCAGAAGTAGAGAGTAATTGAAATATTTTCATTTTTATTGTTATATGATCTTTTTTCCTATTTTCAGCTCATTCTATTTTTATATTTAGATTTGCTTTTATATGCAAAAATTCACTATATTGCCAGTTTTATTCAATATTGATGTGCTTACAGGTCAAGTATAGCATTACTAAGATGCCTAACTATGTTGCTATTTTTAAATGTGTCCAGTTTTAAACTCTTAAATTCAATGAGCCAAAGTGGATACCCTTCTGTATGATATTAATTTCACCCCATTTTTGTTCTGCACCTTGATACACTCTTAGACATTTTGAAGTTCTTTAGCAACTCAGGTCAAACCACTGCCTGCAGCACTGGCATCCCACATGGGGGCCATTTGCAATCCTTGCTACTCTACTTATGATCCAGCTCCCTGCTAACGGCTTGGAATTTGGAATGCAGAATTTGGTCCAAGTCTTTAGGCCCCTGCATTCATGTGGGAGACCTGGAAGAAGCTCCTGGCTCTTGGTTTCAGTCTGGCCCAGCCCCAGCCAATGCAGCCATCTGAGAAGTGAGCAAGTGGATGGAAGATAGTGCTCTCTCTCTCTCTCTCTCTCTCTCTCTGTGTGTGTGTGTGTGCACACGCATGCGCGTGTGTCCTATCTCGCTGTAACTCTGCCTTTCGAATAAAATAGTTAAATCTTTTTTGAAAAAAAATTCAACCAGAGAAACAAAGATACAAATTAAATTAGCTTAGCTGGTTGCCTTTAAGTAGCTTTAGTATTTTTTTAGAAATAATTTTTAATGCATCTTCATTAGTACTCCCAAAGCACTTTACATGAACTTACATTTGTGTATTCTAATTCTCTGCTCAAATGCCTTCCTTATCCATCTCCTCCTACTTCCTTTCTTCCCTCCTCCACCAGAATAAGGCATCTAGGAGACAGCAGGCTTTTCTTACTCACTTTTGTATTTCATCCCTTGTATAGAGTAGATGTGTAGATGGATAGGTGGATGGATGGATGAAAGGAAGGGAAGAAGGGAAGGAGGAAGGGAAGAAGAAAGACAGCTACAACTGAACTCTTGCCCAAAATCTAGAGAACCTCTCTTGATCATTTGTTAACCATGAAACATCTACCCAGAATTGACCTTACTTTCAGTGGATTTCTGACTCCTATCTATCCAGTGATTTATTGAAATGGCTGAAGAATCAAAGTTTTTAAAAGTTTCTCAAAATCTCCTAGAAACTAAACCTGACCTCTGAAAATGAAGATAACTGAATGTTTTTCAAGCTTACTGCATACTGGTGAAATGTTCCCATAGTCTAAATTAAGAGAGTTTTATCAAGGATTCTCTCCTTCCTCTCCCCTGCCACCAGACTGACCACCTACAATGCCCCCAATGAACAGGACCCCAGAGTTGTTCACTTGGCTTTGTCCATTCAGATATATCTTAGGGAAAGACACTTCTACATTCAATTACAAAAATAAAAAGCTCAGAACCTTAGGGAAATATTTATGTTCTAAATTATAAGAGGATTAGAAAGTTAAGTGAATTTTAATGATGTGAGACATTTTATAAGGAAGAAAGCTTTTAGCACAAGGAGATCCATGGCACTAATGCAGGGTGGAGGGACCACTCAGTTTAGCCATTGGCAGTCCTCTGCTATGAGTGTTTGTTTATGATTACAGGTGAGCACAAGTATTGCAATGCCACTATGACATAGAACATTTCACCTGCTGTGTGTGTGTGAGGCAGGCTTGTTTCTAGGAAAAGGCCCATCACTCAGCTGCCCAAGTCCATTCCATCACAAATCCTGAACCCACCTTGAACATTGGGAAGACTCATAATTCAACTCCATCCAGAACCAATGCAGCATACCATGCTCACCCACAGAAATTAACACAAGATGCTTGGTACACAGATCAACGGTGAGCATGAAGGAGTGGGAATCTCTCAGGGCCATTGTCCAGAATAGGGACAATTCCTAAACAAGACGTTCTCCTCTATCATCTGTAGCAAGTGCTGTTCAATTTTATCTCATCTTCCCCTCAGCTCTTTTGATGGATTGTCAAGCAACCCTGGAGCTTCTCTTTTCATTTTCAAATGAATTCCTTGTTTGTTGTATTTACAGAAGTCTTAGGATGAGGAGCAAACTGAAATCTTGGCATTGTGCCTTTTGCTCTTTCTTTTCCACTATAAAGCATTTATTTTGATGCCTTAATTTCTTAAGTCTTTTACAGTTTTTAATTGAAATGTCCTATTTGAAGGAGCTAGCGAATCTTTTACTTATTCTTCCCTAGATTATAGGACCCTAGCTAGTTTTCAAAACACTCCAGGAAGAGGTTTGTAGCATCTTTCATTAGTTCTAGAATTATATGAAATTAAACAAGATAACTTAAAATTTCTATAAAGTAAGTGGTTCACTTTCATTACCAAAATATTCAATAGTTTAAAAAACATTTAAAAGATACTCTATAGAATTCAAACTATATAGGGAAGGAAAGCTGTTTCCATGATTTTATGTAAAAATCATTTCCTCTGTTAGAGTAGAAGTCAGTTTGCAAATTAATGAGTGGAGCCAAAATAGAGAATTGCATTGTACAAGAGTGACTCACAATGTTTTGACTTTTGAAAATATATCTTTCCCGACAGCCACGACTGCCTTGTCATTTGATTGCTTTCTAATTAATGTTAAGTCTTCCATTATAAATACCACACTTTTGCCACCCTAGAAACTACCAGTTGTGACCTCATATTACCTGCCCATGAAGGAAGCTCCAGGAGGTGCCTGTGATCACAAAAATCTATCTTCATATATTCTACCCCTAGATGTGGTACTATCAGTACTACCAACAGTACGTTTCCATTAATAACAGACAAGCAAATCCATGTTTATTTGATTGAAAATAAAAATGGGTACTTGTTGATAAGTAGATATTCCTTCCTACTCTTATGAAGGAATTACTCTTTATGAAGAATTAACCAACCATGAAGTATCCCTGATAAATAAAAACAAGTTGTAGGGGCTGTCGCTTTGGTGCAGTGGGTTAAGCCTCTGTGTGCAGTGCCAGCATCCTGTATGGGCATCGGTTCGAGTCCCAGCTGCTCTGCTTCCCATCAGCTCTCTGCTAATGGCCAGGAAGGCAGCAGAAGATGGCCCAAGTCCTTGGGCCCCTGCACTCATGTGGGAGACCTGGAGGAAGCTCCTGACTCCTGGCTTTGGCCTAGCCCAGCTCAGGCCATTATGGCCATTTGTGAAGTGAGCCAGCGAATAGATCGATCTCTCTCTCTCTCCCCTCTCTCTGTAACTCTGACTTTCAAATACATAAATCTTAAAAAAAAAAAAAAGTTGCAATCATCAAAAATTATTTAAAAGTATTTGTACATGAATATATTTATATATATGTACATATATATTAAAAGTGTTCATAATACAGAGTGGAAGATGATTATGCAAAGTCAGTCTTAGGCACATGGTTTGCCCAGGAGAGCAGACCCTGCCTGAAGCTCGTACCTGACAGTTTCACAAAACCTGAAAGAAGTTGACCTGGAGGAACACAGGGACATATTTGGATTCTTTCAACACAAAGATTTTAAAAAAATAGAAAATAAAACCTATGTTTAAAAGGCTTCAAAGTCAGAAGTATGCCAAAGGTAGGGGCTCAAAGCACCAGTAACTCTCTGCCTCTGTGTCACTACATTTAGTAATTTAGATTTAAAGGTGGCTGAGGATGGCCTCGGTACTGTCTGAAAACCCAAGGGACAAAGCCTAAAGTATAACCTTAGTATCCCATGAATGTTATATAATAAGGTTTATAACCTAAATTCATCACTTCTCACAGTTAACTTTCAATTCATTTCTCCCTATCTATTTGAGTTGAGGAAAAAACAATCTCTTCATAGCTTCCTAAGACACCGGTCCTTATACTCCTGTCTGCTGGAACTGTCAGCCTCTCTTTGGACAGAGACTGTTCATCTCTTCTGGCACATACTGAGTCACGTGTGTGCATCACTCAGTTACACTTCCTCTAAGTCTAAGACAAGGTCTGAACTGACTGCTAGGTGTGTTTTTCCATCTTCTGACCCACTCAGCAAATATTTACTGAGTACCTCTTCTCCGTCTTGCACTGAGGGGCTGCTTTGAACAGTAAAGGGATAGAAGCTTTTCTCCCAGTGTTGCACTTTTGAATTCCTTCTTTTCCTTCATCTCAATCATCATTTCCTCGGAGAAGCATATCTGGCTCCCAAATCTGAACTTGTTTAGTGACTATTTTACTAATGCCTATTTGTACTTTGAGTGCAGCAGACCTGTCTAATTTTGACCAACAGTTTATCTATGCCAGCACAGTGGCATTCAGTCCACTGGGGGAATGATCGGTGAGTGAGGAATGGATGGATCAATGAAGAAAGCATAGTTTCTTCTCTCCAAGAGCTCTAGCATAGTATAGGAAAATAAGGCATAGCTGGGCCTGGGAAGCAAATGCAGCCACAAAGGTACATTTGGGACAGAATTATAAACATCCTCTCTAGGGACTTTCAACATTGTCTTTCAGTAAGAAGCCATGAAGATGTTGAAACAATAATGATCAGGTTAGGGGCTGCTGTTGTGGCGCAGTGGGTTAAAGCCCCAGTCTGCAGCGCTGGCATCCCATATGGGCACCAATTCAAGTCTTGGCTGCTCCATTTCAGACCCAGCTCTCTGCTATGGCCTGGGCAAGCAGTAGAAGATGGCCCAAGTCCTTGGGCCCCTGCACCCACGTGGTAGACCTGAAAGAAGCTCCTAGCTCCTGGCTTCGGATCAGCTCAGCTCTGGCTGTTATGGCCATTTGGGGAGCGAATGAGCCGATGGGATACCTCTCTCTCTGGCTCTGCCTTTCTGTGTAACTCTGTCTTTCAAATAAATAAAATAAAGTTTAAAAATGATCAGGTTAGTATTTTTGGAGCACACCCCAGACAGTAGGATGGAGGGTAGCCTGGTTAAGGAAGTGTAGAAGAAAGAAGGATAAGGAGGTTCTGTAGTGACCCAGATCACAGATGATGTGGTTTAGACAAAAGCAACAGCTGCAGACCAGCAGAGGGGCTGAGTCACAGATCCTTAGACATCCCTGTGTTTTCTTAGAAGAATAATAAGGGTTGCATGGAATGCCCTTTAAAGGATTATCCCCTTCCCTTACAGAGATGGTGGGGCCCAGCTTGCAGAAACTCCCTAAACCAGGGCTCCCACACAGCAAAAATATCCATGAGCCAGTAGAGCTGATCCAAACCTGGATTTGATGCATGTGTGAATATTGGCAGAATGACAACTTGCTATTTTTCTTCTTGGCCATTTTTCAAAAAATGTCAGGAAGGTTGAAACCCCAGGTTTAATCAGACAGGCCGTTAGTCAACCAATATTTATTACGAACTGGTCTGTACCAAGTGCTGGAGATAGAAGGATTAGAAAAATGGATGTGATGTCCTTGCGAAGCTTAGAGACTAATGGGCCAAATGGAGCAGCAAATGAGCAAGTGCAGCTGAATGTGGCAAGTGCTTCACGGGACAGACATGATGAACTGTGGGCACACGGGGGAGCTGCATCCAGGTTGGTCCCAGGTGGCATGTGGTCTCAGAAGACATGTGATTTCAGCTGTGAATTAGATAAGGAGAGGTGTTTGTGGGGAGAGAAGGAGAAAGAATATACCAGACCCAGGACAAGTGTGTGCACAGATTCAATATAAAAGAGAGCACAGCATGGGAAAGGGATTCTGGATCATATGGAGACCAAGTGGGTAAGATGCAAGGGAGAACCATCAAGTTAAGCATGTACAAGATCACCCATACCTTCAAATCCACATCAGGAGAGGGAGCTCTGTAGTGAGGGGGATGGAAGATTAGAGGGGAGGGGAGGATTAGAAAGCTGATTGGCTACAGTGTGGAGGATGCATTTGAGGAGGAACAGGACATGGAGAGGAAAGACTGTTCCAAAGTTAAGGTATTAATCTGGGCAAGAAACAATGGGCCTACACTTGGGCAGTGGCAAAGTGATGAAGAGTACTAGATAGACATGACAGATATTGAAAGGTCAATCTGTCAGCCTGTGGAACTAATTGGATGATAAAGGAAGAGGAGAGGAGGTATCAGGGATGCTTGCATCACTGTGGGGTGGTGGGAACTGTAGTGGAGCCGTGGCACCTAGAAGAGGAATAGATTTAGGTGACATGGGAGAGGGCGAATTCTGTTTGAGGTATGTTTGGGTTTAAATATTCCCAGGGACATCTTAGGGGAATTATTCAGCTGTCAGTTGGAATTAAGAACAGGGTTTTCGTATGTCTTACTGACCTCTTACTTGCCATTTTTCACATGTTAACATATAAAACAGTAATAGCAACATGAGCCAGGAGAGTTGTTTGAGCTTGGACAGCTTGTGTTACTAAACCGTCCTGAGCTTCAATTTCTTCATCATAATGTAAGATAATAATATTACTTATTTCATTGGATTTGAGAAGAAATAAGTGATATAATGCTTATAAAACAGCCTCAATCAGTGTCTATGAGTGGTGGTGGTTATGGTAGGAGCATTTGTACTGGAAATGTGGGTTTGAGAGCCGCCAATGTATAACTGATGTTGGGAGTCACTGAGAGAAATGAACATGAGAAGAATACATGGAAGAATACTGACATCGGAGGGTTATGTAAATGGCCCACGGGGTGGAGATTGAGAAGTAAAAGGAAAATGAAGAGAGTGCCATAGCATCATGGAATCTGAAGAGAAGGTTCCAAGAAGAAGTGGTCCGTAGAATAAACTGTACACAGGGTCAGTGTTGTAAAGTGTCATTGAGGGTACAGGCTCTAAAATGCCATCAAATTCAGGGAGACATTAGGATCAGGAGCCCTGAGACAAGAGTTTGATGGAAGAACAAGAACAAAATTATAGTGGGTTCAGAGAAGTTGCCAGATATGGATCACTACTTAACAAATACTTTTTATTAAAAACAGTGCAGGGCAGGGGCATAAGAACAAAGTTAAAAGAGTGTTCTGACTATAGAAATCTGATTTTGCCTCCATGCTCCAGTTCAGGCTATAACAAAAAGACCTCAGGGCCTGGATTTGGATGCCCTATTTGAGCTTTTTATCATGCATTGTCAGGTGCTGGCAAAGGAGCAGGAAAATAATAATTCTAAAGTCACTTCCAATAGAAAAGACTTCTTGAATACCCCATACAAGCATAATGTGCTTATCCTTCTCAAATCCAATGGCATGTGTTTGTCCTGTTCTCAAGACTTTTTTGCTAAGAAATTAAACTCTGTATAGTATTGGTAGCATTGCACATGTATTCACTTAGAGAATGTACTTTTCCATGTAGAGTATTATAGGGTCTCTGTAGAGCAGAAACAGATGGGAGCATACATCTGTAGGTTTCATTTCAGGATCTTCTCCATGATGGTTATGGATTTGAAATGAGCCTTGCCTTCCCTTCATCTACAGAGAGCACACAAAGACTTGGGATTGGCACCTAGGTCTTACTTATCCTTATGTGAACATTTTATAGATCTGTAATAGGGCCTTTAACCTCAAATCAAACAAGCTTTATTCCTTCCTCTCTCTCTCTCTCTCTCTCTCTCTCTCTCATACACACACACACAGGTGCACATCATTGAAAGCCTTTCATCTGGAAGTAGTGTTGCAGATACAGGAACTGGGGTGCCAGGTGATTCACTTTTAGAAGAGTGTACTGTGGCATCACTCATCAAATTAGAGCCAGATCCCAAGCTGAGTGCTCTTCCCATTAGCCTTCTTAGGCATGGTTTTCCAGGAAGTCTCAGGAGTCTCCAATTCTCAATCTCATCTCAGTGAGCTAACTTGCATCAGGTGACTCTAGTTGCACAATTTCCAATCTGAGAACCATTGAGCTACTTTATTTATCAGGACCATCTCTGGAGCCAGATTAGCTGGGTTCAAATCCCAATTCTGCCACCTACTAACTTAAAAGGTTTGATTAAGTGATTCGCTTGATCTCTCTGTGGCTCAGCTTACCATTTTATATATTGAGGACAGCAGCAGTATGGTATGGGTGAGGACATCAATTAACATATGACAAGTACTTAGCACTGTCATTCTTAGCCATTTGTCTTTCCAGTTTCCACTTTGGGTACTAAGGGTAACAGTGTATGTGAGAGGCTGGCATGAACTGCTGTTCATGTGCTGTGATGTTCCTGTGCTTTTCATGTTCCTTGTTGTTGCTATTAAACATCTGCCTTCATTTCGTTTATATTCCAGTCAGTCTTGTTTGGAAAATTGGGATAGCTGCTGAACTATGTCATGAAAAGTTGGGTGCATTTTCCCATGATTCAGTTCCTATTGATTTCACTTTCATTTTATTGTTGTGTTTATAACCACCCGAAGTATATAACCCAACTCACATGAAAAGGAGTTTCCTGGCTATCGTGGGTAGAAAATGCCCCAGGTGCTCAGAAGATAGCTAGTGCCCCTCCCCTTATGAAAATATTTAAGATGAGTGGAATAAGTAACTTCAAGAAAACCCCAGCAAGACTTAGTTTCATGACTCCAACATCCACAGTCTTTGTGACAGAAGTCACAGAAGTGCACATATGCCCTCTAATAAGCTGATTACCTCAGTTCAGCTATGCCAAAGTGCTAACTAGCTTTTATTATGTATCTCCTATATACGTAAAAGGTTTAAATAATCTATCATCACATTCTATGCATTGTTCTGAAGACTTTAGAAAATAAGGCAATTAATCTCTACAGTTTTATCATGCAGGGTGTATGTATGAGGAACCGAATCACAAAATGAGTAGGTAGCTCACAGAAAATCAATCAAATTATCAGAGGCAGAGATTTGGACCCAGATATACTGCAGCCAGAGGCTACATGCTTAATCCTTATCTAGACCATCTGTCAATAATGAACACCTGGGATTAAAAAGGAGCACCCCCCCCCCAAAGAACACTCTACCCAGCACTTAATTTTAAAGACTAGGGAATAAATGTTATACAGGAAGATCCTGACCTTTTTAACAGCCTCACATACCTAGAAACTTAGTTCATCTATTTTTCTCAAAAATGTACCACTGATCTGAGTGAGATGAAGCTTAGCAGCAAAGCTAATTTATGTACCAAAGAATGGAAAGGGAGTTTATCTTGAAAACACCCTCCAACATTTTCAGCAGCCAGTGCTGTGAAGCAAGGCCAAATTCAGAGTTAAAGTGAATATAAATAAAAAGAAGTCATTTTATAACTCATCTTTAATGTACAAATTTCTAAAGAAAAGATGACTTTTATGTAACATCTATATTTCCAGGAGAAACCCAGGCAAGTGTGGAGCAGAGCATTGTGGAACAGAGACACCTACTGGTGGGAACAAGCCTCACTTCATAGACTTCTATGATAATTTAAGAATGCAGTGATCCTCATTATTCTCTTAGATATATTGGATTTGAGCAGTATGATGGTAACCTACAGAATCTTCCTTTTTAGAAGATTATATTTTAAAAAATAAAAAATCATATGTGTGCAACTGTTTATATAGTAACCAAAGCACAGAATCTCCATTCTCCCCTAAAGAAACATGAAGCTACTTTCTAGGATCCTGCATCCACTAGCTCTGCTTAGGTAAGCCAAACACTAGGCTGACTGCAAGATCCTTAGAACCCTTCATTCTTCTCCTTCAGAGTGAGTGGACTTTGAATACTTGTATTCCAAGGCTAGATGGAGCACATGCTGACTGCAAGCACTCTCATCTCAGAAGTCAGGAGCCAAGATGCTCATTATTCCAGGTATCTCAAGGGACCTATACAGGTGCTTCCCATCCAAGTGTGGCACTCCTGGAAATCAGACCAAGTTTTATCAGAAAAGAGGTTCTTGTTTCTTCTAGGACATTCAGCTGTTATTTTCATCCCCCACAGTTGATACTTTCCATCTAAAATTTCATGGATATGTAATCAGTCGCTTTACTTTTCTCCTATGCCATTTCAGTTGGCTGGTGTTGGGATTATACTTGAAAATTGTACTTGGAGCTGGTGTTGTGGTATAGCAGGTAAAGCTACTGCCTGTAACACCAGTATCCCATATGGGTGCTGGTTCTTGTCCCAGGTGCTCCACTTCCAATCCAGCTCCCTGCTAATGGCCTGGGGAAAGCAGCAAAAGATGGCCCAAGTCCTTGGGCCCCTACTACCCACATGGGAGACCTGGATGAAGCTTCTGATTCCTGGCTTCAGCCTGGCCCAGCCCTGGCCATTGCCCATTGCAGCCATCTGGGAAATGAACCAGCAGAAGGAAAGTCTCTCCTTTCCCTCTCCCTTCCCCCTCCCCCTCCCCCTCCTCCTCAACTCTGACTTTCAAAGAATAAATCTTTTTTTTAAAAAAAATGAAAATTGTGCTTCCCAGAATTTTGACTAGTAGAAAGGGTTCAGATAGGAGAAATGAAAGAAAGGATGTGTCTCAGTTTGTTTGGGTGCTGTAACAAAATAGTTTAAGTGGCTTATAAACATCAGAAATCCATTTCTCACAGATCTTGAGGCCAGCAAGTCCAAGATCAAGTCACCAACAGAGTCAGTGTGTAATGAGAGATAATTTTCCAGTTCAGAGATGGTAGCTTTTCACTTTGTCTCAACATGGAGTATCTCTCAAACCTCTTTTATAGGGACATCCATCCACCTCACGAGGTCTCTTCCCTCAAGACCTAAATACATTGGATGTGAGCAGTATGATGGTAACCCACAGAATCTTCCCCTTGGGAGATTAAAAGATGAAACCTACCAATACTGTCATCTTGGGGGTTACGACCTCAACATAGGAGTTTTCAGTGGACACAAACATTCAGACCATAACAGAGTGAAAGAAAATTAAGTTTAGGAGAGGAGACAGCTTTGTAGTCAGATGGCAGTATCACCTTCGTTTGATTCCATTGTTTAAAACACTTTGGATTCTCTATTTAAGCTTTCTAAATTCCCTAGCCATGACCATGTGTAATTGAAAAATCTTAGTGGCTTTAGAAGTAGTTCTCAGTTGGGTTATTTGGATGCAATCGTTTATGCCGTTTGGTTTTAGTTTCTATGTGGAATCTGGAATTAAAGGAAGAAAGTTTACCTACCTGAAAGAGCAGTTAAATGATTCAAAAGCAGTTAAGGAATCCAGTGACCCATACAGGATAGTCTGATCTAAAGGAGGATAAGAATGGGAAATTAAAACAAGTGTATGAGAGACTGTTACATTGGTCCTGAGAATTTAGCAATTATTGAGATGTACCACTGCATGTTAAAAATATTTTCATGAATACTACCGGCTAGATTTTATTCATTAAACTCCTAAGTATAAGAATTGTGTTAGGTGCTAAAAAGAAAACAAACATCAGTTAGTCATGTCCTGACCATTGAAGAGCTGTAATCTTGCAGGAGAACTGATACAATGACTGCTTCTAAAACCACAGGAGAAAACTACAGAGAGGGAAACAGATAAGGACAATGAAAACCATCTTCCATTCCTAGAATTTTTTCCCACATCCATTCCATCCCCAGAAAGAAAATGGCAAGATTGAAGGCACTTGAACTAATTAGAAGTTCAATGTAATTGTCTAGGAATGAGAAGTTAAGGGCCTTAACTAACAGAGATGTGGAGTAGGGCTATGGAAAAAAGAAAGAGATCTTAAAGGATGAATGGAACCTGGAGACTTGGATATATAGCTTAAGGGAGAAGAATTTTAAACATAAACATAATAATAGACAGGGAGTGTTAGAACTGGGGAAAAAAAAACTTTAATTCCTAGGGATGAAATAAAAACTATTTTTATTAAATATTTTATTTAATTTCTAGATATAGAATATTTTTAAATATTTTATTTTATTTTTAGAAATAGAAAAATCAGGAAGTAATCATCACAGAAAAGTAGGTTGGAGGGCCACATCATGAGTTTTCTTTTTAATCTATCTGTAAGACTAAAGAGAGCAGCATGTAGGTGGAAATATTACAAAGTGATATATGTATGTAGATATATATGTATGTAGATATAATATATAGAACTCTTCTCAGGAAACCATTTCTTTATTGTCATTTTTTAAAATTTTCATTTACTTCTTTTTTATTTGAGAGGTAAAGGGACAGAGAAAGAGAGAGAAATTTCTCATCTTCTGATTTACGCCCCAAATGCCCACAACACCCAAGGCTGGACCAGGACAATGCCAAGAGCCAGGAACTCAATCTGTGTCTTCCACATGGATGGCAGGGACCTAGGTACTTGAGGCATCATCTGCAGTCTCCTAGTGTACCCATTAACAGGGAGCTGGAATCCAGAGTGGATATGGAACTCAAACCCAAACACTACAGTGTAGGATGCAGGCATTCAAAGCAATATCTTGACCACTGTACCAAACATCCACCCCAGAAACTTATTAAGAGATCCTTAGAGAAAATCCATGAGGCCTTGGGAACCCCCTAAAATTTCTTCATAAGAAATGATATTAATTTGTTTATATTTGGGGGTAA
The DNA here is from genome assembly GCF_033115175.1 of Lepus europaeus. Lineage (NCBI taxonomy): Eukaryota > Metazoa > Chordata > Mammalia > Lagomorpha > Leporidae > Lepus > Lepus europaeus. The sequence goes on along the minus strand of NC_084830.1, from coordinate 70,326,234 downwards.
TTTGAAATCATTTTCAGTCCCACATCCTTTTGTAGAAGATTGGTTAAATTTAAAAGATTGTTGATTATAAAGGATGTTTCTAGACATGAGCTGTAGGAAATCATTAAGCCAGAAGGAAAATATTTCCTTATGAGATTTTTTTCAAAGCATACTAAAGGTGAGAAATGAATTAACTGTTTGAAATGATTAAATCAAAAATGAAATAAATTCGTCTCTAGCAAAGAGAAACCAAGAATCAAAAGGTTGAATTTAGCACCAAACACACTTTCAGTGGAATGAGAAAGAGTAAATACTATAATCAGTTGACTAAAAGCAGTCATTAATATGTGCAGTCTCACCCTCATTATAATGTTCAGATAAAAAAAGAAAGCCAAAAAGAGACAGTATAAATGAGAGGAAATATATTCACATTGTCCTTAAATGAGCATATGGTCATTTTATTGAAAATAAGAATCAATTCCAAAGTTAAAAACCTGCGACCTGGTCAATAAATCAATTCTATTTTAAATGTCCTTACCTGACAGTTGTTTACAACAGGAATAAAGCCAAGTATTTAGGTTTAAGTTGCAATAAGAAGTATATTCTGTCAATGAGGTTGAGACTGGGAGGAGAAAAAGTGATTATGTACCACTTATTTCAGTGGTTAATTTTTAAAGAAACATGGTTCTTTGAAACCAAAACCTATTTCTCCAATAATGGCAGGCTTAAAATTAGGCATAATGAGTGTATTGTGCATATTTAAATGGTTAAAATAACAAAAAAAATCTGAAATTCTGTTGATAAGAGTGAATTCATTGGGTGGGTATAATCTTTAGAAAAATTTATTTATTTACTTGAAAGGCAGTTACAAAGAGAGACAGAAAGATCTTCCACCAGCTGGCTAACTCCCCAAATGGCCACAATAGCCATGCTGGGACAAGCTGAAGCCAGGACTCAAGAACTTCATCCGGGTCTCCCACTTGGGAAGCAGGGGCCCAAGAACCCTAGGCCATCCTCTGCTGCTTTCCCAGGAGCATTATCAGGGAACTGGATCAAAAGTGGAGCAGCCAGGACTCAAACCAGCACCCATATGGGATGCCAGTGTTGCAGGCTATGCTGCAACACCCAGAACCATGAGTGGATAGAATCTGACTCTCACAGTGGTAGCAGAATGGTAGAACAGGAACTGGAGACAAAGGTTGCTTGGCAGGTTATTTCCACAGGGCAGGAAAGGACAGCAGAAGGAAGGGGTAGCAGCAGCAGTGCTATATTGGTGGATGCTGCACAACCACACAGAGGCTGAGAGCTTGTTCCTGAAAGGGAAGAAAATGGATAAGAAGGCAGGTATGTAAAAGGTAGAAAGGAAAAAGAAAAGCAAGCTAAAGATGAACAAAAATTGCCCCACAGTGTTTCCCAGGCTGGCCGGGAATGCCAGTGTGCAACTGGGCAATTATGTTCTCATGTTCAACCTACCTAGTCATGGTTTTACAGAGAGCAAATTAGTTCCTTTCAGCCTATTCTTATTGTGAATTTCGGTGTTCTTTGTTTATCTGCCAAATCTGTGGTACCTGACAATCTCCCAACCATATCATTAGGATGAGAACTTTAAAGCAAAAAGATCAGGCAGCATAAAAGTTCTGTCTTTTGCAGCAGTGCTAAGTCATCATCTGCCTGCACTTTGTTCTCTTGTCAACTTAGACTTCCAGAAGCAAATACTTAGTATTTATGCAATCAGAGAGTGGGGATGTGGGAATGACACCATGGGATTTTATTATTATTGTTGTTGCTATTATCATTATTGTTGTTGTTAACTCTTTTATTTACCTAGAAAGCTTAGAATTTGTTGTCCTCAGCTTAATGTCTTAGAAAATAAGATGAATACGTTCTTAGGGCTACAGAAAGGTATCTGTTGGGTTTGTATTTGCATAAATTGACATTTGATGAGAATAGCACATACTCAATGGGCATTCTCTTGGTTGAGTACTCAGACCTGGAGAAAAATCCTAGAAAACCGTTTTTTAAAAAATTGTTAACTACTTTGTAAATGATGTGGCAAAATGAGCATTATGTAAATCATCCAATACAATAAAATATAACTCCAATAATAGGAGAAAACCAATGACTCACTCTCCTGATATCCAAAATTTTTCAGCCTCCTAGAGGCCATATAATGTGGTGCAGCTGGCTGGCAGCAACCTGGGTTGAGTGGATGGATTGCAGTTTGATGTGCTATCTTAATATAATATGGTTACTCATGCCCTCTGCCTGTTTGGAGAGGTGGAATTTTAGCTTCTTGGCATATTTAAAACTGGCCTGGCATTTTGAAGGTCTGGAATTCTAGAAGACAAAGCCGGGCCCAATAACCAACTCTGCAAACAGCAGCTGTGGCCACAAATAAAATAGCATTTATTTGTGAGTCAATAGTGTAGAAAGGGCTTTCAGTTAAACACGTCTTTTCTACCCCAACTGCAAGCAAAGAAAAAAAAATATTTATCAATATTATCATTTCCAAAGTAGATCTACCTCTGCTTATATATATAAATGCATATATCTGTGCATGTGTTTATGTTACCCGCATAGAATCAAGGTACTACTTGGAAAATTTTTTCGCTTTCTTAATTATCTGTAGCTCTTCAGCACTATCTGGAAGGACAGCTCCACCTGGTTTGCAACAAGAGTGGGGTCCCCTTAGCTCTTTCTCCTGAGTCCCGGGTTGTGAATCCAAAACTTGGTATATAAGCCATTAAGTTCAAACTGTGGAATAGATCGTTTTAATTTTTAACTCATGTATATCTTATGTGACCAATAAACATTTAACCTAAACAAAAATTGGAAATTTTATCTTACTTAGAGACAAATCATATTTAAAAACACATCATATTTGGAAACCAGTACCAATCCATGGTCTATCAATAATGTTAGTTTCTATTATCTTGAATTATTTGGGGCCAGTGTTCTCATATAGTGAGCTAGCCAGCTGCCTATGATGCCTGTATCCCATACAGGCACCACTTCATATCCTGGCTGCTCCATTTCCAACCTAGCTCTCTGGTAATGCACCTAGGATAGCAGCAGAAGATGGCTCAATTGCTTGGACTCCTGACACACACATGGGAGACCCAGAAGAAGCTCCTGACTCCTGGCTCCTGGCTTTGGCCTGGCCCAGCCCTGGCCATTACAGCCATTTGTGGAGTGAACCAGCAGATGGAAGATCTCTCCGTGTGTCTCTCCTTCTCTCTCTCTAACTCTGCCTTTCAAATAAAAAAAAATGTGTCTTTGGGGAAAAAAAAACTAAGAAAGGGATGATATGACTAAAATACAGAAGTTATATACAAACAGATAAGTTATTTGAAATCCTAAGACAAAGTTATATCAAGAAAGTAAGAGCTCTGTTGTTTTAGGGGATGAAAAAAGTAGCCTGCTTCTCTCCAGTTGATGGGAATTAGCCAGATCTCAGCTTGGGAAACACTGGAATCATGTGGACTTTATATGAATCATCAAAGTATAATAATCATTGTAATTTAATATTAATAACTATTATTATCAATACTTTGGGTACAAATATGGCCCAGTGCACATGCATAAACATCAACACACATTTTATAGAACACTACTCACCCTTCCTAATATTTTCTATTGTATTCTCAACTCCTTTATTTCCCATTTTTTTCCTCTGTATTTGAAAAGGCAGTGAGATGAGAGAGAGACATATCTTTCCACCTACTGGTTCACTCCCTAAATGCCCGCAACACCCACGGCTGGGCCAGGGAGAAGCCAGAAGCCCAGAACTCATTCCAAGTCTCCTGTGTGGATGGCAGGAGCTCAAGCACTTCAGTTATCACTTGCTGCCTGCTAGGGTGGGTACCAGCAAGAAGCTGGTTGGGAAACAGGAATTCAAGAACTCAGATATGGAATCCAGGCATCCTGGGCAACTTCCTAACTGCCATGCCAAACAACCACCCCTATTTCACTACTTTTTTGAAAGCTGGTTAATTTTGGTGATTTGTCATTCATCAGTGGGTTGTTACTCACAGTTTGGGCTGTTCTACACATAGGTGGCACACAGAAATAGCTGCTCGTATTTTGCCAGGACCTGCTTTTACCAGATTTTTACAAGGAGCTGAATAGAAGAGAAGCAAGAACACATAGTACCCTCTCTTAAAAATTGATTTATCAAGATGACAAGCCTGGTAATTTATCAGCCATTTTAACTTACAATCTAGAGGATAGTTTTAAAACTGGGTTTAAAATTTCCTAACATCAGAGAGCTTTCTTCTTGCTAACTTAACTGCTTTCATCTGTTATTCCATAGTATCTCCTTATTTATCTTGCTGCTGAGTCTCGCTGGTATAAATGACTTTTATAGTTTCCAGACTTGCATGTTCTAGCTTGTCCTGGACTGCTGTTTAGAATGCAGGTGTTAATTACCTACTTAACAAATCCCAGCTATTTACTTCCAACATTAAATACATTCACAATTAAACTGGTTTTCCTACTGACCGGGGTTCCAAACTTTGACAACTTTCCTCTCCTTTTCAAATTTGCTTTGGAAGGGAATATATGTTAAGAATTCTTTGAGCATCCTAAGCTCTAGCTCTCACTAAAGATTAGACTCTCTATTGAATAATACAAGGATACTTGAAAATGTCCAGGTAAATGAAACTGATCTTCTGTATATAAAGAGAATTGAAAATGAATCTTTACATGAATGGAAGGGGAAAGGGAGCGGGAAAGGGGAGGGTTGCGGGTGGGAGCGAAGTTATGGGAGGGGGGAAGCCATTGTAACCCATAAGCTATACTTTGGAAATTTATATTCATTAAATAAAAGTTTAATAAAAAAATAAATAAATAAATTTATTCGGATACAAAAATTTTTGAAATCCACGAATGTTTTTTTAATAATATGCATTGTTCATGAACTTGAAATCATATGCAGGCATTTCAAGATTTTTTGCTTGGAAATACTGATCTTTCAACTTAATTTTCCATGAAGTACTCTATTGGTACTCATTTCCTGGGGCTACTGCAACAAATTACCACAAACTGAGGCAGGCATGTGGTACAGCAGTTAAGTCACCACTTGGGGTACCCACATCCCATATCCACAGGCCTGAGTTTCAATCCCTACTCTGCATCTGATCCAGCTTCCTGCTGATGGACACCCTGGGAAGCAGCAGGTGATGGCTCAAGGGTGCCTGAAATCCACATGATAGGAGACATGAATGGAGTTCTGGACTCCTGACGTCAACCTGACACAACCCCGGCTGTTGCAGGTATTTAGGAGTGAACCAGTAGATGGTAGATCTCTCTCTGTCCTGTGCCTGTCTCTTTTGCTATCTCTTTTTTTTGCTATCTCTTTTGCTTTACCTTCCAAATAAATAAATATAATTCATTTTATAAAAGCAAGTTACAACAAATGTGTTCTGTCCCAGTTCTGGAAGCTAAAAATCTTTGAAAGGGAGGTGTTCACAGAGTCATGCTGCCTTGGAAGGCACTAGGGAAGAACTCTTCCTTACCTGTTTCTGGCCTCTGGCTTCTGATAATTGCCACAGTCCTTGCCATTCCTTAGCTTGTAGCTGTGCCACTTCATGCTCTGCCTCTATTCTTACATGGTCCTCTTGCCCATGTGTGCCTCTGTGGCTCTTGTGGTCTTCTGATAAGGACACTAGTCATTGGATTTAGGGCCTTCCCTAATCAAAAGTGACTTCATCTTAACTAATTATAACTGCAAAGACCCTACATGCCACATTCTGAGATTCTAGGTATACATGAATTCTGTGGATACACCATTTGTCTTAGTCCATTTCTGCTGCTGTAACAGAATACGGTAGACTGGGTAGTTGATGAATGACAGAAATTTATTTCTCACAGTTCTGGAGCCTGAGAAGTTCAAGTTCAAGATCAAGGTGCCATCCAGCTGTGTCTGACAGGTGCTTGCTGTCTGCTTCAAAAACAGTTAATGTGTCCTCACATGGCTGTCTGCTTCAAAGACTGCTAATGTGTCCTCACATGGCAAATAAGCCATGCCTACCCCCTTCAGCTTCTTTCATATGGGAGAACACTAATCCCCTTCATGAGGGCAGTCCCTTCATGATGTAATCACTTCCTAAAAGGGCCCACCTCTTAACATCACTGCATTGTGATTAGGTTTCAACAGACAAACTTAGGAAGGACACAAATATTCAGATTGTAGCACTATTCAACTCAATCTGCTGACTTTGCCAAGGGGCCAAAAATTTATTTCTGCCAAATTTATGGAAATCTATCAGCAACATCAGCAGGAATGGGCTAAATGTCAATTGTATAGGAAATTATACAAATTAATGTATTCACAATCGATGTTATGGCACAACAGGTAAAGCTGCCACTTGTGACACCAGCATCCCATATTGGAGTGCTAGTTTGAGTCTCTGTTACTCCACTTCTGATCCATCTTCCTGCTAACTCACCTGGAAAGCCAATGGAAATGGCCCAAGTACTTGGATTCCTGCCACCCATGCTTCAGCCTGACCAAGACCTGGTTATTGTTGCCAATTGAGGAGTAAACCAGTGAATGGAAGATTCTCCCTCTCTCTCTCCATATCTCCCTCTCTCTCCATCACTCTTTCAAATAAATAAGTAAATCTTTTTAAAAATTCTGCTCAAAACTCTATGAAGTATTTGACTATCATAAAATTAACATTTGTACAGAAATATGTAACTTCCAATACACTTCCACATATATTATAAAATTTAATTGTATAACCTAATAATGTAAGTGAGATTGTCATGATTAACCCCCATCTATAGATGAAGAAACAGGCTCCATATCATAACTCAGGACATGTATATGAATAGTGTGGAACCAGGACAAGGGCCAAATTATCTGACTCAAAATCCAGCATTCTTTCCACTGCCAAGTTGAATCTTATTATGTGAAAATCCTCAAAACAGTGGCGCCAATCAAAGGCTGGGGATGGGGTTAGGGTAGAATTAAAGGACCACTTCAGCATCCTCTCTGAGACTTTTTATCTAACTAAATACAACTACCCATTCCAGAACCTCTGAGCAATGTTAAAAACCTCCATGTGGCCATGTTGTGGCATGTAGGTTAAGCTGCTGTCTGTGGTGCCTACATCCCATATTAGAACGCTGGTTCAAGTCCTGTCTATTCCACTTCTGATCCAGCTCCCTGCTAATGCTCTTGAGAAAGCAGTGGAAGATGGAAATCTCATTAAAATGCAGATTCTGGTGCAGTTGTCCTGGACAGGGCCTGGGCTTGTGCACTGCTAGCCTGCTTTCAGGTGGTACTGCTAGGTCAAGGACTATATGTTGAATGGCAAGGCTTGAAGCAGCCCTCAGGACAGTACCCAGGAGTGGCTCTCTGCAGATGACAGAATGAGACCATGATCATACAAAATGTCCACAATTCAACAACCGTCAAAAGTAGGACCCTTCTGCCCAATAAACCATTCTCAGTCCCTAAGAAGTGCCTGGACCCAGTCCACTCAAGTCCCTGATTGTTGCTGTCAAGTCAAGCCAAGGAAGACTTGATGAAAGGCCTCCTTTTGTGTTGCCTGGCATCTGGCAGTGAAGGACACCTGTCATGGCTTCAGCCAGCATCTGTGAGATGCTGCTGCCCAGAGGGCCCTGGGACAGCACAGCAGCCTTCCCCTGATAGCAGACATAAAGGGAATCAGGCCAGTTTTCCACAGTCATAGCTGGACTTGGCTTTCATCTAACTGTTCTGTTAGCAACAAATGCTGTTGCATTGCAGCATGACCCTCACATGTCTTCTGTTTGTGGGAATTCCATAAAGTGGTTCTAATGATGCTGACCTCAAAAGTACTTTCCAGATGAGGTCTACTGCAGAGGTTCACTGCTAGAAAACTGATTGCATTGATGGCTTCTTTAAAGCTGCTGGGACACAGTCTTTAGATATGGGCGTAATGGTGGAAATAAATTTCTGTGATTCTCTGTTAATGGTAATTGAGGTCAACAAGGTGTCCAAGGAACAACACCATTCTTAATGGCACTTTAACTCTGGAAACTTAAAAGACTTCCTTACAGAAATTGCAGTTTGGAGTGGTTGAGAAATCGTTCAACCAATGAGCATCACTTCAGGGAAAAAGCAAGTGTAAATGGGTCTTTACACTAGGTTTTGCCCTGTGTAACTTCAGAATGCATACTTAAGTTAAATTTTATGAAAGAAAACAGTTCTCATAAATAATACAGTGTGTATCTCATATTTTTTTCAAGTGCCAACAAACTTATTTGAGAGAGAAATTTATCATTTCAAAACCTAGAGGTTTTATTAGAATACTTTTTTGGTATGAGAAAATACTATTTTCAAAAATAAATGATAATTTAAATCAAGGATCACCGGATTTTCTACTTGTGTAAAATAACAATGGGTGGGGCCAGCAGTGTGGTGCAGTGACACCAGCATCCCATTATCATAGTGCCTGTTGAAGTCTCAACTGCTCTGCTTCCAATCCAGCTCTCTGCTAATGTGCCTGGGAAAGCAGCAGAAGATGGGCCAAGTACTTGGCCAAGTACTACCACATTTGTGGGAGACCAGGATAGAATTGGCCTGGCCCAGTCCCAGTCATTGAGGCCATTTGGGGAGTGAACAAGTAGATGGAAAATCTCTCTCTCTCTCAGCCCCTCCCCCTGTCTCTCTGTCACCCTGCCATTAAAATAAACAAGTAAATAAACCCTTTTTTAAATTAAAAAAACAAGTGATAGTGGAGATTTTTCAGAGCTTCTTAATCATCCTGGAACATTTGATTATAAACACAGGAGAGTCCTAGACTATCCCATCTCCATAGCAAGTCAAATTGAGCTTCCACTTCATGAAGGTTTTTTTCACTTACCTGCTCCTTTCCCTTTGCTAGAGCCATTACAGTAGAAACCTATTCTTGTCATCAGTTATGCCCTGCAATCAGTCCCATACATTGCAAATCTGAACACACCATTGATTGCTTTGCATGAAATCTTTCAATAGCATTCACTACTTACAGCAGCACCCTGAGTTTTGGCAAGTCTGAGAATCACCTGGAGGGCTTATTCAGTTGTGAATTGCTGGATCTTTCCTCAGAGTTTCTTATACAGAAGGAATGAGACAGGGCCTGGGAATCTGCCTTTATAGAAAGTTACCATCTAATGCTGATATTGATGGTCTGATACTCCTGGTCTGGTGACCACGCTTTGGATAAAATTGGGCTACAGAAAGTAGCCCATCAAAATCTTCATCATCTTTGAAATCATAGAACTGTCAAATTGGTTGGGGATGCTGTGCATCACACAAATGATGGAGGCATCTTTCACATTATAGTTTCTGGAGTGGACCAGTGCACAGCCTACACACTATGGTCAGCAATCCTGAAATCCCCACAAACCCCTCTATGCCATGCTTCTTTATGGGTATCCCCAGACACACAAAATTACGTGGAATATTCTGAACAAACCGTAATCTTTTGGGCATCAAAGCCTTTGCCCACCATCTCCTTCCCAATCTATATAATACCCTTTATTCCCTCTTCTGCAAGGAGATCTCTACCTGTCCTTTAAGGCTTCTCTCCTGAAAAGATTTATGATTAGGATTGTTCTAAGGTCAAATAAAACATTTTTCCAACAGGAAAATAAAGAATGTTACAGAACATGGAAAGAGCTACAGATAGATAGTACCCAAAGCATTCTATGTGTTCAAAATCTGGTTTTGCTGACCTAAGTATTCATGATATCTTTTCAAGGAATGAGAAAATGGAACAGGTATTGTGACACGGGTGTTGTGACACTGCTTGGGATGCCACAAACCTGGGATCAAGTCTTGTATCTCCACTTCTGATCTAGCTTCCTGCTAATACACACCCTGGGAGGGAGCAGGTGCTGGCTCAAGCACTTGAGTTCCTGCCATCCACATGGGAGACAAAGGATGGAGTTCCATGCTCTTGGTTTCTACCTGGCTAAGCCTCAGTTGTTGTAAACATTTGGAGAGTGAACCAGAAGATCTAATTTTCTCTCTCTTCCTCTGCCTTTTAAATAAATAAAAATGAATAAGTAAACATTTTTAAAGAAGTAGAAAACTGATAAGAATTATAAAAGTGAGGGAGGACTTTCCATTGTCTTATTTTGTTCTAAGTCTTCATTTAGCTGTTTTTATTTATATGCACATAGTATTTTAATGGATTATACTTACAAATATTCAATTGTATACTTTTATTTTTTCTTAGTTTTAAATGCTATGCTTTTTATTGACTTTTTTCCCATTAAGATGAGAAGATTGCTCTTTTCTTATTCTTGTTCTGGCTACATATCAGCTTTGGGCTTTACCTTCACAGAAAGATACATTTTCTTAAAAGTGCTAGTATGTATATTTGCAAGTGAGATTTGTTAACTACCATGTGCATATAAATCAGAAATAATTTTATTATTTTTCTGTTGAACTTTACTTTTGATTATGTAGATCAATGATATGTATGTATACAGATGGTCTCTCTGTGTGTGTATGTGTGTATGTGAGTGTGTGTAATTCAAAAAGTTCGTGAAAACAGAATTTTAAAATAAGTTTATTTTGGTGTAATCAGTGTATAATAGTTACTAGCATTCTAGTAAAAGTAGCAGAAGAGGGTCTATTTTTCCACAAACTATTTGAAGTGCATCATATAGATATATAGATGTATGGTATATATTTTAGTGGATAATCTACATTGTTTATTCTCATTGGATTAACAGTTTATTGCACAAACCTACATCTGGCCAGATCTATACATGAAACTATCACTTCATTAACTGGTTAGATTAACTGCAGGCTCCAAATTATGCTCAGCAAAAGAAGGTGATATAGAAAGAATGCAGCATTTTCTTTAGGAAAATGGATCCTTTTGTGAGGGTGAAGAGCAAAGCCAATATATAGCCAGAAAAAAAGGGGGAAAGTACAGTCTTCTTAATACAATGGGGGAAAGGAGATTAATAAAAAGTGTAGAACTTAAACTAGGGGCAAAGTATGTTGTTGAACTTGTAAAGCTATTCTGTTATCTCTGAATGGGCAACTTGTAATATGAATTTCTATTGTTAAAAAATTCTATGACTGGTGAAAGCTTTTAAGGCTGATTTTAAGAGTGGTTAACAACTGAAAATGGCAAAGGATCTGTCTCATTCTTCTTGGGTGATTAAAAACATTTGGCATATTCAAGAACCATTCTCATTTTCTCCAGTCTTTGCATCTCAGCCTCTCTCTCTCTCTTGCTCTCACTCTCTCATTCATCTATTCAAAATAAGTTTGCAAGTACATTCCTTATATTGGGCACTATGTGAAATTCCATGGCAAACAAGTAGTTACTGCCTTCCATAATTCTAAAATCCTGTTGGAAAACAAACCTGCCTCACATGAAACTGTCAAACTTCAAGAAGGTTGTAAGGTTGTGTGGGTGTACCAGGAAATGATTAAAACTCTGACTAACTTAAGTTCAAAAGGGGCATGGCAAGAGACAACTTACTGGAAGGTGCTACTCAAAGGCAGAAGTGGAGGTTCCACACAGCACAAGTCTGTGGCCCTTCTTTCTATTCCTATTTGTATTAGGATGATTCCATCCCAGCAGTTCCTAACCTTCAAGTCTCTTGGTTCAGATTTCCAGACTTCCAGGAGCAAGAAAGTCTGATTGGGCCATCCTGCAACAGAGATTTCCCCCTGGGTCAGCATGCCAAGGAGATAGAATTACTAGGTCACATTCAAAATGCCTAGTTAAATTTGAATTTCAAGTTAACAACAAGTGGTGTTTTAGTATATCATATCCAAATGTAATCAGGTATCCTTGATTTTCATTTCTTAAATCTGGCAACCCTGTAAGGAACTTTCTGATACAGGCAAGGCAACAAAGGAAGACTTTGTGAGTTCATATCAATTACAAAAGCACCAGGAAATAAACACTAGGTGCATTAAGAGGAAGGCGTCTCTCAACCTCCCTGTATTCTTTCAGCTCAGCCAAGTGGAAGAGGGGGTTCTGAGGAGGTGGGCAGCTGTTGAGAAAAATCCAACTTAGGGAATTCTTGATTCATTTTCACCAAATAACTGAGACCCTTATGACTATCCTAATTATGCCATGCACCTGACCACGATGTCTTTTTGGGATATTGAAAGACCCCACCAAATGGACTTTGGGGTCATGGACAGAATGAAGACTAGGTTCCTTTCATGATTCAATAGGAATTTATATATGATTTTGGAAGTTCTCAAATAAGTAAAATAATTAACATACTTGACCATCTACAAGGTACTATAACACGCTGTTCTTTTTCCTCAAAACAATACTATACAGGTACAAAAAACAAGTAAAGTTGTTTTCCACCTTTTACATATAGGAATACTGAGTCCCAGAAAAACCAATTATGGTACCCACGGTCACAAAGCTACCATGATATATCAGATCAGGATTCAAATTCGGACCTTTTGACTCTAAGTCCCATGCTACTACCACCCCTTGCCACTGCGACTCCCTCTGTCTTTTGTTTATCTATAAAGTGAGGAGAGTATTTCTAATCTAGTGTTCAATGATTTTTATAGTCTACAAATGCTAAGCTGTTAAGTGAAAGCTTATTCAAGGATGCACTCCCCCACTCATTCTCTTCTTCCATCCTTCCCTCAAACTCTATCATTCACACACTACAAAAAAGGAACATTGAAGTTGTGCTTTCCTCGGAGGGAACATAAGCAGTCCACAAAAGAGGAATGCCATGGGGTCCTGCCCTTGAGGAACTGGTAGAGGCAGTGATGTGTGTATTCTTGCAAGCTTGGCCATTCTCTGTTCACTTGCAGGCTCCTGAAGACTTTGATGATAGTGCATAAACTAGGAAGGGATTTCCTAATCATTGGAGTGGGTGTAAGAGTCCTGTTACCTCCAGCACACTGCTGCTCCTGTCTTTCCAGGAATATTAAAGTTCCCTTCTCCAACCTTCTCCTCATGACTCACTTCCTAAAATCTGATCGAGTAAAATACAGAAATATAACATAGGTAGTGAAACAAGACTTATTTCAGGAGATACTAAGAAAACATCAAGACAGAATTGTTAGATATAACCAGAAGTTCTCCCTTCAAAGACTTGGTTTTGTATTGAGAATAAAAAACCAGAAATGATCTGGTAGGATGCCAAACTGGGTAGCTTCTCACATGCCACCCCACCCCAAACAGAAGGCATCCTGCAGACTGAGAGCTGACTTCAACTTGTGCATTCAGCAGCTCCACACGAATGGGGAGAGAATTGAAATCTGGAATTCCTATTATCTCCAGGGCCAAAATAATTTTTTAAACAACTGTATCTTTTGGTGATCCTCATCATTTGTGTGTGGTCTTGTGATGGTAGCTCAGAAGGGATTCATGCCTGCATCTGCAAATCAGCTGAGAACATTGAAGCAAAGAATACCTTCTCCTCTGGGAGGACCGGGAAAGCATTTGGCAGAAGAAAGGAGTACAGCCAGCTAAAGGCCTTCCAGCCTAAAGGAGAGCACCATGGGTTCAATGAATCTGAACTGTTAGAACTGAAAACAATCACAGGCAGTTCTCCTTTTGGTGGAAATCAGAGAAATCACTGTATTCTGGTTTGCTTCATATACTAGTCTTCTGGACAACAGCTAGAAATAGCAGATGGATGGATCAAATTATGATTTTTTTTTTTTTTTGGACAGACAGAGTTAGTGAGAGAGAGAGAGACAGAGAGAAAGGTCTTCCTTTTGCCGATGGTTCACCCTCCAAATGGCCACCACGGCCGGCGCACTGCAGCCGGTGCACTGTGCCAATCCGAAGCCAGGAGCCAGGTGCTTCCTCCTGGTCTCCCATGTGGGTGCAGGGCCCAAGCACCTGGGCCATCCTCCACTGCCCTCTGGGGCCACAGCAGAGAGCTGGACTGGAAGAGGAGCAACTGCGACAGAATCCAGCGCTCCAACTGGGACTAGAACCCAGGGTACTGGCACCGCAGGCAGAGGATTAGCCAAGTGAGCTGCAGCGCCGGCCTGAAAATCATGATATTCTTAACAACTCCTTGCCTTTTCCCTCAACAAATAGTTTGGCCTTTGGCTGATAGGATCAGACATGCCAACATGTTATATATGTATTCTGAAACTAGAAAATTTCTCATGTCTCTTAAGAATGCTTATCACAGGCAGGCCTTTTTCTTCTTATCAATTAAACAAGCTAATCCTATCCTGAAAATTCATGTCCTATGTTTCTCCATGTTGTTTTCCATTGCTGATCACATTCGAAGAAATACATACTACATCCTATCAGGAAGAGTAAAGCAGGAGTGGTACACAGTTAAGAGTTTATAACTCATTTACTGTCACCTCTTAGTGAAAGAAAGGAAGGAAAGAGAGGTTAGGGGAGTGGGGAGAAAGAAAGTGGGTATAACACAATCCCAATATTTAAAATGCCCAAAGCTTTATCAGCAACAGTATGACCTCCTAGAAGACACACAGTGGGACGTATTTGCTTACAGTATGAATATAAGAATGGGTGGGATCTGACCATGTAAGGCACAGAAAATTCTCCATGTATTTTTGTGAAATGTTGAATGTCAGTAAATATACATCAGATTATCACACATGAGGCCCAGGCTAGAAAATTTTGCATATTTTAAGACACAAAGTAAGTCAAGTTCAACAGAAGCAACCTTAATCCAACTCTCATCAATGTTGGGGGGGGGGGAGCCATTGTAATCCATAAGCTGTACTTTGGAAATTTATATTCATTAAATAAAGGTTTTTTTTAAAAGTTGGCAAACTAGATGGTTCAGTCCTCAAGAAAATAAAATGAAGTTGCCTGCATTTGTCATACTAACTATGGCTCAGATGAAAGACTGTGTTTGAAAGTGTCAAACATGGGAACATTAAATAGGTCTGGAGATAAACTGTTTAAATGTTTCTTCCTTCCTCCCAAAGTAATGCTGGCCAAAGGCACTTTCCAAGTACTTCCTTCAGCATGTCTTACACTTACCACCCTTCACATTTGACGATTCTTTCATGTTCGTGATCCAGTTTGCTCCTTAACAACCCTCTGAGGCCACAGAGGAGAATGGGAAGCATCTTACACTGCAGGAAAGTAAACAGCCTTGTCCACATGGCCAGTTGAGGTAGAACCATTTGCCTTAGCTCCTTTTCCTGTGTTGCTTTCCACCACAAGACATTCACTGTCTTCAAAGGATTAAAATCAACAAGTTGGTGCAACTGAGACTAGTCTTCAGCCACTGTGTTTCCTCCCCTTTACTAACAGAAATCAGTGCAAATTCTAGAAGCCCTATTCTTAATTCCATGTGATCCTGTGAATGTTTGTATCTGAATGAATAATCTAGGCAGTGCAGAAAGGGGAAAAGAAAAGTTTTGTAGAGAAACAATGTCTATTACCAGTAACTGAACACTTGGAACTTACACAGTATTTTCCAGGGTTTTCCCTTCTGCATCTTTTTATTTCTTAATATTCATTTATTTATTTATTTGAAATACAGAGTTAGAGAGACAGAAAAGGAGAGACAGAGAAAGATAGAGAAAGAAAGATATCTTCCATCTGCTAGTTCACTCCCCAGATGGCTGCTGGGCCAGGCCAAAGCCAGGAGTCAGGAGCTTCTTCTGGGAGACCACATAGGTGCAGGGGACCAAGGACGTGGGCCATCTTCCACTGCTTTCCCAGGCCATAGAATAGAGCTGGATCAGAAGTGGAGCAGCCAGGACTCGAACAGGCACCCATTTGGGATGTCAGTGCCATAGTCAGCAGCTTTACCCATTAAGCCACAGTGCCGGCCTCTTTTTTATTTCTTCAGCAACAGAATTTTACTTTGGCCATTCAACCAAAATTTCAGAATTATTTGTGACTCACTTGGTTTGGTTGGCAGATATGAATGGAATTAGCAAAATGTTGTCATTTAGACAGAGAACTCCTAAATGTTAGAAGTGAAGAGAACCCTGGAGATGATCTACTCCAAACTTCAAGAAGATTTTGACCAACATCATGCAGATAATTGCTTGGAATATCCACTTTTCTTGCCATGTACAAACATAGGTCTGTTTGCTAGAGCTGAGAGCAATGCTTCAGCTCCTGCTGGCTCTAGAGGTCAACTGTTGGAGGTGACAGAGATTAAAATGCAGAAACTAGCAGTGGGTATTTAGCACAGTGGTTAAGCTTCAGGTCAGGATGCCTACATTCCTTATAGGAGTACCTGGGTTCAAGCCCCAGCTCTGGTCTCCATTCTAGTTTCCTTGTCAGGTGCACCCTTGGAGGCAGCAAGTTGTCTCAACTGCTTGGGTTTCTGCCACCCACATAGAAAACATGGATTGAGCCGGGTCCAGCCCTAGCTATTGTGTAGCATTTGGAGAGTGAACCAGCACATGGGAAATCTCTCTGTGTCTGCCTCTCTTGTCTCTATCTCGGTCTCTTTGTCTTTCAAATAAATAAATATAAAAACTAAAAACTTTAGTCTATGGTCCTAATTTGTGCACAGTTTTGATAAATGAAGCAATACTTACAGACCATAAGGCTGTAAAGTAAATAGCTATGTTCAGAGTGTATACTGTAGCTTAGAGCAAAATTTCACATTTATTTTATTTATTGTGTTAAAAACAACTGCACAATAAGACAATAAATGTGCATTTGGCTTATTGTTCCACACATCACCTTTGGTATATATTGAATAATTTGTCTACAGTGCTGTCTTTCTGGGAGAACTCCAAGCTTCACAAGATATTTAAATAAACCATTTCTCTAAATTGAGAGCAAATGGGTTTTGACAGATTGAATTTAAACATGAGACAGAAAATAGTGCACTTCAATACCTTATGATTTCTTTAACATGAACATGTAGTTGCTAAGGGCTAGAGTGTTTGGTTTTTCTTTTAGTAACTCTTTTTCTTCAAGAATGTATTGCAAATCAGTGTTGTATATATACTAAATTTCCACGTGTTGAAGGTCACCATATTTGTTAAGTTGCAATCGGCTAGACTATAAACTGTATCCATCCTATCTGGTGTTTTGCTTTATTCCCAGAATTATCTGCAGAGTAAAAACGGCCTACAATCCAGCTCCAGTTGTGAAGTTAAGAAAAACTGAAGGCCCACCTTTGATCTTCCGCTTTGTTCTTTGCCAAAATGTTGGAAGATAATGGGATAGATGTGTTTATATTTCTACTTTTCTCCTTTTTCTTTAGAGAGATAAGTATTAAGAAAATGCATCCAAAATAAGTGAAGAAATGAGGAAGTGTGAAAAGCTAAAGTATAGGTTATCAATACAATAAGAATGTCAACAGTCTCAATACTTAAAATGCCAAGAGGTAGATCAGAAACAGTGTGACCTCCTAGAAGTCAACAGTGGGACCCGGTTGTTGATGGTAGAATGGATGGGGCCGTCTCAAGAGTACTTTAGTAAGAGAA
The DNA here is from genome assembly GCF_033115175.1 of Lepus europaeus. NCBI lineage: Eukaryota > Metazoa > Chordata > Mammalia > Lagomorpha > Leporidae > Lepus > Lepus europaeus. Next base: position 70,308,866 of record NC_084830.1, on the reverse strand, counting down.
TGTTGCAGATCTCACCCTGCTATTGGCCTCTGAAGGTAGAAATTCCAGGCAAGCATTCCCAACATGCTTTTAACAAATCATCTGACTCCATTATCAGTGGGTTCATCTAAATCTTGTTGTGGGAGTTTCAAATGTCAGCCTTCACAGTATCTTAAAGTAAATGAAGAGAACTTCTGATCTGTTGTGGTTCACTGATCCACACTTTTAAAGAAACTTGTGAGGTGCACTTAAGCAAAAAGTACCTAACCTAGTACTAAGCAGAAAATACAAACACTAAAGATAAAATATTCTCCTGCAAGTTAAAGAACCATAAATCACTATTTAATAACTACAACACATTCTAAAATACAATTTTCTGAGGTGTTTCTTATATCAGTTTAAGAGCGGAGATGAAAGTTACAAGAACAGGAAGCAGAAACAATGAATGACAGAAAGCCAAAGAGGAGAAAGTAAAATAACCTAATTGTAGAGAAACTTAGAAGGAGAAAGAGAAGAAAGTGGATGAAGAAAGAAGTTAGAATTTCTTATGTAAACTAATTCTTCACATACTGAGCTATGTGGCTCTATTGCCATTTCTCTCTATCTATATCACATAGAGTGTAGTTTTATGGATTTCCCACATATCCAGTCTTAGTTTGGTATTCCCAGACTAAAATCCTGGGTCATTTCCTCCACTACAATACAAGTGCCTTTCATTGATTTAGCAACATCCATGTACCAAGTAAGCTTTACAGCAACTCTGATGTAGCTATGATTTTTACCTCATTCTACAAATTTGTAAACTGAGACACAGAGCAGTTAAATAACTTGCCACGGTCACCAAGTAAGCAGTAAGATCAGTTTCAGAGCTTAAACTACTTGACCGTAAAACCCACTCCCTCGATCCCTTTCCACCTCCTTTCCTGCCACACCTGATGTTGTGCTGCTGTTACCACCACCTAAGAAAGTCCACCCTGGCCTGAGGTCACCACAGATGCTCTTTGGGCCTTTCTTGATGAAATCTTCCCTGATTGAATGAAGTCCGCTCATAACCTTCCCTTCCCCATGATGTTGCCCGAAGTGCACACAGCCCAGGACAGAGGCCATGCTGCCTCCCTTCTGCTGCCAGTGCTCAGCACATGCACACCATTGTTCTTGGGAATGCCATATGGTATCTCCACATGTAGGTCTGTGTTTGTGTCCTGACTATCAAATAAAACTTCCAGAGCTCATCAGTTCTGTCTAGCTTAGGTAGTGTGTTACACAGTTCACAGAAGGAAGCACAAATTGGAAGATTAAGAGGAAAATCATAAGGGTAGGCATTTGGTCTAGAGACTAAAGGAATCAGGAGGCTGGAGAGCTCTGGTTTCTAATTCCAACTTCCTGCTACTGTAGACTGGGAGAGGCAGCAGGTGATGGCTCAACTTCCTTTACCCACAAGGGAGACCTGTATTGACTTTCTGGCTCCCAGTTTTGACCTAGACTAGTCCTGGCCATTGCAGCCATTTGGGAAGTAAACCAGAGAATGGAAGCATATTCTCATTCTTTCTCTCTCTCTCAAGTAAATAATCATTTTTAAAGAAAGAAAAATTACAAGTAACTAAGATTTGAGAAATAATCACTTCCATGATTATTCCAAACACATGTGGCACTCCTCCAGATGGTGAAAACCCACACAGATGTGCCTGAGAATAATAGGCAGTGAGAGGAAAACGGACTTTTTTCAAGTTGCTTAGGTCCTAGAATTGAAGAGAACATTAGACTTCTAGGTGAAATGAATTCATGAAGAGTGAATTTATTTTTTTGTTAGGGAATCTAAGGTTGTATAGTTACCTTCTTAAAACGTTCTTGGAATAGCATGGAAGGTTCCACATCATGGGAGCCACGTGTCACCTGACTGCCTTAGAAACTAAGAGCATTTGCTAACATGGGCTTTCTTCTCTTTTCCAGATCTTGGCCATCGTGTCTATCCTATTCATCGTCCTTTCCACCATCGCTTTGTCTCTCAACACACTGCCAGAGCTGCAGGAAACGGATGAATTTGGACAACCCAGTGACAACCCAAAGTTGGCCCACGTGGAGGCTGTGTGTATTGCTTGGTTTACCATGGAGTACCTTTTACGCTTCCTGTCCTCACCAAATAAGTGGAAGTTTTTTAAAGGCCCACTAAACGTCATTGATTTGCTGGCCATCTTGCCGTACTACGTCACCATTTTCCTCACGGAGTCCAACAAGAGCGTGCTGCAGTTCCAAAACGTGAGGCGTGTGGTCCAGATCTTCCGAATCATGCGCATCCTCCGGATCCTGAAACTGGCCAGACACTCGACAGGCTTGCAGTCCCTGGGCTTCACCCTGAGGCGGAGCTACAATGAATTGGGCTTGTTGATACTGTTTTTGGCCATGGGGATCATGATATTTTCCAGCCTGGTGTTTTTTGCAGAGAAGGATGAAGATGCTACCAAGTTCACCAGTATCCCTGCATCATTTTGGTGGGCTACCATCACCATGACCACCGTGGGCTACGGGGACATTTACCCAAAGACATTATTAGGGAAAATTGTGGGCGGTCTGTGCTGTATTGCTGGGGTTCTGGTGATTGCCCTTCCTATACCAATCATTGTAAACAATTTCTCTGAATTTTACAAGGAGCAGAAACGCCAGGAGAAGGCAATTAAGAGGAGGGAAGCTCTCGAGCGGGCCAAACGGAATGGAAGTATCGTGTCCATGAACTTGAAGGATGCCTTTGCTCGCAGTATGGAACTGATCGACGTGGCCGTGGAGAAAGCCGGGGAGACAGCCAACACCAAGGACTCGGCTGACGATAATCACCTGTCTCCAAGCAGGTGGAAGTGGGCCAGGAAAGCTCTGTCAGAATCCAGCTCCAACAAATCCTACGAGAATAAGTACCAGGAGGTTAGCCAGAAAGACTCCCACGAGCAGCTGAACAACACTTCTTCCTCCAGCCCACAGCATCTGAGTGCCCAGAAACTAGAGATGCTGTACAATGAAATCACCAAGACACAGCCTCACTCTCACCAGGCCCCGGACTGCCAGGAGCAGCCAGAGAGGCCGTCTGCCTATGAAGAAGAGATAGAAATGGAGGAAGTGGTCTGCCCGCAGGAGCAGCTGGCCGTGGCGCAGACTGAGGTCATCGTGGACATGAAAAGCACCTCCAGCATCGACAGCTTCACCAGCTGCGCCACCGACTTCACGGAGACTGAGAGGTCGCCCCTGCCGCCACCCTCCGCGTCTCACTTACACATGAAGTTCCCCACCGACTTCCCAGGAACAGAAGAGCACCAAAGAGCCAGGGGCCCCCCATTTCTAACCCTCACTAGGGAGAAAGGGCCTGCCGCCAGGGAGGGCACCCTGGAATATGCTCCCATCGACAGAACTGTGAACCTTGATGCTGGCAGCTCCCAGTGTGGGCTCCATGGGCCTTTGCAGTCTGACAGTGCCACCGACAGCCCTAAGAGCTCGCTAAAAGGCAGCAACCCACTCAAGTCCAGATCCCTCAAAGTGAACTTTAAGGAAAACAGAGGCAGTGCCCCCCAGACCCCGCCCAGCACAGCCAGGCCACTGCCGGTCACCGCGGCTGACTTTTCGCTCAGCACCCCACAGCACATCAGCACCATCCTCCTGGAGGAAAGCCCCGCCCAGGGAGACAGACCCTTGCTGGACGCTGAGCTGCCGGCCCAGTGTCAGGGACTCGCCAAAGGGCTCTCCCCTCGGTTTCCCAAGCAGAAACTCTTTGCTTTCTCTTCCAGGGAGAGGCGGAGCTTCACCGAGATAGATACAGGCGAAGACGAAGACTTCTTAGAGCTCCAAGGGGCGAGGGCGGACAAGCAGGCGGACTCCAGCCCCAATTGCTTTGCAGAGAAGCCTAGCGATGCGCGACACCCTCTGAGTGAGGAGGGCTGTGGCGGCTCCTCCTCGCCCCCAAACACGGGGCATAACTGTAGGCAAGACAGTTTCCATGCTGTGGGCGAAGTGCAAAAGGACAGTAGTCAAGAAGGGTACAAGATGGAAAACCACTTGTTTGCTCCAGAAATTCATTCCAACCCAGGAGACACAGGTTATTGTCCCACACGGGAGACCAGCATGTGACTAGTTACAAAAGCAATAATAAAACAAACAAACAAACTTGTTTCTTAAAAACGAGGTTAATAATGCCTGTGAACTAGAACATGGAAGCCCCTCCCTCCCCCCAAAAGTGCATAAAATGTTATTTTTGCATGGCATGAACAGTTTAGTTCAAGTACTGTTTAAATAGTCAAGACCACATTTTGTAACAAACAAAACAAAAATGACTGAAGAACAGTGAACAAATAAAGAGAGCTCTATTAGGAACCAGTTACCTGCAATGTCTGACATTTTTGATCCTTTCATTTCAAACTGTAGGCAGATTTTTAAGTTTCAATTTTTTGTTACAATGAATTCTAGAATTTTCACATGAAAGGATGAAATGTCATTGCATGCATTCATAATTATGAGGAGTAAGGTGCTTTGAGCTTGCAAAAAGCCTCGCTTTGTAAGTAACGGGGCCTGGATGTAGAAGTGTGGAGAGCACATGGAAACAAGTTTCTGAGACACAGGTATTTCCTTCACAGCTGCTGTGGGAGGAGCTATACAGACTTCCTGTTGCAAAATTGCAACCTCTTCTTAAACCATCTCACATATCTTACTTTGGGTTACAAAGCTCCTACAGGTACATTTATTTAAAGGAATACAGTATTTTTATTTTTTGTGGTAGAATTCCTCAGGTACATTTTTCTTTTTTGCTTCTGCTTAGTTGTGGCACTTGTGGTTTTATTTATAAATCATGGAAATAGGCAAGATTTAATGACCAGATATCAAATATTTGGAATTTAAGCTTGAAATTTTTGCCAACAAGTTATATGTCATGCCATAGCCTATAACAGAAATGCAATTTTTAATGTGAAAATATACAGTTGTGTTATAAAATTCAACTTTTAAAAAGTGGTTCTTCCCATTTGGAAATTGTTTCTTTTTTTAAGAACAGTTGTATTTTGGCCACCTGAAGATGACGGTATATTCCACTTGTACACAATGTAACCTTTTCTAACTAACAATCTGGAAGTAGAATGCAAATATGCCAAAATGGGAATTCCAAAAAGCGACTTTGGTCCAACTAAGAGCAGAGCCATTGAAGTGAGATCGCCACCCCCTTCTTAGATGGAGTCGGTTCCAACCTGAGCTCCCGTGAAAGGAGCACAGGTCTGGTAATAGGTCTCCTCGTGTTTCTCAGAGTGGGCCAGGAGGAGAGGGGAGGACGGATACTGCCGTTTGTGGAAAGCAGTTCTTCCTTCTGCCGGATCTGGATCCCAGGACTCCGAACCACAGCCATGGCAACACCTTCTGGAATTGCAGCAACTGGAAACGTAGCCCCTTCTACATGGTGGTAGACAGGGCCATCCTTTGTTGAAAGCCACCTGCTGCATTGTCTAAGAAAAACAAGTGAAATCCAGAGGTGTCAAGGCTCTGACTGGAGGTTGCCCTGTTTTTGAAATCTGTGCTAGAACCTAGGTGTTTTGAATCCAGTTTGCTTCCCAAGGATCAAAGCTCTGGCTCCAGATTCATAATTACATGATATGTGATCCTGGATGATTTTCATTGACCACTCTTGGTCTCCATTTTACCCCCAATAAAAAGAAAAACTTCAAAGCTCCCTAAAGATGATTAATACAATCATTAGTAATATAATTCTTGGGTCTCCCAAGAATGTCCAGGTTATGCCTCTGCATACTGTGTTTCATACCTATGTGGGTACATAGTTCAGGGAAATAGGAATATGCCAGGCCAAATGTAAAGCACAATTTATTGTTTATAGGAAAAAAACTTGTAAGTTTCATTCTATTTTTAAAAGAAAAAACAACACTGAAGAAAGTAGCCCAAATATTTAGACTCTAACTCCAGGCTTTTAAAGGAATAATATTTCTTTATTAACAGAATCTGGTCATTATATCTCAGAAAAGAAAACAAGCTTTGATCTTAGTTGAAATCCAAGCAGGTCTGCTGCTAAAAACTAATTTTAAACATTTCTTTTTTTCACTGTGCTTACAATTTCTTAACTGCTTTTATGTTTGTGTGGAAACATAACCTCTAAGAGTATATGGTCATTAATCACTGATATTCACATTATTTGTGCATAATTCAGTGTCTAAATGTTGATGAGTTTTTGTAAGTCTAGAGTGTTTAAATTTCTATATATAGTTTTTAAATGTCAAAAAGTTATATCTACTATTAGGTGAATAGCAAGTAGGTTATGAAAATCATTTTCTTTGCATAGCCTCGTGAAGCAATTATTTTCTCTCTTATCAATGAATCTCAATTGTTTTATTCGATCAGCTGCAGAAGTGGACTCATCGTATTGCCCGACATGCCCACCTTTCACATGTCTGTTAGGCCTTCCCTGCTCCAGGAAGCTTAATATCAGAAATCTTGCCTGGTCAAGACATAGGCAGACACTCTTCCATGGAAATATTCACCCTAAAATCTTGTTTTCATTCAGTCTGAGTTCTAAAGAATTTCAAAGGGACATTCTATGGAAATCTTATCTTTCAATTCTTCTGAGTTCTTCTGGGTCAAAAGTCTTCAGCTAAGAAAAAAAAGAAAAGAAAACTTTCCTCTAAAAAGCCCTTGACATTGGTATTTCACAGGAAGGCAGTCTGGGGATTGAGGTCTCTCAGGATGCATTTTTTTCCTAAGCCTTGTCAGTAAGTGCACCTAGCTAAGAGCACGAACGCATATGCCTGGAATGATCCAGGAACACACCAAGCACAGAGTTCTTTTGAAGTCTTATGTTTTATATTAAAAGTTGATATGATTGCTGCATTTTACTCCATAAAATACTCATTCGATATTATTTAAATGGTGTTTTATATTATTTACGAACCAGCAAAATTGATATTATTATAACTCCAAATACCTCTTTCGTATGCCCTAGAAAATGCATTCTCAATTTGAGAGGCACTTCATAGATCATAGGAACGTAGTTTGGTTCCCTGAGGACCTTGAGATGTTTCTGCTACAGAGGGAGTCCGTGCACTGTTACTGGGTTCAGTGACAAGGGACTAATGTCAATGAGCAATGACAATTTGAATGTCCTTAATAACAGTCCCAGGAATGGCCAATCTGATTCTTCTGGCTTTTTTAACAACCAGTTCAAATTGCCACAAGGTTGTTTTAGCTCCAAGACAGAGGCCAATCATCAGAGGATGAAGATGGGTGCATCAATAGACCTGTACATCTTGAGTTGGACCATGTAGACAAGGGTGATATACTAAGTGGATCCCTAGAGTTGACTTATTTAGTCTCTAAACAGTTTTACTAGAAATTTTTTCACTCTGGCACAACCAGCTGCCTTGAAACACATGATCAGCATTATCATGGTATGACTAGGTTTGGGAACAAGGAAAATATATGCCAAACATCTTTTCCCATTAATTGCTTATCAATATAGTCTCATTCACATGTAGACAAGGAAAGACAACAATTCAACTACTTTCTCCTCAAATTTGAATAGCAAAAAAAGTATGTACTTTATATTTCTTAATTCACAACAGCCTTCAGAAGTAACAGTAAAGGGCCAGAGAAATTACCTAAGGTCACAGTGAATAACAGAATCCCCATCATCTGGCTTCAAATCTGGCATTCTACTATACTACAGAAAAGTACATTTGGTTAGAGGGTTTTTTTCCTATTAATATCTAAAATCGGGTAAATAAAACTGAAGGTACATTCGTAGTCAGTCATGTGGTTTGTTTAAAGCAGCAGTAGATTGTGCCAAATGAGAATGACTTGAGATCATTGGCATTGACTGTCTTTAGCACATATGCTTGCCAATTCAGAATTCTGGTCATAAGACACACACCTCTTGGTTAAAGAAAAGAATTCATTGTTCCTGATGCTACATGACAGACACATTAGAAAGAGGGCTTCTGAAACAAAAGCAAATAGAACTTTAAAAATGTTTAATCTAAGTTCAAAAATGTTGTCTCATTGAATTTGATCCTCATTTTACTTTTCATTCAATAAATACTAGTTGAGCGTCATTGATCTCTCTACTGGCACTATACCCTCATGCTGGCCTCATGGAGTTTACTGCCTGGCCTACTTACACCCAAGCTGAGGGTGATTTGGATTACTGAAAACTATCTCTTCTGAGGATGGGCAAAGCACTCAGTTATCAAACTGGAGAAGCAAATGACAAGAACAAATAAAGCTATTTTCCAAAGAACTGTTTTCCTAGGAAATAGATGGATGGTGTAAAGTCAGCTGTATAATAATTGCTGAATCACAGCTTAGATTTCATACTTAAATAACAAACTGTGGACCTGATTGAGAGAGGTAATGGATTTTCTTTCCTTAATATTTGATAAATTAAAATAATAATTCTTCAATTAGATATAGTGCCTATCAAAATAGTTAATACTAATCTCCCACAAATAACTAAAGCAAAATTTAATGCCACTTAAAACAGTCTATAAAAATTTACATTTAAATTATGTGTTTGATGGTTATGTGGTTGAAATAAAGCATTGTAATTTTTTTTCTTACTTTCTATTAACTACAGGCCACATTTCCACTATGTTCACGATTCTTGGGTTAGTCCTCTGAATTTCTCAATGGAAGATATTTAAAATTCAATATTCAAAAGTTATTTAGCTTGGTTCAAGGAATATATTCACTACATCCATGTGGGTTTGTAAGTATATTGGATATTCTGCCACTGTACTGTCCTTCCCCAAACAAAACTTTAAAAAAAGAAAAAGAAAAAAACTAAAAGAAAACTACAAAATCTAAACAAGAATGGGAACATTTAGAGGCCTAGCCTTACTAAGAAAGATGGAAGTTCCCAACTAGAAAATCCTGGGGGACATTCTGTGTTACTCAATTTGGCACTTATTGTGACAAATGTTATTTTTTAATGCTATCAATAACCATTTCTTCTACTTGCTGTTTAAGACAGCCTGACTTAATTCCATAAACTTATTTAACATTGTCATGAATACATGATTTCTTCCTTATTAAGTCTAACAAGGTTTTAACCTGTAAGTACACATCTAATTAGAGGGAGGTGGGAGGAGTCTCTTTAATGATAAGTCATCCCAAGACCAGCAAAAGACACAAGCACAAACACAAGGAAGAAAGATTAAGAAAAATGTAAGTAAACTGTGCTTTTAAGAGAGAAATGTATATTAGGTATATGTACTTACTTGCATGAAACTTAGGCTAAACCCTTATTATTTACATGAACTTAGAATTGACACCATGATTCCAATTTTTCTCCTGAAGAAATCATTTCTTATTATCAGATACCTCCTGATTGCTGTTGATAAAGTGTTTCATTCAACAAACACTGAGTGTCTGCTGTGTGCAAGAAATGAATTCAGGTGAAGTTCAATCCTCAAGTTTACATTTCAGTGGAGGCTTCATGTTTAAGAGACCATACTCCCAAGAGAAATCCAATTTTACAGAGTGAGCTAGAGTGCATACAGCAGGATATTTTGTTATCTGAGAATTTCTACAATCTCCTTTTATTTTTCCTCTGATTCATATTTATTTTCATTCCTTAATCTGGAATCTGGATTTCCACACAGAGTTTCTTAACATGTGTGCTCAAATTTACAGTAGCCAGCTGAAAGCCAGTGACAATGCACTGCAATGAAGGCATTCCCTGCTCAGCAAAAGAGAATATGATTCTCACCAAAACTGATGCCAAATAGTAATCATTTTATACTCCCATAATTGTATTATTTGATTTTTTGTCTATACCTCATGGCCCATTTGCTGTGGTAGAAGCCACTAATAACCTGCTCAGATGAGAACGAGATGCCAATCTGCACACCCTGGTTGGTCAGCCACTCCACGTGGGCAATTCTGGCAAATAATAAGGCTCAGTAGTCTTGCTTGTGGTTATTTTTTCTCCATTCCAACCTTTCAAAATCAAGATTCAGGGAATCAGGCACAGACTAGTGACAACAGAGCAAAGGTACCCGTCAGAAAGGAGACCTGCTATGCTGGCTATTATTCTATGTCGAGTGCCCTCTAGTGGCCAACCTGAGAGGACGTGGACTTCTATTTGCCAAGAAAATGCGGTAACCAGTACTTGAAAGAAAAATTCTCTGGCATTTTTCACCTTCCTGCATATAGCCAAAACCACAAGTACATCTAAGGAATTTTTTTTAGCGAGTGCTTCTCAGTTTTGTTTTACTTATTCCTAAATATCTGATAAAACTTGTCATTCTGTGCTTCACGTTCAGAATATTCCTAGCTGCTGCATTATATTCAAAACAAAAATCACAAGTTTGCTAAATATTTCTCAGGGCCCTAGTCAGTATTCTGGATACTCATTCAATGTTACTTTGACCTTTCTGTCATTATTAGCAAGCCAGACAAGAATTTAAAATGAAATTTTTTTTTTAATCCAGAACCTAATATTACAAGTGGAGCCTGAAATACCCCTGGATTGACCCTGGCAAAAAAAAAAAAAAAAAAAAAAAAAAAAACAAAACAAAAAAAAAACAACCCATGATGTCTAAACTCCACCCAGACATGTGTTGGTGCTGGCCAGAAATTCTCTTAGAGCCAGATTTGTGGCCCATCTTTAAAGCAAGATGCTTTCAATATTCTGACACCATATATTGGTTAGGCTATGTTTTTCTCCTGCACATTATATTCACATCATAATGTTTAATTGAAAGGAGCAAGATTTTTATAGAAAAAATACAAAAAGAGCAATATATACTAGTATGACCCAAATTTAAGATTTATTTATTTATTTAATTCACAGGCAGAGCAAAATAGATAGAGGGAGAGACAGAGAGAGGATCTTCCATCTGCTGGTCACTCACCAAATGGCCACAATGGCCAAGGCCAAAGCCAGGAGACTGGCACTCTATCCAGGTCATCTTTAATGGGTGACAGGGCCCAAGTATTTAGGTCATTTGCTGCTGCTTTCCCAAGCACATTAGCCTGGAGCTGGATCAGAAGCAGAGCAGCCAAGACTGGAACCTGCACCCTGATATGGAATGCCAGTATGGCAGGTAGTGGCTTAACCTGCTATGCCACATGCCAGCCCCAACCCAAATTTTTATTTTTGAACAGTTTTTTTTTTTAAGATTTATTTATTCACTTGAAAGTCAGAGTTACAAAGAAAGAGGGAGAGACAGAGACAGAAATAGAGATCTTCCATCTACTGGTTCTCTCCCCAGATGGTTACAACAGCCAGTACTAGACCAAGCTGAAGTCAGGAGCCAGGAGCTGCATCTTGGTCTCACATGTGGGTGTCTGGGTCCCAAGTACTTGGACCATCCTCTGTTGCTTTTTTCAGGCCATTAGCTTGAAGTTGGATCAGAAGTGGAGCAGCTGGGACATGAACCTAGGCCTATATGGGATGCTGGCTTCTTAAGCTGCAGCTTTACCTGCTATGCCACAACACTGGCCCCAACCCAAATTTTCTAACTCAACAAAATGCACCACTATCACCAGAATTCATTGCCAAAAATGTACTGCTATGAAAACCTCACTAAATAATTGGCCAAAGTCGTCCTATTTAGTTCAAAACCAAAGAAAGAAAAAGAAAAGCAAAACTTGCAACTTATAAAACATTATGTTTATCATATAATAGCCAAGTTTTTAAAGAAGTATGATGTTAAACCAGAAAAATCCAAAAGTGAATATATAAAAAAGGTTTATTAAATAAATAGAATATTAGCACACTGAAGCATTTTTAATAATCTTTTTAACTATTTAATGACTGCTCTTAGCACCTTGCTTTCAGTTCAAATCTTTTTTGTTTATGTTGTTGCTGTGTGTTTGCTTGCTTGCTCTGTTTTGTTTGATAATGTGAGGATAAGTGGGGAAAAGCACTTAAAGGGAAAATTATTGGGCAAGTTTTAAGATTACCTACTGTGCCCTGGAGTGCAGTAGAAACTATTGGCCTTCTTCCATTCCACCTTTTTTATCAAGTTTCACCATCCTAGTTTGGAAACAGATTCTTATGAACAAATCTCAGCTCTTGCTCACTCAGATTTTTTATTCGTTTCCTGTCTGCAGTATCCGTAAGCAATCCTTCCGTGGGGTCTGCCTGCTCACAATACATCATGCACCAACCACGTCAAAGACAGGACCTAATGGGCCATTTGCAGTAGCAACTTGCAGCAGCCCAAAGCCAAGGCAACAGGAGGATGTCCAGTGCCTAGAAAACTTAGAGAGACCTGGGGACTCTGTCTCTACATTATCATTATGTGATTTGACCAACAAAGCAGTGGCACGATGTCTGCCCCTTAATGACAAAAGAAAACAGCATTTTTAAGTCTCTATTAAGTTATTGAACTTCAAAAGTAAATAGCTGAGTTGAGAACATAGTACCTAATTCATCATCACTGTACATAAAGGAAAAACTAATACTACCTTTTCAACACTTTCAGTGGTAAATTTTTTGTTTGTTTGTTTTTTGTTTTGTTTTGTTTTGTTGTTGTTGTTTTTGACAGGCAGAGTTAGACAGTGAGAGAGAGAGAGACAGAGAGAAAGGTCTTCCTTTCCATTGGTTCACCCCCCAAATGGCCGCTAAGGCCGGCGCACTGCACCGATCCAAAGCCAGGAGCCAGGTGCTTCCTCCTGGTCTCCCATGTGGGTGCTGGGCCCAAGCACTTGGGCCATCCTCCACTGCACTCCCGGGCCACAGCAGAGAGATGGTTTTTTTTGTTTGTTTGTTTTGGTTTGGTTTGGTTTTTGACAGGCAGAGTTAGACAGTGAGAGAGAGAGACAGAGAGAAAGGAGTAAATTTTTTTAATCAAGGAAATATTTTAATCGGGGAAAACTGATATTGCTCTGATAGTTTCCATATCTTTCAGGAACAAAATTGCAATATCAATTTAAATAAAACTTTAGCAAAAGACACACGGGTGGTGCTGGTGTGAGCAGAGAAAGCCATATAGAAAAATTGTACTTTACTATATACCTAATTACAAATAACTCGTATTTGGATTAGGATTTTTAAATTATTTTATGTAAACACATTTGGGTGATTATTTGAAATTAATAATTCCATTTTCTTATAAATAGATTTTTAATGATAAATGAGATGGTATGCCTAGCACAATGCCGGATAAATAGGAAGTATATATTCTTTAAAAATAAGAATTCCAAAAGAAATCATTCAACTAGAATTTCTGTTCTAATCTCTTAGTCTTCTAAAATTTTACAGAGGTTTCCTAAACAGTCAAAATTTTAAATGTTTGAGTATACCTCAAAATATGAAGAATTCCATTTGCCAAATTACACACACACAAACACACACTTCATGTGGCTTTAAAAATAGATTGACATTATTTGAAGAAATAATATGCTATAAAAACTAGGTAGTACAATTATTTTGTCAAATTGCCTTGAAATTTTAATGTTTAATAGACAAATGCCAGTTTCTTCTAGAAGAAAATCAGCTTCCTACAATTACTAAGACTTTAGATATATTATCTATTTGAAGTATCTTTTACACCCTCCTTATTACCACAGATTTAAATATACTTGGTCATTATGAGGTAATTCAGTATACTGGGCCAACTTTCTGCTTTAAATAATTGTGAACTGAGGAATAAATATTCCTCTTTATTTTTTGGATTTTTTTAATTTGACAGGCAGAGTTAGACAGTGAGAGAGAGAGACAGAGAGAAAGGTCTTCCTTCCATTGCTTCACCCCCCAAATGGCCGCTAAGGCCGGCATGCTGCGCCGATCCAAAGCCAGGAGCCAGGTGCTTCTCCTGGTCTCCCATGCGGGTGCAGGGCCCAAGCACTTGGGCCATCCTCCACTGCCCTCCGGGGCCACAGCAGAGAGCTGGACTGGAAGAGGAGCAACCTGGACTAGAACCCAGCCTCCATATGGGATGCTGGCGCTGCAGTCAGAGGATTAACCAAGTGAGCCATGGAGCTGGTCCCAGGATAAATATTTCTTAAAGTATTTCATGACCAGTTTGATGTACCATGATTGGCTATTTGTCAGAACTGCAAAATGAGAATAAAAGGTTTCAATATAAAAAACATTTTTCCTTATTAAATTTTGTTTTGAAAATCTAAAATAAAGATTGGCATCACTAAAGATTTCATCAGAAACATTTTGTTTTACTTTTTATATTAATTTTATTGATCCAGAATGAGAACATTACCTAAAACGCTAGGGCATAAAAATGTAGACAGAGGCCTTTTTTTTCACAAGAGTCCTGGAAGCTGGGTGATTCCCAAGGACTCTATATAGTGTAGCACACTGTACAGCTATGCATCTGCACCAGCCAAAGCACAGGGGGCACTATGGAGCCAGGGAGGTGCAACACATTCTGACATTAAAAACAGGCAGACTTTTGGAAATTCTCCCATTGAGAAAGAAAGGAATTTCCAAGATCTATTAAAACTCCACCTTCAGAGTATCCAGTAGCCATCATTAGTTAAATGAAAATAACATTTTGATTCCAATAAGGGTTTTTGGGCTGGTTTGGGGGATTTTGTTGGTTGATCAGTTGAATTGGTTTTTGTCTTTCTTTTGCTGAGTAATTTTATGAAAACTTTAACATAACACATTACCTAGTTTTAGTTTGTACTTTCAATCAACTTATTATGATGCTTTAATAAATTATCCATGTTCTCAATCATAATTGCATGATCGTTTAGATCTTATTACTATTTAGTTGTAGCCTGAAAAATACTGTATTCCTCTGTCTTCTCAAACAAATAATTTTCTAGTGTATTAAATAGTATTCAGATAAAGCATTATGCTGCCCAACCAGCTTACTAAGTGTATTTATTACCTGTCTCTATGTAGCTTCTGTAAAAACTCAGTGGTGATGGCCCCATGTCTGCTGCATTTAAAAGTTGCTGTTGTGATTGTCTCATCTGACCATGCCAATGCCTTATGCTATGGTGTCGTGTACATAGACCACAGTACAAAGTGTTCTGCAAGCTGCTTACTCAACATCTAGTCCAAAAAGTTCGAGACAGGGCAATCATGCTTTTAGAGAACATGGCTTGCTGTGTGTCTTGTCAATCTGTGCATTTTTCCCATAGATAATGAAATACTGTTTTTAACTGTTTTTTCAGACTTGTAATAAAGTTCTGTGTGTCATATCTACATAGTCAAAATATGTCAAGTAATTCAGTTTATGTGTGTCTACTAACAGACTGAAGAGAATACTGACTTTCCCATATAACTGTTCAAATTATTTTCCAATGCCAATGTAGATCTGCCTCCAGTAGTTTCTTTCGCCACTGTTAAGTGTGAAATAAAGGGAGGACATGGTAGGAATTTCTACCTGTCTGACATTAACTCTTTCCATGACTCAAAGGATGGACACTCTTCTGCCATGACCCCTCTTCAGTATATATTTTAATTTTGGTCTCTAAAAGTTAAAGTTGGATGTCTATGAAATCAACATGTATAGACTTTCAAAGGCCAGCATTTGGGAAGGGGAGGAGGGAGGAGAAAGGAAGAGAGAGGAAGGGAGAAAGGAAGAGGAGGAGGAAGAGTGGGAAAGAAGGAGAAAGGGAGGGGGAGGATGTGGAAGGGGAAAGCAATGAAAAGAAAGGCTAGTAGAGAAAGATCAGTCTGTATATGAGTTAAATGGAGAAAGCTAAGATTTACAATGTATATTTTCTGAAAGTTGATTGGCTTTGAGGAGGCTGATTGTATCGTGTGTGTGTGTGTGTGTGTGTGTATTTGTGGGTATGCATGTGTTTAGGATCAAGAGGGGAAGCCTGAATCATCTAATACTTTTTTTAAATTAACCAGAGTCATATTTTTTAAAAAAATTTCCAACTCCCAAACTCATTAAATCAACAACTTAATGCTAGGATTATAAACTTATTGCTAAACTCAGGACAATTCTGTGAAGATTCATGCAGCAATTTTATGAAAACTTATGGTGAAGTTGTTCAGTACTGTCTGTAATTAATGCACACAAAACAACCTTGTTAGGGACAATCATGAGTGACTCCCTTATAAAACAGATTGATAGACAACCTATTCTTTTTTTCTGAAGTGAAAGAAATTTTATTGTTTCTGTTAAGCTCCTAATATCTCCCAGGTTAAAAATACTCAAAGCTATTTTTAAAACCTAAGGAGTAAAGTATCAGAAATTAAATATTAAGTGAATAGCTTTAAAATTGCTCTATGTACATTATGTACAACAATTTCATGTTTCTAAATTGTACCTGGCATTAGGTGTATAGGTCCAGTCGCATGAAGCATCACTCATTTTAATTAATGTCAGTGTTCTAAAGGGTTTTCTTACTAGTCTAGGAACGCTCTGAATGCTGCAGGGAAAAAGAAGCACAATCCCAGTTTTATTTTTGAAGATTTCTCAATTGTGTTAGCCTGTCCTGTCTACACACATAATAGCATTAGCAATTCACCTTATAAGACGTTCAAATACTTTAGACTTCTCAATAGAAGCTGAAGCATATGTGTAAGTGGTTAAGTCTTGTTTGGCCTCATTCATCTGCCGCAAGCAACATGCTGTCTTTCATTATATTTGCAAACAGAATGTTCTGATTTCAGCTTTGTAAAAAAGGTAGGATTCAGCACACTCACGTCTGTTTGGCTGTCCATCCTGCACCATTATCCAATGCTTTTCCCTCCCATTTAGTGGTGTTTGTATCTGTGTCCCCACATCTGCTGCATTTTAAATCCATAAACAGAAAAATGTGATTTTGCATTACTAGTTTTGCTGATCAACTCAATATTTCTGCACCAGTCAGCATACTTACGTGCATGTAGTAGTCTGTACAATTGTTCAACATCAAGATACTTGTTTACTTTATGTCAAAATGTCTATAAAACTGCTGGCATTGTTCTCCATTTCAGTCTGGTAGAATAAGCGAGATAGAAAATAAATGTGTAAATAAATCATCTGTGTCATTTTCGTTCTCTGCATGAAGCCACTTCAACATTAAGCATGGTACACTTGCCTGCCACCCAGCAGTCCATGGTTTCTTGTTACCTCATTACTGACTCTTTCAGCAGCTCACTTTTGGAGGAAGTGTAGGACAAAACTGCCAAGTCTAGAAAAAAAAATAATAATAAAAGTTGAATCCATTGTCATTCACAGGAAAGAAAGATTGTACTCTCCTTTTCAAAGGAATCCTTTTAGATAGCCAACAGATGTATGTTACTTGCTTTAGTTTTTGTTTAAAAGGCGATGCAGATAACCTTGTTGAAACTCAGAGAACTGTGGCATAGTTTTGCCATAGTCTCCCACTGCCATTCCTAACACTACTTTAGGATGGTCCTTGTTGGGTAGATTACATCTTAATCCCGGACCCCAGGCCCCAGCTTCACCGGTGCTCGAGCTGGGCAGTTGCAGAGAAGTGCACAGGTAGAAGATCCCCGTACACAATTCAATGCCTTACTGTTGCCACCCTCAAATTAGTTTTGAATGAGAAGCCTTCTGTATTCATTTTGCCTCTGACCAGTGAGGTAAATCATGGGACAACTTATTGTGCCAGGCTCTCCTAGACCGGCGATTAACAGTAAGGAGAGGGTTTATTCCGTTAACTGTCTCTTACAAAGCGCTTAACATATGCCACATCATATATGACAACCAGTTTTATTATCATCCCCATTTTGCAAAAGAGGATATCAAAGCACAGAGAAGTTGGGTAGCTTGCCCATGGCCCATAACTAGTAAAGCCAGGACTTGAACCCAATCATCCAGGCTATAGAATTTGGATGCCTGACCCTTTAGGCCATGCCATATGCTGCTTTGCCATCACAGAAAAAGCCCTCATTGTGCTGGTTAATAGAGCACTGGGACATGCTTTACCTTAAAGGCCTTTGCTTCATAGTCTGAAAGTTTCAAGGATGCTATCTCTGAGAAATTGCAGCTCTCCACAGCAACAGTTCTCTTATCTTGCCAAAGATACTTGCCCAAGTAAATTTAGTAAGAGAGGACTGTAAATATTAAGTGAACAGCTGCTACCGGATGTGCACTCCGATACAGATGTGAGTGCCAAATGCTTCAGTGCTCTAAGCAAACTCCTGCACTGACCACAGAGGGGAAGGGAAGGAAGAGGACAATGGGCTGGCCCTGGGGTCACGGACAATTTCCTCATTCGTTCCCCTCCCTTCTGAGCACAGGCAGCACCTTCATCGTGAAACTAGGACAGGGACGCGTGTTCAACTGCACCACGGTTGTCGTTTCATGTAAAAGAAAAGCACATATTGGGTGCATCTTCACGGGCACAGAGGGCGGAACTGATGATCTAGAGCAATTCAGTCCTGGATTCCAAGGATTAGATGAGAGGCAGCATCCTCACAATCTGCAAGAGTTCTTCCTTTCCGGGCTAATACCCCGAATCTAAAGCCGTGGATGAGGAAAGAGGGGTCCCAAAGAGCCTGCCCTGCCCACAGCCTCCAGGCTTGGCAGCACCACACAGAAACAGCCATTCCAAGGCTGGCACGCAGCTCTCTAGACTAATCCTCCGCCTGCAGTGCCAACACACCGGTTATAGTCCCAGTCGGGGCGTCGGATTCTGTACCGGTTGCTCCTCTTCCTGTCCAGCTCTCTGCTATGGCCCGGGAGTGCAGTGGAGGATGGCCCAAGTCCTTGGGCCCTGCACCCACATGAGAGACCAGGAGAAGCACCTGGCTCCTGGCTTCAGATCAGCACAGTGCGCCGGCCGCAGAGGCCATCTTGTGGGGTGAACCAACGGCAAAGGAAGACCTTTCTCTCTGTCTCTCTCTCTCACTGTCCACTCTGCCTGTCAAAAACAAAAACAAAAACAAAAACAAAAAACCCACAGCCATTTCTATCAGCACATTGACAGGACTCAGTCATCCCAGAGGGCTGGTAGCCCCAGGGAAGGCAATCTTTTTGCATTGGGAAATGTCAGCCTTCTCCCATAGAATCTTCTCTATTTTATCCATGACCAGTTCATCTCCTGAATTCTTCTCTGAAAATTCAGGAAAAACAAACTGAAAGGGAAAATAAGTGGGAGAAGTTGGGGGAAGAGTCATCCACTCCTAGAATTCCACCAAACTGAAGAGGAATGAAACAGAAACAGACCTCCCTGCCATTGACTGGGTTGAATGTAAAATTCTCACCCCAGGGCATCATCCTTTCTCCGCTACCATCCACTCAGTTTACCCTCTGCCCTCAAACCCAGAAAAACAAACCCTATAGAGCACAATTTGGGCCACAAAAAAAGATGGAGGTTGGACAGGGGATAATAACATGGCATCCACTTTAAGAGAACTAAAAAAAGATTCTTCTCCTCTCTTCTCCACCTTCTCCCATCTTCAACCTCATGTAAACAGATGGGTTTAACAGTGTGACTCAGACAGCTACAGAATAGCAGAGAGAATGCTGGAGCCAAAACTGAACATATTCCTTACTTCAGCCCCAGGGTTTCCTTTTCTCAACCCTAATGAGTCCACTAATAGACTTTTTTTTTTTTTTTTTTTTTTGACAGGCAGAGTGGACAGTGAGAGAGAGAGAGACAGAGAGAAAGGTCTTCCTTTTGCCGTTGGTTCACCCTCCAATGGCCGCTGCGGATGGCGCGCTGCGGCCGGCGCACTGCGCTGATCCGATGGCGGGAGCCAGGTACTTCTCCTGGTCTCCCATGGGGTGCAGGGCCCAAGCACTTGGGCCATCCTCCACTGCACTCCCTGGCCACAGCAGAGAGCTGGCCTGGAAGAGGGGCAGCCGGGACAGAACCGGCGCCCCGACCGGGACTAGAACCCGGTGTGCTTGCGCGATCAGGGCTTAAGTTTTGCATGGATGTCTCTGATTGGCTTACACATCGTTATCTCACATGACTTTGAACTTGATCATTCTTCACCTAGGAAGCCAGTGTGAGGCCAGGAAGCATCTACACAGGGCATGAAGCATCAGAACTACGAGGCCCAAGGTTGTTACAAGACACAGGATTGACTTCTGGCCTCTGTCACTCACAAATAACCTGGATGAACTTGAAGCATCTTCAGAGGAGAGCTGCAGCGACTGCTCTGACCAAATGAAAGAAAATAGGAAAGGTAAAAAAGAAAAGGCTAGTTCATGAAACAGTAATGTGTTCAAGGACAATTTTTTTAACTTTACTTCCTTTTCTGAAATTTTTAATTTATGTTTATTTTAAAGGCAGAGAGACAGAAAGATAAAGATCGTTGTTGACTGCTGATTCATTCCCTAAGTGCCCACGACAGTCAGGACTGCCCAGGCCACAGCTAAGGAGATAGAAACTCAATCCAGGCCGCCCATGTGGGTGACAGGACCCAACCACTACAGCCATCACTGTTTCCTCTCAAGGTATTCATTAGCAGGAAGCTGGAATTGGAAGGAGATCTGAGATTTGAACCCAGGCACTGTGACATGGGATGCAGGCATTCCAAGCAGCCTGTCAACGGCTGCACTCAATGCCCACACCGAGGACAAATTTTTTTTAATTACACTACCATCCTGGAAGATAGGAATAATACCCATATGGTAACTGATAAATATTTCAATTGAGTGACTTTTAAAATAGTCAATATTCAATTATTCAAGACATAACATGTCTTTCTAGGCTGGGCACTATGCTAAGTACTAGGGACCCAGGAATAAGAGAGGATACCTGCCCTCAGAAAGCCTCTGGTCATCCTTATGAGGAAGGCAAAAGTTGACACATGTGCCCCATTCCTTCACTGCGCTCACCCATGTCAACCATTAATCTTGTGTTCCTTTCCACTGACCCAGAACATAGCCTCAGGACCCAACAGCCCAATCAACCACCACCAGGCAGTCAGAACTGCTACTTCCGAAATTACTACATGTGTCCTTATGAGGCAATAGACAAAGAACCCAATGTGTCCCTCTGTAACACTGACCATAGTTAATTATTATTAACAGCAGCTAATGCACTTTGAGAGCCTATTATAGGTCACACAGTGTTCCAGGAGCTTTAGAGGCAGCAGTACTACCTCCTTCAATCTCATCTTTTTAAAGTGACTGGTTAACAGAAATCTATGTGGTCATCAACAAAGACTCATTGAAAGGAAATGGGAATAAACTCCAGTACGAGGAAATGAGCTGTCCTTCGGACAGATTCTCCACATATGATGGATGGTTCACATTAGCAGTAACGAGGGAGCTGGTGAGCTCTTCTTCTCTGGATGTCTTCCGAATTAGGATAGATTCTCACCCAGTTGTAATGAGAAGCACAAACCTGTCTAGATGAAGAAGGACAAGCCAGATGACCTTTCTGTGTCCTTTTCATTTCCGAGATTCTATCATTTGTGGTTCTCCAGACTCAAATTTATTTTTTGTGAAAGTCTGTGGAAAATGGTCATTAAATTGTCTCCACATTCACTTAGCCCAGAAGACAAATTAGGAAAGGAAGGCAGGCAAGCAATTTGCAAAAACATATTTTTAAGCTTTTATTAATCATACATCCATATTTTGTGCTGAAGCACAAATCTTGTTTAGAAGATCACTCTCCAAAGCACTTCAGTGAAAGTACTAGACATAATGCAAAGGTTAAGTCCTAGAAACTCATGCTATCAAGTTGCTATAACTCGTGAGAATGAATTAATTTGCGCTGAAATGCCTTACATTTGGATGAGTAATTTCATAAAAATTTATTATTGTAGACACAAATTCTGAAGTCCCAATGATGTGAAGGAGAAACAAAAATAGTAGCATTAGATAGCATTTCTTTGCTTTGAGAAATCAAAGAATTCAATTTTTTTTTCTTTCTTTAGTTTTATTTGAAAGGAAGGGAGGGAGAGGAAGAGAGATTGAGAGAGAGAGATCCATACATATATAGAGAGAGAAATTTCCCATCCACTGTTTAGCCCTGAAATGCCCACAACATTCAGGCCTAAGTTGGATCAAAGCCAAGAGCTAGGAACTCAATCCAGGTCTCCCACATGGGTGGCAGGGATACAATCATTTGAGTTACCACTGCTGTCTCCTAGATGCACATTAGCAGGAAGCTGGAATTTGAAGCAGGACTTGAACCCAGGCATCCCAAGTTATATCATAACCAATGCACCAAATGCATGCCCCAAGAATTCAGTTTTTTTCTAAAAATAATTTAGAGGGGCCGGCATCGTGGCTCACTTGGTTAATCCTCCTCCTGCGGCGCCGGCATCTCATATGGGTGCAAGGTTCTAGTCCCGGTTGCTCCTCTTCCAGTCCAGCTCTCTGCTGTGGCCCGGGAGGGCAGTGGAGGATGGCCCAAGTGCTTAGGCTCCTGCACCTGCATGGGAGACCAGGAGGAGGCGCCTGGCTCCTGGCTTTGGATCAGCGTAGCACCGGCCGTGGCAGCCATTTGGGGTGTGAACCAATGGAAGGAAGACCTTTCTCTCTGTGTGTCTCTCTCTCACTAACTCTATCTGTCAAATAATTTTAAAAAAGAATTTAGAAAAATATAATTTATGTTCACTTGATTTTTTAAAATTGCCATATAATGGTTATTTTAAGTCATTTCCCAAATAAAGATAGAGTTTTAATTAACAAAATCTTACTTTATCTCTCCATGTTAAAAAATAGTACCTCCAACATTTACAAGCTGTTGAACAAGATCCTCTGATTAATGTATTGTTAAGCCCACTGTCTATAGGGTGAAGTCTTTCCTATTAGACTCTTGTTCCTCACCCCACCTTTGCCCAGGGTAAAATCAACATAGATCTTCCCAAATAAACTAGAATTCCAATGTCCAGTGACTTACTCACAGAAAGAACAAAGTGTATTCCAGTTGCAATGGAGGAAAGAAATGGGGCAGAAGAAAATGGAGAAGCTGCAAAAGCAACTTATAAATTATCCAGATCATTATCAAATCAGGAAATGCAGCAGGAGAAAATATATAAGTGCCTTCACCCTAATGGAATTTGAAGTGTTAATTCTTCCTTTGTTTCTGTTTCGCACAGAGTTTTGGGGAAAACCACAATGGAAGGGAAAGTATCACATAGCCATGAGTCCCGAGATTGCATCCCTTTAAAGATGACCCAGATCTCAGCCACAGGCCAATACTAACAAATGGATGCTTCTATTTCAATGGTTCGAGCCCATCTGTGGCCCCATGGGTGATGGAAACATTACTGAGTGCAGTGCCAAGAGAGGGATACAGAAGTGGGGACAGCCAGGGAGAGCATCACCCCATCAATGGAGGGCGTGGGCCTCAGTCACCAGTCGAACTCCTGAACATCGTGACCACCTTGTTCTCGACCACATCTCCCTGTTCTCTTTCCCTTGTAGCTTCTTACACTCTGGAATTTTCTTGTTTATTTATTTGTCTTCTTGTTTATCGTCTGTTTCCCACCCTGACCACCCAATGCAGAAAATGT
Organism: Lepus europaeus; assembly: GCF_033115175.1. Classification (NCBI taxonomy): domain Eukaryota; kingdom Metazoa; phylum Chordata; class Mammalia; order Lagomorpha; family Leporidae; genus Lepus; species Lepus europaeus. The sequence continues at coordinate 70,285,555 of NC_084830.1, read as the reverse complement.
AATTCATGTAGGCAGAGTTTTATCTGCTTGTGCGTCTCTATTGCTCCAGCTCTGGATAACTGTCAACTAATATTTGTTAAATGAAAAGGCAAGCAAAGAATAAGAGGAAAAGAAAAGGAAAAAAACCTGATAATCTATAATCATCAGAGCAGGAATAGACCTAAGGGGATCAAGGCAAACTGTTCAGAACCTTAGACTACTAAAGTGAGTGGGAACCAGGATATTTCTTCTTAGCAAGTACCTGAGAGGGGTGATGTCTACAAGGAATCACACTGAGCGGGCTTCTTACACTCTTCAATAGAAAGGAGTCAGAGCAGGAATGGAAAAGAGAGAGAAAACAAAAGGCCTCTTCTGGTAATGTGGCTTAGCCTAGCTGGGGAACCAGCCTGGGCTAGAAAGTAAGCATGAAAATAAGAGACTTAAAGAACTCCGTTGGCCGGCGCCGCGGCTCAGTAGGCTAATCGTCCGCCTTGCGGCGCCCGCACACCGGGTCCTAGTCCCGGTCGGGGCACCGATCCTGTCCCGGTTGCCCCTCTTCCAGGCCAGCTCTCTGCTGTGGCCCGGGAGTGCAGTGGAGGATGGCCCAAGTGCTTGGGCCCTGCACCCCATGGGAGACCAGGAGAAGTACCTGGCTCCTACCATCGGAACAGCGCGGTGCGCCGGCCGCAGCGCGCCTACCGCGGCGGCCATTGGAGGGTGAACCAACGGCAAAAAGGAAGACCTTTCTCTCTGTCTCTCTCTCTCACTATCCACTCTGCCTGTCAAAAAATAAAAAAAATAAAAAATAAAAAAAAAATAAAGAACTCCGTTGATTAGTTGGGAGAAAGCGGGCTCTGGTGCCAAGGTCACCCAGGAGGCCAGGTGGCTAGAACTGTCTGTGACCAGTCTCAGGAGTACAATAAAGACAAACAGCTCCATCGCCTCCACCCCCTCAGGCCCCAGGATAGAACTTGTTCATAACAGTCACAACCAAATTGGAGGAATGGGAGATAAGAAGGCAGGATGAGCTCACCATGAAAGGAATGCTTTTCGTAAAGAACCCCGTACAAACTTTCCAACAGGTATAAAACCCCCAGGTCACTTCCCTTCAGTGATTTTTTTTTTTCTTCCTGAAGAAGCCCCCCCTGGCTTCTTTCCTAGGGGCTTTCCCTTAGTCTTTCAATCTCTCTGCTCTTTTCAATAAGTCTTTTGCTAAAAATTGCTTTCTCAGTTTGTCCATCTGCTTCATACTTCATTGAAGATAACCCAAGTTTCTGGGGTTCAAATCAGCTGTAATACAATGTCTTGTGGAAAAAAAACAAGAGAGAAGTAGAAGCAACCTCTGCACTCAAGGAGGGAAACTTCTTATAAATTATCATCTAGAAAAAAGAGGTGAAAGTAAAATCAAGCCTGGGCTGGAAGTTCGAGCCAAGTGCAATAGCTCTGTGAGGGACATAGAAATTAGGTGTGGAGAGCTCTGAGCCTTGCAATGGGAGCAACATACATGCCGAGGGATTTCTCAGAAGCTAAGAAAAGGAAAAACCCAATTTGAAGGTCACCATGATTAAAGACGCAAAGGTACCCAGTGTCTTCCAGAAACAGCAAACCCTTCACAGAATGCATGAAAATATACAGCAGCTTGGAGCTTACAGGACCTTGAAAGTCCTGCTAAGAAATTTCACCTTTACTTAATTAGATATAGGAATCCCTTGAAGAAGGGAAAGGTGTGATCGGATGTGAAGTAAATAGGGCATATTTGAGCAAATAGGAGAGAAACTTAACAGGGGAAAAAAAATCGTGCTTGCTTTGTGGTGGAGAAAATGCTAGGAGCTTTCCATATCTAGTCTTTTTCATTTTGCTTGATTTTTGCTTTGTTCCGTTTGGCTTTTTTTTTTTTTTTAAGACTTATTTATTTTTACTTGAAAGGCAGAGTTACAGAAAGGCAGAGGCAGGGAAAGAGAGGTCTTCCATCCGCTGGTTCACACCCCAGTTGCCTGCAACGGCCAGAGCTGCGCTGATCCGAAGGTAGGAGCCAGGAGCCTCTTCCAGGTCTCCCAAGTGGGTGCAGGGGGCTAAGGACTTGGGCCATCTTCCACTGCTTTCCCAGGCCATAACAGAGAGCTCGATCAGAAGTGAAGCAGCCGGGACGTGAACCGGCACCTATATAGGATGCCGGCACTGCAGGTGACGGCTTTACCCGTTACTCCACAGTGCCGGCCCTCGTTTGGCTTTTGAGAAGCAGAGAGACAGATTTAGGGCTCCTATTTGCTATTTTGCTGTCCAAACACCTGCTATAGCCAAAGTTGGGCCAGGCTGGAGCCAGCAGCTGGGAACTCAATATGAGTCTCCTGTGTGAGTGGCAGGAACTCAATAACTTGAGCCATCACCACTTCTCCCAAGGTATACATTAAAAAGAAGCTGGAACCAGGAGCTGGGCATCAAACCCACATACTGTGATAAAGGACTTGGGCATCTTACCTAGTAGATCAAATGCCCACCCCAAATGCTTAATCTGACACAATCATCATAGCAACCATGTGAGTGAGGAAGCCATTTCTGCTAGCCATCTTCTAACCTGGAAATTGAGCCTTGAAAATCAAATTTTGGAAGAAAGAATACTGTTTTATTAATAAGAACTACTGAGGAACCGTTCTATGACACAGGGCACTCAAAAGGAAGGAAAAGAATGTGTGATATTCTAGAGAACTGCGCTTTGTATACTTGGTGCTCCATTATGAGGACACTGTCGAACAAGTGACCCAAAAACTCTCGCATTCACTTAAACCTCAAATGCTAGTAATACCACCAAGAATGGCCTGTTCAGTGACACCAAGGACCACATGTGCACCTTTCCACTGCTGTGCCACCTGTGGGGTCTGCTTCATCCGTGATCACCTCATGGCCACCAAATACAGCTGCCTCCATGTCACAGTTCATATCTTTGTACACTTTAGGCTTTAAAAACAGTAAGAATCAAACGAGAAATTTTTAGAATGCAAAGGAAAATCACAAGAAACTACAAATGTCAAAGCTGACAAACCACAGAATGCTACAAATTAGTGTCATGCTTTATTACTATTACCCACCTGTTTGATACATCTCTAGAATAGCTTCATGCTACAGTTTTCCCAACAGACTCTGAAAACTTCTTCATATCATGATTTTGTTTTCTCTGGGGAGTATAGAAATTAATGCAGTTTTCCTGTCTGTGGCTGATATTTTTAAATTTTTATTATTTATAGTTCATAAAAGTTTTATTTTAAAGGGGTTAGTTTACCTTGATTGACAACTATTCCCATTTTTTTGCTTTTTTTAATACAACAGATTTAATGTAGTTCATAACAATTTACATTTTTATTTATTTGAAAGTGAGACAGAGACAGACAAAGATACAGAAAAGTCTTCCATCCACTGATTCACTCTCCAAATTCCTGCAAAAGACAGGGCTGGGCCAGGCCGAAGTCAAGAGCCTACATCTCATTCTGGGTTTCCCATTGGGTGGGAGGGTCTCAAGTAGTGGAGACATCACTGATGCCTCTCAGGGTGAGCATTAGGAAGAAGCTGGAACTGCAAAGCAGAGCCAAAGCTTGAACCCAGGGACTCCAATATGGGATATGAGTGTCCCAAGCAACATCTTAGTTTCTACACAAAAACTTGTCCCTATAAAAGTTTTTTTTTTCCTACTGTTCTACCAACTTGTTAACCAAAACCACTTCTGCCACTTCCTCAATACATTCCTCCCTAGGCAGTGCTTTCTGTGTCTTGGAAAGCTTAACCCTTTGTCCTTGCTGGCCATGACCTCCAATGACCAGTACTGAAGCATCCGGCCTGGCCCACCCCACCTTTGGTTCCCCTACACACTTGAGCAGGGAGCAGAGCAGTCTCACATGTAGCACCTTTTCTTAGACTCAGAGAGTCTAGATACTCAATGGGATCAAACAGAACCTGCAGTCCCAGCTGTATCACCAAGGCTTTAGTGGTGTTATGAAATACCCCCAGAAAAATCCTAGTAGCTAAAATTCTAATTTTCTCTCATGCATCCACAGGTGAGTTGGGGCGGCTATGACTCAGGCAATGGTTCTATATTTAGACTGGCTCCATGTATACCTCAGTCTGGGATGAGTGACTCTCCAGGACTTGTTATTCTTGTGGTGGATGGCAGAAGTGAAAGAAAGGGAATCAAACTACAAGAACATTGAAAACTTAGGTTAGAAATATCATGCATTACATCTTCTCACATATCACTGGTGGAGGCAAATTATATGACCAAGCTAAAAGTCAGCCAAGAAAGATATACTCTCATCAAGGTGAAACATGACAAAAGCAGGAAGTAAAGGAAGAGCCACAAACCAAAAACACCATCTACCAGAGTTCTCCCTTTTGATCACAAATAATTCATTAGGGACCAGTGTGTGCACACAGAGTTAAGCCACCACTTGAAATCCCAGCATCCCACATTTGAGTGCTGGTTGGAGTCCCAGCTAATCCACTTCTGATTCCAGCTCCTGCCAGTACACCTGGGAAAGGAGCAGATGATGGCCCAAGTACTTGGGCCCCTCCACCTACATGGCAGACCAACATGGAGTTCCTGGTTCTAGCTTCAGCCTGGCCCAGAGCTAGCTATTGCAGGCATTTGCGGAGTGAACCAGCACACAGAAAATCCTCTCTGTCTCTCCTTCCTCTGTCATTTTACCTTTCAAATAAACACATATTTTAAATGATTCATTAATTTCTGGAGGAATTTATACTCACCTTCTCACCAAGACACCCCCAAAGTCTCTATAGTCTTTGCATCAGCTTCATAATCTCATGGTATGCATCAATTCCAGCTACACCTCGGCTTAAATGGAGGCCTATGAAGTAAAAAGCAAATTATCTGCACAAGAATATCCAAAACCTAGTGATGGGAACAAGGGTAGAATAACTGCAATAAGTAACTGCCATTCAAGAAGGGGAAGAATGATTTACAGAGTATAGGACATAAGACTAGAATCTAGAATATTGTATATAAGAATGGTATATGGGTACACAGAATTGCTCCTACATAGAAATTTCAAAATGTTTTGGGGAAATTTTTTCATGTTCTTTCTACTCTAGGGATAGGATATGTTATTGTTTGTGCCACAGTTCTGCACCATGGGCATGGCTCTCTTTAGCTCTCTACTCTACTGCTCTCCATGACTTGGCTTCTCCCCTGAGCAGGATGTGTCTTGCATTTCCTTGCCATATCTGATGAGGGCATTAAAGAATATCATTTCCATGTTAGTTAATAGCTTTCTTAGCCCAGTTTCTGATGTAAAAAGTTTGGTGCCCAAAAGTCTTCAAAAATTAAACAATAAAACAACTTTAGTTGAGGTAGTTGTACTGTACAATTCACTCGTTTAAAGGGCTACGATGTCTGATGTTGGTTTAGCCATTTTAGGCTTGTTTGTTTGTTTTGAAAATTTACATATTTTAACATCCTTTCACTTTCAACCTATTTGTGTTTGTGAATCCAAAGTACATTTTCTGTAGATAGTGAAGAGCTGAATCTTGTTTTTTCTTTCTTCTCATAATCCTTGCCTTTCAATTGGATTGTCTAATCCATTCATATTTACTGTTATTATGCCTGCCATTTAACTTTTTGTTTTCGATATGTCTCATATCTTCCTCTCATTCCTTTTTTTACTGCTGTATTTGTATTAAGTGAATATTTTCTAATGTGACAACAATTTCTTTAATCATTTGTTCACTGTATATTTGTGGAATTCCCACATTAGTTTACTGAAGGGGAATTCCCAAATCTCTCTGACCTCTCCATTTCTCTTCATTCTTTATTCTCTCTGTCCTTTGGCTTCCATAATCTCATTCTGTCCTCAAATAAGTTAATCCTGTGTTTTGCATAGTATTTGTCAATCTATCTTCAAGATCACTGATTGTTCTGTCCATTCAACTCTACTCTGAAATTCCTCTAATGATTTTTTTAAATTATTTTATTAAATCCATAGTTTTTGTTTATTTTTAGACCATTTTATCTATTGGTAATTTCTATTTAATCAGATATTACCTTCATAGCTTTCTTTTTTCTTTAAACAGGACAATTTCAGTTCTTTTTTTTAAAAAAAAAAAAAAAGTATTGATTTTCATCTACTTAAAAGGCAGAGAGACAGAGAAAGAGAAAATTTCCACCACTGTTCACTTCTAAATGCCCACAACAGTCAGGACTGGAGCAAACCAAAGCCAGGAACCCAGAACCTCACCCAGATCTTTTACATGGGTGGAAGGGGCCCAAACACTTAAACCATTATCTGTTACCTCCAAGAATGCATTAGCAGGAAGCTCGATTGGAACCAGCAAGCTTATAAAGGATGTGGTTGTCCCAAGTGGCAACTTCACCTACTGTGCCTTGATGTCCACTCCTCCTTTAGTTCTTTACATTTATTGCTAATGGCTACTTGAAAGCCTTGTCTGATAAATCTGCCATTTTGGTTCCTCTAAGAAGTGGATGTTTTGCTTGCTCTCTTTTCTGTGCATGGGTTGTATGTTCCTCCTACATCTTAGCATGTCCTACATGGAAAACAGGACATTCGGGGAAATATATTGTAGCAGTTCTGGGCACTGATTTCCCTCCTCTCTTTAGGGTTCTGGTTTTTGTTGTATTTTCGTTATTTGTTTTGTGGCTTGCTGGTTTTGCTTTGTTTTGTTTTTAATGATCTCTGGCCTTTCTGTTAAGTTGTCTGTTTAATTTGTTATTGTTCTGCCAGTTAGTCTCCACTAATTACCAAAGGATTGCTCTGTGGTTTTCAGCTATATCTTGGGACATAATTGTTCAGCAGTCTGATCCCATCAATTTCAGGAAAGGGGAATTTTTTTAAAAGGGTGGAGGTAAGCCTTCAAAGATGACTTGTTTTTTTTAAGATTTATTTATTTATTTGAAAGGCAGTGTTACAGAGAGGCACACACACACACACACACAGAGAGAGAGAGAGAGAGAGAGAGAGAGTCTTATATCCACTGGCTCACTCCCCAAATGGCCGCAATGGCTGGAGCTGGGCCTATCCGAAGCCAGGAGCCAGGAGCTTCTTCTGGGTCTGCCATGCAGGTGCAGGGATCCAAGGACTAGGGCCATCTCCTACTGTTTCCCAGGCCATAGCAGTGAACTGGACTGGAAGAGGAGCAGCCAGGATTCAAACGGATGCCCATATGGGATGCTGGCACTGCAGGCAGCAGCTTCACCTGCTATGCCACAGCATTGGTTCCTGATGGCTGGCAAAGTGACACAGAGAGTGGGGAAGAGAGATTTTCCATCTGCTGGTTCACTCTCTAAATGACAACAAAAGCTAGGGGGTAGGCAAGGCCAAAGCAAGGAGCCAGGAACTCTACCTGTCTCCCACTTGGGCATCAGAAACTCAAGTATGTGAACCATCACCTGCTGCTTCCCAGGTGCATTAGCAGGGAGCTGGATCAGAAGTGGAACAGCTGGGACTCCAACTGGCACTTTGATATAGGATGATATATTAGAGCAGTCTTTCCTACAAGCACCTATCAATGTAGCCATGGGACCCACTTCTTCCCCACAACACTCACCTCAATACTTGCTCATTGCCAGGAGTTCACTGAATATATTTTCCTTGCACATCCCCATGGGCAACAGTTTTATCAAATACTTCTCTATTACATAACATAGGCTACCATTTTTCCAATCTGCTATTGTATTCCTTTGCTGTTCACTGCCTGGCCCCAAAACCAATGCCACATACAGTGTTAAGGCAGCATTGCACTACTGATACCAGTGACAGTATCACCCTGGGTTTGGTTAAGAAAATTGTCACTGTAAATATTTCAGAAATAAAGCCATTTAGTATCAGATTTAGGGTACACACACACTGAGAACAACTAAGGAAATGAAAAGCAAGAAGATGGCCCAGTAAGTAGTGACCAAACATGACATGGCAAATAGTCCTCAAATTTCAGCAGAAAACTGCTGCGTCTTGAGTTTCTTAGAAGAGGGCTCTACCAATGCTCTCAATAGGCAACAACGACATATATACTCCCTGAGAAACATGCGCCCACCCACAAAGACGTCCCAAGCAAGATAACTTCTCCCTACGGTCACCTTCTTAAACTCTCGCCAGTTCTGCTCACTGGCAAATTCACATCCAGAACTACCTAGAGAAGAAAGTTTGGGAGAGAGTAGTTCTTTGCAAAGGAGGCTTTAGAAGGTGTTGGTAGTTATACAAAGTTGAGACTAGCCTATCCAGCACCAAGAATGCCTGCCACCATGGGGGAACACATTTTGCATCTGGGCAAGGGGGTGATGGGGTGTCCAGGGCTTCTGCTTCCCTCTGAAATCCCTAGAGAAGAACAGGAAATGGGGTTGGCACTTGTGAGTGGCCCTGGGATCTAAGTTTCATGAATTGTTTGCTGAAATAGCCTCTGGAATTCACAACCCCTTACAATCACAGTGATCATACACAAACCATTTTTGTAAGTGATTATTAGGCATTGTGTAAGCATATGTAACCAGGCCCCAAGACTGTGTGCACACATGTGCGCACACACTCATACTCAAACACACACATGGAAGAGTTAATGAAAGCTATAATATAATTAAATGCTGAATAGAAGAAATTTTTGAAAAATAAATATAATAATGCATATTTGATAAAGGAAAGAATTATGTACAAAAAGAAATTTTGCTTTTGAGGTTTTAGGACTGAATGGTAGGTGTGATTTTGTCACAGTCATTTTAATGGACAGCAGAAGGAAGGAACAGGGTGTAATTTTATGATGTGATGTTAAAATTAGAAATTTTCTTTTGTTTTCCTTTTTTCCCCCAGAAACATTATTCCACCCACTAGATTAAGTGGAAAGGAAAGAGACGATCTTGGGAGTTTTTATATACTCCAGGCACAAAAGCATAAAAGAAAAGCAAGATTTCAGTGAGTCAGAGACAATATCCTGGTTGGTTACAAAAGAGGGAAGCCTGCTGCACATTTCAGCAGACATGAATTCCACAGTAGCCTAATGCCCTGGGTTAAACCATCAGTCATGGATGGAGAGCAGAATACAACTGCAACAAGTTAGAATCCTCAAATGAATAGCGAGCTTCTGCACAGCACTTTAAAAAAAAAAAAAAAGGTTTGTTTTATTTATTTTAAAGGAAGAGTTACAGAGAGAGAGGTCTTCCATCCATTGGTTCATTGCCTAGATGGTCACAACAACCAGGGCTGGGCCAGGCCAAAGCCAGGAGCCAGGAGCTTCTTTCAGGATTTCCACGTAGATGCAGGGAAGCAAGCACTTGGGCTATCTTCTGCTGTTTTCCCAGGCACATAAGCAGAAAGCTGGACTGGTAGTGGAGCAGCTGGGACTCAAACAGGTGCCCAAATGGGATGCTAATGCTGCAAGAGGCAGCTTAACCGACTGCACCACAAAGCCGGCCCATCTGCACAGCACTTTTAAGGAGAAAAGAAGCAAATCATAGTACATGAAACCCACAAAGAAGTGTCCTGGATCTCTTTGCAGGTTGAGACTCTTTGAGACCTATTTTTCTCTGTCTAAACCATAGTTTCTCAACCCAGTTACAGTTTCAACCAGTGAATTTCGAGGGAGTTGTTCTTTGTTGTGAGGGAGTTTTCTATGATTATAGAGTGTTTAGCAGCATCATTGTCCTCAAACACTAGAAACCAATAGCTCTAGAAATAACTGGCAACAATAAAAAATGCCTCTGAACTAGCCAAATGGATGAAGAGCATTTATCTGGGCCATCAACCAACAAGAGGTAATATTCAGAACGATGGCACTAAGGTGCTGCCATCCCTTGAACCCATTCTTTGGTAAAGATTAAATCATCTTCCTTTTTAGGAAGAATCTTAACCAAGGGGCTTAATATATTTCAGAAAGATTTTAAACTAGCAGGGATTGAAACTCAGTGCTTTCTTCTTGACGTTCAGTCAATCATTTGTTAAATGACTTACATTATGGCTATGGTTTGGCTATAGTCTGAGTGTTCCATAGGGCTTCATGTATTGTGTTTTAATCTCCATTCTGAGGAATTGAGGGTTGCAACTTAATCTGGGCATATTATCTAGCAATGGGACCTTTGGCACCTGATTAGGGTACATAAGGTCATTAGGGTGGAGCCCCATAACTGAATCCTAGTGGTTTGATAAGAGGGAGAAAGACCACAAGACACACAAAGGGGCATACACAGATGCTATGCATCACCTTGGGACTCTGCCCATACCAGAGGTAGCCCTTCAACCTGGAACCTCCAGGATCATGAGCTAAAACAAACCTTCTTTCTTTATAATGCACTTTGCATCAGGTATTCTCTTACAATAACAAAAATATAATTGATACAATTACTCAAAGAAATTGTTTCCAGTTAATTGAGAATTAAGTATATAATTATTTTTGGGTAGGAATCTAAATTTCTATTTCCTCATTTTACTAGCCAACCTCTTCATACAATCTTTCTTTTGCCTGAAATCTTTTCTGAAACCAAGTGAGATTTAAAAAGAAACCAATAAAGTGGGGCCAGCATTGGGCACAGTGGGCTTCAGCTATTGCTTGTGACCCCAGCCACGGGTTCAAGTCCCAGTTGCTCAGCTTCTGACTCAGCTTCCTACTAATGCACCGGAGAAGGCAGCAAATTATTGCCCAAGTACTAGAGTACCTGTCACCCATGTGGGAGACCCAGATGAAGTTCCCGGCTCCTGGACTTGGAGGGGCCCAGCCCTCCTGGCTGTTGCAGGCATTTGGGGAGTGAACCAGCAGATGGAAAATACCTCTCTCTCTCTCTCTCTCTCTCTCCCTGTCACTATGCATCTCAAATAAATAAATAAATCTTAAAAATAAAATAAAGTGGGCCTGTACTGTAGCACAGTGGGCTGAGCCTCTGCCTGCAGCACTAGCATCCCATATGGGTACTGGTTCATGTTCTGGTTGCTCCTCTTCCTATCCAGCTCTCTGCTTTGGCCTAATAAAGCAGTGGAAGATGGCCAAAGTGCTTGGGCTCCTGCACCTGCATGGGAGACCTGGAGGAAGCTCCTGGCTCCAGGCTTTGGATTGGCCCAGCTCCAGCCATTGCGGCCACTTGGGGAGTGAACCAGCAGATAGAAGACCTTTCTTTCTGTCTCTCCGTCTCTCTGTCTGTAACTCTACCTCTCAAATAAATAAATGAATCCTTAAAAAGTAAATAAAATAAATTAATTAAATTAAATTAAAAATCAATAAACTAACTGACAAATATAAGAAACCCAAATGAGTAGTTTTTTATTAACATGGCAAAATTGAGATTAACAAATTTTATTTCCTATGCATATTATATGACCCATCTAGGCTAAATCATCAAACAGATTTCTAACATCTCCACTGTTAAATATCTTTTTTTTTAGGAGGACATTGTCCAGAGTAAGCTTTTGCACTAGACCAAACAGATCAAACCAAAGTCAGCTAAACAAGCTAAATTTCTACACCATCTAGCCAAATTGGTTGTTCATGGCACCTTCTAAGAGATCAGGAGACAAGATCATAGCAAAATGCCCAAATTGGTTTTCACTGGCATAATATGGAACTCCTCTCTGCTTAACTCCTACAAGGGAAGCAACGTGACCAATGTGCTTTGTGCTCTGTTTCTGCTTTCTACCTAGAAAGCCGATGTCCACTGAACAGGTCATCAGGAACAGTCATCCTACTTTATAGGATAACATATTACCTGATTCTAGAATCACAAATAAAAGCTAACTAATATCTTTAAAAGACATGTGTTCTAATTCTTTGTCTTTTGTCACTACATTTGAACTTGGATTTCTAAGGTCAGATCACTAGGCTTAAGGTGATTTCCAACAATGGGGAACAATTAACACAGGCCAATTAGGAGAGAAGAGCAGAAAGATGCAGAAAAGAAAAAGTCAGATGCAGTAAGAGTTACCAAGAGAACCAAGAGGAAGGAGACTTCCGGAATCGAGAAGTCATTGGATTTGCTGATTAATAAGGATGTTCCGCCGGCGCCGCGGCTCACTAGGCTAATCGTCCGCCTTGCGGCGCCGGCACACCAGGTTCTAGTCCCGGTCGGGGCACCTATCCTGTCCCGGTTGCCCCTCTTCCAGGCCAGCTCTCTGCTGTGGCCAGGGAGTGCAGTGGAGGATGGCCCAAGTGCTTGGGCCCTGCACCCCATGGGAGACCAGGAGAAGTACCTGGCTCCTGCCATCGGAACAGCGCGGTGCGCCGGCCGCAGCGCGCCTACCGCGGCGGCCATTGGAGGGTGAACCAACGGCAAAAGGAAGACCTTTCTCTCTGTCTCTCTCTCACTGTCCACTCTGCCTGTCAAAAATTTAAAAAAAAAAAAAAAAAAAAAAAAGGATGTTCCAGGGGCTGGCATTGTGGCACAGTGGATTAAGCCACCACTTGGAAGGCCTGCGTCCCATATTTCAAATCTGGGCACCTCCACTTGTGATCCAGCTTTCTAGTAATGCATCCTGGGAGGCAGAAGATGGTGGCTCAAAAATGTTTGGTTATGCTGAGTGAATTAAGCCAGTCCCAAAGGGACAAATATCGTATGTTCTTCCTGATCGGCAACAACTAACTGAGCACCAAAGGGGAAACTTGTTGAAGTGAAATGGACACTATGAGAAACAGTGACTTGATCAGCTCTTGTCCTGAATGTTGATGTACAATGTAATACTTTATCCATTTTAGTATTTTTGTTTTGTTTTGTTCTAGTTCTATTGGTTGAACTCTGTAATTAACACACAATTATTCTTAGGTGTTTAAATTTTAACTGAAAAGTGATCCCTGTGAAATATAAGAGTGAGAATAAGAGAGGGAGGAGATGTACAATTTGGGACATGCTCAATTGGACTTGCTCCAAATGGTGGAGTTAGAAACATGCCAGGGGATTCCAATTCAATCCCATCAAGATGGCACGTAACAATGCCATCTCACTAGTCCAAGTGATCAATCTCAGTTCACAATTGATCACACTGATAGGTCTAAGAGTCAAAGGGATCACACAAACAAGACTAGTGTCTGCTAATACTAACTGATAGAATCAAAAAGGGAGAGAATGATCCAACATGGGAAGTGGGATACACAGCAGACTCATAGAATGGCAGATGTCCTAAACAGCACTCTGGCCTCAGAATCAGCCCTTAAGGCATTCGGATCTGGCTGAAGAGCCCATGAGAGTATTTTAGGCATGGAAAGCCAAGACACTCTGGCAAAAAAAAAAAAAAAAAAAAAACTAAATGAAAGGTCTCTGCGAGTGAGATCCCAGTGGAAAGAACGGGGCCATCAAAGAAGTTGGTACCTTTCTCTGAAGGGAGGAGAGAACTTCCACTTTGACTATGACCCTGTTGGAATAAGATCGAAGTCGGCGAACTCAAAAGGCTTCCATAGCCTTGGCAACTCATGACTAGAACCTAGGGAGATTACTGACGCCATAAACAAGAGTATCAAATTGTTAAGTCAACAGCAGGAGTCACTGTGTACTTACTTCTCAGGTGGGATTGTTCTTAATGTGTTGTCCAATGTGAAGTAATGCTATAACTAGTAATGAAACAGTATTTTACACTTTGTGTTTCTGTGTCGGTGCAAACTGATGCAATCTTTACTTAATATACACTAAATCGATCTTCTGTATATAAAGATAATTGAAAATGAATCTTGATGTGAATGGAATGGGAGAAGAAGCAGGAGATGGGAGGGGCACGAGTGGGAGGGAAATTATGGGGGTGGGGGGAAGCCATTGTAATCCATAAACTGTACTTTGGAAATTTATATTTACTAAATAAAAATTTAAATAAAATGTTTGGGGCCCTGCCTTCCACATCCAGATGGAGTTCCAGGCTGCTGGCTTAGGCCTGGCCAAACCTTGGCTGTTGCAGACATCTGAGGAGTGAATCAGCAGATAGAAAAGTCCTCTCTCTCTCTCTCTCTCTCTCTCTCTCTCTCTCTCTCTGTAGATGAAAATGAGTAAGTAAGCATTTCTTAAAAATATGTTTCAGACCACAAGACCTAGAGTATATAAAAGAAAAGGTTGATAAAACTGACAATGTTGGGGCCAGTGCTGTGGCATTGCGGGTAAAACTGCTGCCTGCATCCCATACGGGTGCTGGTTTGGGTCCTGGCTGCTCCACTTCCTATCCAGCTCTCTGCTAATGGTCTGGGAAGGCAGTGGAAGATGGCCCAAGTCCTTGGGTCCCTGCTTCCATGCGAGAGACCCGGAGGAAGCTCCTGGCTCCTGGCTTTGGATCAGCACAGCTCTGGCCATTGCAGCCAACTGGGGAGTGAACTAGCGAATGGAAGACCTCTCTCTCTGCCTCTCCTTCACTCTCTGTGTGATTCTGACTTCCAAGTAAATAAATAAATCTTTATAAAAAAAAACTGAGAAGGTTTAAAATTGCAAAGATACCATCAATAAATTAAAAAAAGAGAACTGAGGAAATATATTTGCAATATATTTGATTATCAAAGGGCTAATTTGTTCAGTTTATAAAGAGCTCTTCCAAATCACTAAGGAAAGAAAGAATCTAACAGAAATACAGAGAGGTCTTTCAGAAATGCAAAGGGTTTTTAAACAACTAGAAAACACTTCACTTCAGCAATGCAACACCAGTTTTCTCCTATGAGAAAAGCAGGGGCAGGTGTTGTGGAGTAGTGGGTTAAACCACCCACGTGCAGTGCAGCATCCCATATCAGCTACTCCACTTTTGATCCAGCTCTTTGCTAATGTGCCTGGGAAAGCACCAGAAGATGGCCCAAGTGCTTGGGCCCCTGCATCCATGTGGGAAACCTGGAAGAAGCTCCTTCAGCAGGGCCCAGCCCTGGCCACAGTGGCCATTTGGGGAGTGAATCAGCAAATAGAAGATCTCTCCCTCTGTCTCTCCTTCTCTCTCTCTCTCTCTCTCTCCCTCTCTCCCTCCCTCGCTCTGTAACTCTGCCTTTCAAATAATTAAAATAAATTAAAAGATAGAAAATAATGAAGACTTGTTGTGAGTAGCAATACAAAGTATTGTCTATTATGTACAAAACAAATTCTTATACATACTGAGGCAGTCTATGGGTATAATGCCCTGGAGTAAAATATAACAATATTTATTAAAAATTCAAAGTTTGATTTGCCCTGGATATTCATCTTGCAGGGATTTATCATGTACAAATGTTCCCACGTGAGCAAAAAGAGATATGTGCAAGGCTGTTTTCCATAGCCTATTAAAAGAACAACCCTGAAGAATCCTAAGCCTCCATGAACAGAGTGGGTACACTAATCACAGGACAGGAAATGGAATTCCATGAAGCTGATTAATAATTATTATAATAAAGTACATCATTATCTTCATTATCTCCATGAATGTTCTGAACCAGGAAAAGAAAGTGGTAACTTTGGCTGCCTCCGGGAAGGAGGCCAGGGGATTGAGGATTGGTTGGGGAGGCAACCTACAGTTCTTACTGTAAATTTTTTGTACTATTTGGACAAGAAAAATTGATCATAAAGTGGAAGAGGTTATAGCTGGAGTACAAGGGATTAAGGGATCATTTATACTCAAGAAATGCAAGGAATAGAGGCGGGATGGGAATGGGGAGAGAGTTTTCATTCATCTTCCTTTCCATTAGTGCTGATCACAGCACACCCTGCTACTTATCCCTGCTTCTGGTCTGAGCAATAAGGCTCAGGGGGCACATTTTCCAATTAGAGTGAGAAGATGAGCAGCTGGCACTGTGGCGCAGCAGGTTAACACCCTGGCCTGAAGCACCGGCATCCCATATGGGCGCCGGTTCTAGTCCTAGCTGCTCCACTTGTGATCCAGCTCTCTGCTATGGCCTGGGAAAGCAGTAGAAGATGGCCCAAGTCCTTCAGCCCCTGCACCCATGTGGGAGACCCAGAAGAAGCTTCTGGATCCTTGCTTCGGATCAGCACAGCTCTGGCCATTGCAGTCAATTGGGGAGTGAACCAGTGGATGGAAGACCTCTCTCTCTCTCTCTCTCTCTCTCTCTCTCTCTCTCTCTCTGCCTCTCCTCTCTCTGTGTAACTCTGACTTTCAAATAAATAAATAAATCTTTTTTTAAAAAAATGAGAAGATGAGCAGGGGAACATAAGGCCATGGCCCCTGTGCCGTGCTGTTGCGGACCCTGAATTGGCTTTGCAGAACCCAAGCAACTGCTTCCCCCTTCCCATGGACCTGCCTGCTGAGGATTTTCTGCCTCCAAAAGCACCTCCTGTGAGCATCTTTGAGGACTTTGAACTTTATCTTAAACTTTCTTGAAATTACCCTAGAAAGTTCCCAGATATGGGCACACTAAAAGAAATTTCATAAATAGCCTGAAAATTCTTCTTTGTGGAAATGGAAAACTTCACTCTCAGTGAACAAGTAATCAACCATTATGCTCCAAGGAGCCATTTCCTCTTTGTGAGCACCAAAGCCCATTTCAGAGTCTTCGTAAATGTGGCTGTTTAATAAATGAGCTGCCATCAGCAGGGCCACTCCACCATTAAAGACGAAGCGGCAAACCAGGAAATTCAGGTCCTGGCAGATCTGAGACAACTCAGCTCTGAGAAATTGCCTACATTGCCTGTTAGACTGCAGCTTTTTTTTCCTTTTTTTAAAATTTATTTATTTTTTTTTTAACTTTTATTTAATGAATATAAGTTTCCAATGTACAGCTTATGGATTACAATGGCTTCTCCCTCCCATAACTTCCCTCCCACCCTCAACCCTCCCCTCTCCCGCTCCCTCTCCCCTTCCATTCACATCAAGATTCATTTTCAATTCTCTTTATATATAGAAGATCAATTCAGTATATATTAAGTAAAGATTTCAACAGTTTGCACCCACATAGAAACACAAAGTGGAACATACTGTTTGAGTACTAGTTATAGCATTAAATCAAAATGTACAGCACATTAAGGACAGAGATCCCACATGAGGAGCAAGTGCACAGTGGCTCCTGTTGTTGACCCAACAAATTGACACTCTAGTTTATGGCGCCAGTAACCACCCTAGGCTCTCGACATGAGTTGCCAAGGCTATGGAAGCCTTCCAAGTTCGCCGACTCTGATCATATTTAGACAAGGTCATAAAAGACAGGGTGAGGATAGTAACCAATGATCCTAAGAGTGGTATTTACCAGGTCTGAACAATGATACAGCAATAAGTGGGGAAGAGGACCATCAGTACACACAGGTTTGGAGTAGAGCCATTGGTGGTAGAGTAGAGGTTATGTTTACGAAGGAATGAGGCCCAAGTACGCTAGACAGGGTCTAGAACAAAGGACAGAGTCATTATTAGAGGAGCTAAGAAAGGTGCTGTCTAAGCTACAATTAAGTTTTCTGATTGAAAGGCAAATAGAACCTGACAGAAGGGGCTTGATAATAATCTGGTGGGCTTTAGGCCTTGTAAGTTAAGAGGCCCAGACCTATCTATCTCTTCACATGGGATATATCCTAAGGGAGGTGTGAACCTCCTAGGGGAAGGCACTCTGTTGACTTTCATTACTTAGCTGGCCTGGGAGGAGAGCTGGCCAGGTAAAGGCAGGTGGCATCTCTAACAAGAAATTTACAGTTCTGCCTTCAATGTTGCTGAACCTGCTTGGCCGTCCCCTCAGCTGCGGTGGTCACTTTGGAAGTTGGGCTGAGTGAAGGGCTTTTCAGCTTAGAGCCAGTAAGATCTGTGGCTCTGACCTGGGCATCCTTCGACTCCAGGGCAGGTCCATTTCCAGTGATCCAACTCTTGGCAGAGCTGCCAGGGCTCTTCACAAGCTGACTTCTGCTGAAGCCCAGGCTTACCACATTGAAAGCCACTGCAGTGGACTGGCCTGTTGGGTCTCCTTGAGAGCAGATCACTGTACAGATCAGCCATTAATAGCCCTGCCACCCATTGCTTCTGATGCCTAGCTTTCTTTTCCTCCTGGTTTTTGTTAAAGCAGACCAGAGGATGCAAAGACTGCAGCTTTAAAGACAAGTGAAGCAGTTTAGACCAAAAGTATTTTGAAGAACTTAACCATTCTCAGTAATACTAGGCCAAATTAAGGAAAATATCACTTAAACTAGATTAAAGCACACACATTGTCCAGATGAATCAAGATGCAAAGGGTTAATTAAGGTGGCTGCCATTTTTACAAAAGGTAAAAACAATGCAATATAGAATTATAAAGTTATCATTGAAGAGATCCAGAACATTTATCTAGTCACAATCAAAAAAGATAGCAATGGTATTTAATCTTTTTGAGCCTGACATGTCTTTTAGAATCTAATAAATGTAGATGGTTAATTCAAATCCAATCAAGAGACCTGCTCTATGACATAATGATGACCAAGGCAGATATCAAAAGTTCTCACAATAGAAAATATGTGGGGCTAGCATTGAGGAGCAGATTAAGCCACGGCCTGTATAGACAGCATCCATTATAACACCAATTCAAGTCCTAGCTGCTCTGCTTCAGATTCAACTCCCTGCTAATGTGCCTGGGGAGGCAACTAAAGATAGCCAAGTATTTGGGACCCTGCCACCCACATGGGAGACCCAGATGGAGTTCTGGGCTCCTGGCTTTTGTCCGGAACAGTCCTAGTAGTTACTGCCATTTGGGGAGTGAACCACCAAATGAAAGATCTCTCTCACTCTCTCTGTCTCTACCTCTGTCTCTGTGCCACTCTTTCAAAGAAATAAACCTTTAGCTTGATGTAATCATTTCCCAATGTATACATATATGCATATATGAAAGTATCATGTTATATGCCATAAATATGTACAGTTTTATTTGTCTTCCACATCTTCAGAAAATTAAATAAATAAGGTACCTGGATTGTGGCACAAGGGGTTAAGCTGCCACCAGGAATGCTGGCATCCCGTACTGGATTGCTGTTTCAAATCACAGCTCCTCCACTCCCAGCTCCCTGCTAATGCACCTAAGAATGCAGTGAAGACGGCCCAAGGCCTTGGGCTCCTGCCACCAGTGTGGGAGACCCAGCTGGAGTTCCTGGATCCTGGCTTCTACATAGCCCAGCCCTAGCTGTTGCTGTCGCTTAGGGAGTGAATCAGAAGATGGACGATCTCTCTCTCTCTGTCACTCTATCTTTCAAATGAATAAAACAAGTAAAAAAAATAGATACACATACATAGAAAAAATAAATGAATAAACATTAAAAATTGAAGTTCAAGAGCTGGAAGGTCAAATTCCCATTTACCTATTATACTGTAGACAACCAACTTAATCTTTTTGTGCATGAATTTTATTCTCTATAAATACAAATAATAACAACTTAAGAGGGTTGTTGTGAGACCCAAATGAAGTGACCCCCATGTAATGCTTTCAGCAGTGTCTCACATTTATATAGTGGTTAATAAATCTACTGTATTATCCATTTGTTCATTACTACAATGAAATACCTGTGACAGACTAACATAAAAAAGAGGTTATTTAACTCATTGGATGGGAGGGATGTGAGTGGGAGCAAACGATCTCATCATCAGAGAGGAAACTAGAGAAAGACAGAGGTCTCAGATATCTTCCAAGGGCTCACTTCCCAATGACTTAATGACAAGGACCTTCCACCAAGCTCCACTTCTTAAAGATTTATCATGACTACCAAGTGAGCATCTAAGCTTCTAGCACATGAATCTTTGGAGGACAAACTACATCCAAACCATAACAGCTATCTATACGTATCACCATTCAAAATCAAGCATTGAAAAGTGAGATATTTTATGTTAGAGAAGGCTGCTTCCAGAGGCTCAAATAATGCTCTTTTGTCTCCTCTGCTCTCTCTGTACTGGATCCACTCTCTGGCAGGTTGACACAACAGGGATGTTCTCTCAGAAGTCTGAATGAAATAGCATTACTTCTTTTTTTACCCCCCCCCCAAATATTGATTCATTTGTTTTGAAAGTCACAGCTACAAAGAGACACAGGCAGACAGAGATCCTCCATCTGCTGGTTCACTCCCCAGGTGGCCGCAATGGCCAGAGCTGCACAAATCCGAAGCCAGGAGCCAAGAGCTTCCTCTAGGTCTCCCACATGGGTGCAGAGGCCCAAGAACTTGGGCCATCCTCCACTGCTCTCCCAGGCCATAGCAGAGAGCTGGATGGGAAGTGAAGCAGCTGGGTCTCAAACCAGTGCACATATGGGATGCTGGCACTGCAGGTGGCAGCTTCACCCACCACACCACAATGCCGGCCCTAGCATTACTCTTTAATAAGTTATGGAACCCCTCTAAAACTGGTTAGAGAAATTGCTATAGAAGTCCTAAAACTGAGTCTACTCTCCCAATGCACAGAGATTACTGATACCAGGGTGGTGGAAGAAAGTAGATATTTATTGCAAAGCACAGAACGAGGAGCTGCTATCACTTAATTCTTGAGTTCCTAGAGAGATCAGGGATATATAGAATGACATCAGGGCTGTGAGGTACGTGTTCTACTTGGTTTTTTTTTTTTTTTTTGACAGGTAGAGTGGACAATGATAGAGAGAGACAGAGAGAAAGGTCTTCCTTTGCCATTGGTTCACCCTCCAATGGCCACCGTGGCCATCGCGCTACAGCCGGCGCACCACGCTGATCCAAAGGCAGGAGCCAGGTGCTTCTCCTGGTCTTCCATGCGGGTGCAGGGCCCAAGCACTTGGGCCATCCTCCACTGCACTCCCAGGCCACAGCAGAGAGCTGGACTGGAAGAGGGGCAACGGAGACAGAATCTGGCGCCCCGACTGGGACTAGAACCTGGTGTGCCGGCGCCGCAGGCGGAGGATTAGCCTATTGAGCCAGCCCTACTTGTATCCAAGTCCCTTACTGGCTTGCAGTGCTCGTGGTCCTCTTTGGTGAGTGATATCAGTAAGTCTTTTTTGGAATTTTGATGATGACAAAGAGGGCTCCAGTGATATATTACCCAGGGCCAGGCTTCCTGGAAAGAAGACAAGACCAAACATCAAGATGTTATCTATAGGGGAGAATAATGACCCCATGAGTCATAATCAGGAACCCTATAGAGCCAACGGTATCAAGCCCTCAATTCAGAGGTTAATTTGCAATAATAAAAGCAAGGAAAGGGAGCTATAAGCTATAAGGGAGGGAGGCTGGGAGACAAAAACCTGATGGTTTCTTGCAACTGCATCAAAGACATTGCATAGCAGCTCAGTTTCAATATTATCAGATTTGAGCTCTGAACCAATCACTGTGCCCCAGGTAATACAAAGATCTGACTGGCCAGGTCTGGTGAGATCAGCTGTACCCAAGTACAGAGAAGACAGGGTGAGCAAAAGGGCAATGTTTCTCTGAGAAAGTCAGAATGTCATTCCTGTTCAATAAAATGGATGGGAGACTATTGACTTAGACTGGGCTCCCACACTGGGTGCAATAGATCAAGCTAAGATGAAGTCATTCATGCTAAAGTTCTCCATTGCCAAAGTGGAACTAAGATCTGCTGAGAAATCATGAAAGAGGGAGATAATAACCAAATCCCCAAAGAGGCTGCTTTTGGACTGCAGGATAAAGAATCTCCTCTGCTTTAACCTGTAGGAGCCAAGCAACCAGATGCTAACAACCCCTTGTGTTGTTTGGCACATGTCTGCCTATAATACTAAGCTCCTCTGCTCAGCTCTTCTGGACACATTTTTTAAAATCTTACAGGAGATGCTGCCCCATTTATGAGTCACAAATAAAAACCAATTAGGGCATTTAGCTACATTCCTTGTGATGTTGCCCTTTCGCATTCCTAAGAGAAGGATGAATGAAAGCTGGCCAGGGAAAACAACAGATGGCCACCTGTCCCAGGTTGGTAACTTCTATTTTGACCACAGGCCCCTTCAGTTGTCAGGGAAATCGAAGAGCCATCATAATAGTATTCTTTAGTCATTTCTGAATGTCAAGAAATTTCTTATTTGGCCTAAATTTGAATCTTTAAGATGGGAGTAAGGAAGGTCCAGTCTGGGCCTAAATCAATTGGCCAGGCCTTGCCAAGGCAATTAAAGGCAGGATTCAAAATTCCATAAATCTGTTAAAATTCATTTTTGTTAAGACTCTACAGTGATTTTCAAAAAGAAAATTTATTCTTACAACATTGTTTACTCTACAGTTCTTGGGTTTCTGGATCTTGGTTACATGGCCTCTAAAAATGAGGGAGTTGGCTGGGAGGATCTTTTAAGGCCCTTGTAGTGGCCAATGCTGTAGCACAGCAGGTTAAGCCATGCTCTGCAGTGCCAGAATCTGATAGGGACATCAGTTCATGTCCCAGCTGCTCCATACTCCCTTTGTACCTAGGAAAGCAGTGGAAGATGCCCCAAGTTCACCTTCCACCTTAATAGGAGACCTGGAAAAAGCTCCAGACTCCTGGCTTTGGCCTGGCTCAGATCTGGCCATTGTGGCCATTTGGGGAGTGAACCAGAAGATGGATGATCTCTCTCTCTCTCTCTCTGTGTCTCTCCCTCCCTCTCTTTCTATAACACTCTCTTTCAAATAAGAAGGAAAAAAAAAAGACTCTTGTAAACATCTGTGATTTCTAAGAACAAGAGCAAAGACTCAAGAGAAATTGTACTTCCTACCATCAGTTCCATGCATCTTAGAAAAGTCTTCCTTTCAAGGGAGCTGGTGCTTTAGGTCTCAATTCTAAGCAACAGATAATGCAGTGTATTGAGTTAGAAGGTAGACACAGGATCCAAAGTGGTCGGTCCATGCCCTTTTCTGTTATCACAGCCATTTGACTTCTGGTAAGTTGTGTAGTTTCTCTGAAAATTGGTTTCTTTGTATAAAAGCCAAAGGTAGTAACAAAACTTACTTCTCTGGGTTTAAGTAACAAAACTTACCTAACATTAAAGAACTGAAGGAGCAGCTGTTGTGGTATAGCAGATTAAGCTGCAGCCTGGGATACCTGCTTCCCATATCAGAGGGCTTGGCTACTACACTTCCGATCCAGCTTCTTGGGAAGGAAGTGCCCAAGAAGGCAGCAGATGATGGCTCAAGTACTTGGGTCCCTGCCACCCATATGGGAAACCTGGATGAAGTTGTAGACTCCTGGCTTTGACTTGGCCCAGCCCCAGCTGTTGTGGGCATTTAGATAGTGAATCAGCAAATGAAAGAATGGAAGATATTTCTCCCTCTCTCCCTCTCTCATCCTGACTTTCAAATCAATCAAAACATTTTTATAAAAAAGAACTTATAGGCCGGTGCCGTGGCTTACTAGGTTAATCCTCCGCCTGTGGTGCCGGCACCCTAGGGTTCTAGTCCCGGTTGGGCGGCCAGATTCTGTCCCCGTTGCTCCTCTTCCAGTCCAGCTCTCTGCTGTGGCCCCGGAGAGCAGTGGAGGATGGCCCAAGTGCTTGGGCCCTGCACCCACATGGGAGACCAGGAGGAAGCACCTGGTTCCTGGCTTCGGATCAGCACAGCGTGCCGGCCGTGGCGCACCAGCCATAGCAGCCACTTGGGGGATGAACCAACAGAAAAAGGAAGACTTTTCTGTCTCTCTCTCACTGTCTAACTCTGCCCAGTCAAAAAATAAAAAATAAAAAAATGTAAAAGAGAACTTATGACATGAAAACCCCTGGCACTGTGATGTCAGTAAAAGTGTTAGCCATTACTAAGCAAGCAACATTACAACAAGAGGCTGAAGTTTTTTACTTAAAAATTCCATCTTTTCATAAAAAGATCTCCATCCTTCCAAACATAAGGATATTATTTATCTTTTCCTTGACTTTGTTGAATATGTATTTGAAACTTTAATTAAGTAACTATTTTAAATGAAGACTCCTCACCCCAGGCTTATTCAAAGTAGCAAAAGAATCAGCCCCCTCCATTCAGGCAGCTCTCCAAGTTACCAAACTTAAACTTGATGCACCCATTCTGATATGGTTTCAGAAATGGTTGGATCCATGGAAAATGGTAATGCTGTCACATCACTTAGAAGTTCAACACATCAGGGTCAAAGAAATAAACCTATAAATCGTAGGACCAATCTACTGTCTTTACAGACTGTGAAAGATAGGAGTTATCAGAATAAAAACATTGAGGCTGTTTCTAATATAGCAATGTATGTTAAGGACTATGTCAAAAAGAAATAATCCGTTAGATTCTTAAATTCTGAAGTTTATCAAGATCTTATAAAAATCAAAGGTATTAGAAAGGGTTGACTGAATGATTAACTAATAACTGATCAAAATTTGTGTAGCTAAGGAGCAGATATGTGGTGCAGTGGTTCAGTCACCACCTGGAATACCCACCCCCATATCAGAGTGCCTGGCTCAAGTCCCAGCTGCTTCACTTCCAATCCAGCTTCCTGCTGATGTGCACCCTGAGAAGCAACAGCTAATGGTTCGAGTACTTAGCTCCCTGCCACCCATGTGGGAAGCTCCAATTGAATTCCAGGCTTCTGGCTTCAACCTGGCCCAGCCATAAGTGACAAAAGGTCTTTTGAGGAAGTGATATTTGGGCTAGGGCTTAGAGAGTAAGTGGAAACTAATGAAGGTCTTTTTATCACCACTAATGCTGTTGCTTCCAGTCACCATCATACCAGTATATACAACATGGCGGCCTGAGGAAGTCATAATTTCCTGGATAGCCAATCACTTGCCCCCAGGAGGCCTCTTTCATAAAGTTTGCTTTTTTTTTTTTTTCCGATTTCTATGTATTTATTTGAGAGACAGAGTAAGATAGACAGGGAGGTCCTATCTACTGATATATTCCCCAAGTGCCCACAATGGCTGGGACTAGGCCAAAACTGGAGCAAGAGGCTGGAAACACAATCTGGTTGTCCCATGTGGGTGGCAGTAACTTGAGTCATCACCTGCTGCCTCCCAAGGTATGCATTAGCAGGAAGCTAGAATCAGGAGCCAGAGCCCAGAGCCCAGGTACTCAAATATGGGACTGAGTACCCTTAACTGCTAAGCTAAAGGCCATTCCCTGCCCCCTTACCTCAGGACGCATTTTCAAGGTAGAGTTCTGAAATTCCTCTGCTGGTTCAGATTGGGAAAAAGCAATCAAGCTGAGCTCTGCTCATAATTTATTATTTGGCATTCTCTAGAGTTCATTGTTTCCTTCACTTTAAATTTGAGCCTATGACAGACTTTTGGCACAGTGGTTAAGAGGTGATTTGGAGCACCTGCATGCCACACAGAGTGTCTGAGCTTAAGTCCTAGCTCCACTTCCAAGTCCAGCTTTCCACTAATGCAAACCCTGAGAGGCAGCAGATGCTGGCTCAAGTACTTGGGTCTTTGCTACTCATGGGGGACACCCAGATTAAATTCCAGGCTCCTGACTTTGACCTAGCAAAATCCTAGCTATTATAAGCCTTTGGGGGGTTAACCAGCAGAGTTTCTCTCTCTCTCTCTCTCACTCTCTATGTGTGTGTGCGCACGTGTGTGCATGGGTGTATCTCTGCCATTCAAATAAATACAGTTAATAAATGAATTTTTGAGCCAAAAAATAAATAAGATTGAGACTATAATAAGTGTCCAGGATCACTTGAATTTCATTTATAGTGTTCTACTGTGATTTATATTTCTTTTACAAAATAATACAATTATAGGCAGAAAAATTCAAGTATCAAAAAGACTTAAAAAAAAAAGACTCAGGCTGGCGCCGTGGCTCACTTGGCTAATCCTCTGCCTGCGGTGCTGGCACCCCAGGTTCTAGTCCCGGTTGGGGCACCGGGTATTAGTCCCACTCACTCCTCTTCCAGTCCAGCTCTCTGCTGTGGCCCGGGAGTGCAGTGGAGGATGCCCCAAGTGCTTGGGTCCCTGCACCCACATGAGAGACCAGGAGGAAGTACCCTGCTCCTGGCTTCGGATCGGCGCAGCACTAGCTGTAGTGGCCATTAGGGGAGAGAACCAACAGAAGAAAGACCTCTCTCTCTGTCTCTCTCTCACTGTCTATAACTCTCTCTCTGTCTCTCTCTCACTGTCTAACTCTGACTGGCCAAAGAAAGAAAGAAATACTCAGATTTTTTGCTTTCTTTTTCAAGTTTTGTGTCCAGACATGAAGTGCATCACAAGCTTGTTGTTGCTGTTTTCTCAATGTCTAATATGTGCTGTAACTAAAAATTGGAAAACTAAAATCAAAGCCAACCTTGAAAATAAAGCAGCTTTCACTCTCTGCAGTCTGGATTCCGTTTCCCTCTCTCTTCTCTGCAGGACCCAGCCCTGCGGCCCAAGGAAGATTCACTTTCTGTGAAATTAGTGCTGTATTAGCTGCAGGGTGTCATACTGCAGAGCCTCCTCCACGTTTGTGAAGGAGCAATAGTCTCAGACCCCACAAAACGTGGACATGCTCTGGGCCTCTTTCATGTACCAGAACAGTCTCTGATCTGGGGGCTGCTGGGCATCTTCACAGCCACACGCCCACCCAGAGGCGGTGGACTAGAAAACTGAAGAGCCCATCCTTTCTCCTGGGTTGCCCCATAGAAGAGCCTCCTGAGGCACGCTGTGCCCACTGGCTCTTAACGAACCTTAATCATCTTTGAACACGCAAGTTGAAATGTTAAGCCCAATTAAACTGGTAACACCAGTCCTTCCCATTTTGTGTGTTAATGGGGACACACACAGGAACTACCACAAGTAATGATTCTCATTAGAGCAAGAGCAAAATTAGCATTTGTGGGGCCTAATTAAAATTTGGCTTCCAGATATGATGTTTTTGCTTTTCATTAAAAATAGAAAACTTTTAAAGTAGAGGAAATGGTAAAATGCCCAATTAAAGCAAAGATGTTGCAAGGACAGCACCATTTTATAATTTATGGTTTCTGATTCTTCATGGACTAACCAGAATTCTGTGAGCCATAGGAAATGCGGACTCACCAGTGAGACAGAATAAGATAAAAATAAATCATAAATGTGAATGTGCTATGAAAAAGATAAACATTTCTTTTAAACCTCAGTTGTTTGCTATTGTTGTTGTTGTGGCCCTTATTATCCCAGTCCTTGGGATTACAAAAAATCTGTATGGGCCCCACCATATTAAATGCATAAAATGAAAAACATTCATCTCCTTCAGTTCTGCCAGGGTTATGAATATCAGAAGTTGTACAAAGCCTTTACAAATCTAAATTAAAAAATACTTCTATGAGGAATGGATCGTTAAAACAATACAAGGCACTGGGCACAGCAGAATATCACCTGGATCTTGTACAGCAGGCTGGCACAAAAATAAGCCTTATTTTCCTCCAAAACACTCTGAAAATTGCCTACAACTGCTCAGTAACCACCAAGGGAAGATGTCTCCTTCTATTTTGGTGGCCCTGCAGCTTTCTCTCCTGAATTAGAGCCTCCATATTGTCTGGCCATCTGCTCTGGGTTCTGCCCAAGTTGTGCTGATAGAAGGGGTATTTTATGATCTCATGCATTTAGTGGGAGGATAAAGCCCACATTAGTCTGATCAGGACAAAACGGCTTTGTAGAAGACACATGGACCCTCATGATACTTCCTATGTAACAGCTGAACATTTCCCCCTGGCTGCAGAGTCCAGATGTTCCTATGCGACCATCTCCCAGCCAGCTATCATGAAGACATTGCACACAGAGAATATTCTCCTGACTTTCTCCCCTACTGTCCTTTTGTTGTCTCTTACTTGACTTGCCATTTGAAAGGAAGCTTTATATGTTCTGCATGTATTTCTACTTTAACTCACATTGAGTCATTCTGGCTATTATCTACAACTCTGAGTAACTACCAGCCTAGACTTATTCTTTGACTCCAGCTTCCCATTTTTTTTTTCACATGTGGTCCAACTTTCTGGTTCATTGTGAACATGGTCTTCAACAATTCCTCTAACTCTACTACATAGGAGTATTCAGAGGCAAAGTCTGCTTGTCTACCCCTGAAACTGAGAATGGGGTTATGGTTGGCTTGGTCAAGAAGGGCAAGGAGAAAGTGCCACTGTACTGCTCAGAGTCTGGGACTTCAAGAGGCCTGAGAGTCTTCTTTGGCTATTTTGGTGCTGGATGCTATGAAAGGAAGTCTTGTCTATCCTGCTTAAAAGAGAGGCCAAGCAGACAGGTTCCAAAGAGACACTGTGTGGAAAGAGAGGTATAAAAAGAAAATCCAGGACTCCAACATATGCATGAGCCCGGCCAACACCATGAGAAGAGAGGCCCAGCCAACCCAGCCAGCTCAGCCTCTTAAGTCATCCCTGCTACGGGCCAGATGTGTGATCAAGGTCATCTGGGCCTTCTGGTCACAACTGGCTTCCCTAGCAAGCACATGGGGAGCAGAGAAAACTATTCCCATTAAGACATGTTTGAGTTCATGACCTATAGATCCGTGTGCAATAAAACAATTACTGGGAACCCCTAAGTCTGAGAGTAGTTATACAAAAGGTCCTCAAAAAGTTCATGAGCAATGTGTATTATGAAAAAGTATGTATGAATTTCAACGAATTTTTGTATCAAACTAAACTTGTTTCAATTCCATTTTCCATAAACTTTTTGAAGTACTCATGTAATTGACAGTAATACTTGATAGACCATGGTAATAATGCCCCCCCAAAGAATCAGGCAACCCTATGTCTATGCCCTTTACAATGTGATATTGCTGCATCTTCCATCAAGAGGTGGAGACCTGTGACTTCTTTTCACCAAAATGATGTGGCAGAATAAATTTGTTGCCAGTTCCAGAGCCTAGGCCTGTGGTTTTCAGCTCTAACACCTGTGGAAACTGAAGACCACCAGGCTTCAAGGAATCCAATTGTGGTAGTTGAGAGGCTTGGTGGAGGAAAGCCAACGTGCCCTAGCTGACCACCAATTCCATCTGTCAGAAATGTGGATGAGGCCATCTTGATGCCTCTACCAGCAGATGACTGTAAACACATGATACACCCAGGCCAGATTACCCAGACTGCTAACCCATGGGATCATGGGAAATGACTTGTGTTGGCTTAGCCCACTGTATAATGGGATAACATCCTCTGCAGCAAAGCATAATGGGAAAAATACTCACTACCTGATCCAGACTGGTTCAGCTGATCTGACTCCCTCAGTCTTCCTTATACTAACCACAAGTCCATGCACACAATATAACCCTATAGTATAGATGACATGTAGCTCCATTTGACTGTTGGAAGTACAGAGCAATGATCAGGTTCACAGGCTCTAGAGTTGCACTGCCTGGAGTTAATAAACAGCTCCACCACTGACAAAATAAACTAACACAAGCTTTCCTGTTTGCAAAATAGGGATAAGAATAGCAAATGCCCCCCTGGGTTGTTCTGAGCAATCAAAGGGATAATGTACAAAGTATATAGTCAGCAAATGTTAGACAACCTTATGTATCAAAGACATGAGATAGGTCTTGTGGAAAGCCCTACCAAGTTTTTAAATGAAGTCATATCCTTTAAATATCTTTTTATAAAATGAAACTGAAAACAAAAAGCCCACATTCCATAGCCCTCCAATCCTTCCTTGGGGGTTGTCATGGTAGTACTGGAAGGATTATAGAGGGAAAGATATAGGGCATTTTTTATGGGATATATCTGTAGGAGGCAATACTTCTAAATGATAATTTTAAATATTTTTGGGCAAAGCTTGAAGCTCTGCTTTACAAAAGAAAATTGTGGGGTAGGCATTTGGCACAGCAGTTAAGATGCAACTTGGGATGCCCGCTTCCCATATCAGAGTGCCTAGGTTTAAATCCTAGCTTTGCTTCCAATTCCAGCTTCCTGCTAATGCACACTCTGGGAGAAAACATAATGTGGCTCAAATACTTTTGGAGACCTGGATTGAGTTCCATGTTCCTGGCTTCAGCCTGACCCAGCCCTTGCTATTGCAGGCATTCAGAAGTGAACTAGAAGGTAGAGAATCTCTGTTGCACTTCTCTCTCTCTCTCTCTGTCTCTCTCTGTCTTCCTCTGTCTCTCTCTCTCTCTGCCTTTCACACAAAATGAAAATAAATAAATAAAATTTACTACTCTTAATTATTTCTTTAACTAGAATTCTTGGGGGTGGGTTCTGTGGCACAGCAGATAAAACTGCAGCTTGGTACACCCACATTGGGTATTGAAATACCTGGAATTAGGCCGGAGCCGTGGCTCAATAGGCTAATCCTCCGCCTGCAGCGCCGGCACACGGGGTTCTAGTCCCAGTCAGGGCGCCGGATTCTGTCCTGGTTGCCCCTCTTCCAGGCCAGCTCTCTGCTGTGGACCAGGAGTGCAGTGGAGGATGGCCCAAGTGCTTGGGCCCTGCACCCGCATGGGAGACCAGGAGAAGCACCTGGCTCCTGGCTTTGGATCAGCGCGGTGCGCCAGCCGCGGCGGCCATTGGAGGGTGAACCGACGGCAAAGGAAGACCTTTCTCTCTGTCTCTCTCTCACTCTCCACTCTGCCTGTCCAAAAAAAAAAAAAAAAAGAAAAGAAAAAAGAAAAGAAAAGAAAGCCAGTTATCTATCTCACCCTTCTGGATGGCTTTAAAAAAAAATGAAATACCTGTAATCATGTGCCACCTCCACTATCTATCCAGCTTCTTCCAACATTGTGTTGGAGGCAGCAGATGAACCAAGTACTTGGGTTCCTGGTACCTACATGGGAGACCTGGATGGAGTTTCTGTTCCTGGCTTCAACCTGGCTTAGCCCTGTTGCTGGCATTTGGGGAATGGATCAGCAAGTGGAAGACATTTATTCATTCATTCATTCTCTCTCTCTCTCTTTCTCTCTCTTTTTGTCTTTCATTCTGCCTTTCAAATACATCATTTGTAAAAAGCTAGAATTCTTAAAATTTCAGACTTTCAAAATGAAGATAGCCATATAAATATTTTACACTGATATTTCACAACAGAAACATAGATAAGCTACAATACAGAAAAAAATAAATGGTACTGGTGGGGAGAGTGGAGGATTGGTTGAGGGGATATGACAGTGAAGCATGAAAAGAGAATTAAGCAGCTCCTTTGATCATTGAAAGGGAAATCTGAAAATGATCACTGATGATTGAAAATTTGATGAAAGGATATTAAGTCCATGCTTCATGAATCTACACACTGGAAGTAATGGTCAGAATAGAGGTAAATGGTCCAAATGCTTGGCTTATAATGAAAATAATTTATTTCAATTGGTTAGGGTCTCTTACCTCAATTATTGGTTCATAAAATTGATGTCAACAAAATTGTCAAGATGGTGGATTCAGAGTGAAGCATTCTCTCTAATAAGAAGTAAGATGAGAAATCTCTATAGGCAGAGACAATGCCACTTTTCTGGAATATTGTTAATAATCAACACATTAAAAAGCTCAGAAAAGAAATGTACACCCTCTAATGGCTTTACTCCATTCAGACTGCTATCCCAAGATACCACAGCCTGGGTAGCTTAACCAACAGAAATTTATTTTTTACATTCTGGAGTCTGGGAAGGCCAACAGCAAGATGCAGCAGATTCAGTTCCTGGTGTGGACCCTCCTGCTGATTTGTACACGGATACTTTGATGGTCCTCACAGTGCAGTGAGGAAGAAGGGAGAAAGCACTCTTCTCATATGATCATTGAGTTCATCCTGAGGCTTCCACCCTTAAGACCTCATTACCTTTCAAAGGCTCCATCTCCAAATACCATCACACTGGGGATTAGAGTTTCAATATATGAATTACTGGGGAATGTAAACATTCAGTCCATAGCATTAAAGGGGGAACTGGGGCATATTGTACTCTTCCAGAATGATCACCACAATATGTCCCATCCCATGTACTCTGCTAGAGCCTTGCCATTATCCTATAAATACATGGAAGTTATGTCTCTTCCCCTTGAACTTGATAAAGCCTTTGCGACTATATCAAATAATACAGCTAATTTTCATCTAGGAGTATTTCGTCCCCCAGGGAACATTTGGCAGTAGCTGGAGACATTTATTTGAGGTTGTCACAACAAGGAGGAAGGGTGTGTTGCTACTCAATATCCTGTAATGTACAGTAGCAATAGTGTTAATGTGGAGCAACCCTGTTACAAAGTGTGGCAGAAGTGATTCTTTGTGACTCTCTAGGCTAGGTCATGAAGGACAATACAATTTCTGCCTGCAATGTTCTCTTAGAGGTTATTTCACTTTGGAACTCAGCCACCACACAATGAAAACCCCAAAGTCACATGCAGAGATTCTCATGCAAGGGAATCAAAGCCTAGGCTCTCAGCCCCTGCTGAGATGCGAGCAGTACCAGTACCAACTTAGCCAGCCATGTCAGAGTGCCATCTTATAGTCAGCTCCTCCAGCCATCAGTCTAGCTGCCCCAGTTGATGTGTGGATCTGGGATGAGTCACACCTTATGAGCCCTGTTCAAATCACAAATCCATAAGAAAATACAGAATTATTGTTTTTTAATTCACTGAGTCTGGAAGTGGTTTCTTACACAGCAGTAGAAAACTGCCATCTATCCACCCACTCATCATCCTTCCATCCACCCATTCGATTTCATGACGTATAGTGATTAGCACATTATGTTGTTGATAAAATATTTCTATAGTTTATTTCCAAAGAATAAATATTATCCAGTTAAGAGGGTATATTGGAGATCTTTGGGCACCAATATGATCCTCCAGGAGACCCCTGATCATTGCTATGGTTTGAAATGATTTGGCTCCTGAACTGATACAGATATGTAAACATCAAAGTCATAAGTTAATCATACTAAGAGGGTGGAAATTTGATCCAATTATAGTGTATAGGAGGTGGGTCTAGTGGGAGGTCCTTAGGTCACTGGAGAAATGATCTTGGAAGGCTGTTCTCATAAGAGAGTAGGTTATCAAGCATGAGTGGGGCCCAGCCACTCTCTCTGTTTCTAGGCTTACCATGTGTTCTTTTTTCCACACATGCTCATCAGAGACACCAATTCAACAAGGCTGCCCAATCTTGGACTTGAACCTCCAGATCTGTGAGCTAAATAAACCTTCTCTCTTTATATAGTTAGTTTTCTCAGATATTTCATTGTAGAGACAAAGATTTGACTAATAAAGTCACCTATGGAGACACTGATGAAGCTGCCAGGAAGTGCATCTGCAATTCTTGAGTCAGTAGAAATAGAACAATAAAAATAAATTAGAATTTTAAGAGTATATATCAAGAACATAAAAGAGCATCATTATTGATTCTTTTATAACACTTCTGAAATAAATATAAGGTTCAGATGATTCAGCAGGATGAGAATATTATTTTTAAAGAATCAATACATATATTATGCTGCTATAGTGCTCTATAGGAAAAAAATTTCAGTAGAAAATTGCCTCAGGGTAAAATCAGTGGAAGAAATTTAGATAATGTATTTTATTTCTACTCAGAATTTCTATATTACCACATCTTAAAAATTTACCAAGAAATTTTCACCAGACCATTCACATACTAATAAAATAATCATGGTAATAGAAACGTTTTTAACATTAATTGGTGTCTTGGAATTCATGATGATATTTCTAGTCAACATCCTCATGCTCTTTAAAAAATATTCAGAGGAAAATAAAGAGCTTTTGAATACTAAAAAAGAAATTAATAGAAACAAGAACTTTGAAAAACATTAAATATTGACAATATCCAAGAAACTGAAACTAAAAGATAGAGACTATTTTATGGAGAAAAAGGATTTGTTTTCATTTACTTATTTTCATTTTCTTTGAAAGGCAGAGAGACAGAGAGGCAAAGAGACAGAAAGCTCTTCCAACCCACTGGTGCATTTTCCAAATGCCTGCAACAGTCAGGATGGGGCCAAGCTGAAGCCAGTTGCCTGGAACTCAGTCCAGGTCTCCCGTGTAGAAGGCAAGAACTCAAATACTTGAGCCATCACCTGCTGCCTCTAAAGCTACCCATTAGCAGGAAACTCTATCAAAAGCAGAGTATCCAGGGGCCAGCGTTGTGGTTGTAGCATAGTGGATAAAGCTGCCACCTTGGACACCCCATTCATTCCATATGGGCTCTGGTTCATGTCCCAGTTGCTCCCCTTCCGATCTAGCTCCTTGCTGGTGGCCTGAGAAAGCAGCAGAGGATGGGCCTATGCACCTAATGGGAAACCTGGAAGAAACTCCTGGCTCTTGGCTTCAGCCTGGCCCAGCTTCAGCTGTTGTGGCCATCTGGGGAGTGAACCAGTGGATGGAAGATTCTCTCCTTCTCTCCCTCTCTCCTTCTTTCCCTCTCTCCCTCTCCCCCTCTCCCCCTCTCTCCCCCTCTCTCTCTTCTTCTTCCTCTCTCTCTCTGTAACTCTTTCTTTTTTTTTTTTTACTTTTTCACAGGCAGAGTGGACAGTGAGAGAGAGAGAGACAGAGAGAAAGGTCTTCCCTTGCCGTTGGTTCACCCTCCAATGGCCACCACGGTAGGCGCGCTGCGGCCGGCGCACCGCGATGATCCGATGGCAGGAGCCAGGTGCTTCTCCTGGTCTCCCATGGGGTGCAGGGCCCAAGCACTTGGGCCATCCTCCACTGCACTCCCGAGCCACAGCAGAGAGCTGGCCTGGAAGAGGGGCGACCGGGACAGAATCTGGCACCCCGACCGGGACTAGGACCCGGTGTGCCGGCGCTGCAAGGCGGAGGATTAGCCTAGTGAGCCGCGGCGCCGGCTGTAACTCTTTCAAATAAATATTTTAAAAAAAGTAGAGTAACCAGGACTAGAAGCAGTTACTCTGATATAAGACTCAGGTGTACCAAGCAGTAATTTAATCACTATACCAAACATCTACCCCTTTAAAACTGAAATGATTAGGAGTTCCAGAAATATAGAACTCAAAGTTTGGGGAGTGGGAGGGAGAAGAACAAATGATCAGAAATAATACAATTCATCGGACATATGAGATAGGTCTGAAGAAAATGACTTTCTAGATTAAAAATAATCACCAAGGGTCCAGTACAGTAAATAAAAATAGAACTACATCAGAGAACAGTACCACGAAATTTCAGATGACTAGAGATTAAAAGAAAATTTATAAAAATAAATAAACTTTATTTATTTAAAGAGATAAAGAGAAAAGCTTCCAGACAAGAAAAAAAAAAAAAAAACCTTAGCTTCCAAAAAGGGATTAAAAAGCGTAATTGCATCAGACTTCTCTACAGTGTTGTAGGAAGCTACACGACAATGGAGCGATATCTCCTATCAATTTCCAACTGTATTCTGTACTCCAACCATCATTTCAAGGGGAAGGGAGGATTATTGCATTTTTAAGCAAGAATAATTATCTCTCACACATGTGAGGATACTTCAAAAAGTTGATGGAAAATTAAGTTAAAAGATAAGTTGGGAAACCAGGAGGAAAAGAAAGCTAGGCATCAGAAGCAATGGGTGGCAGGCCTATTAATGGCTGATCTGTACAGTGATCTGCCCTCAAGGAGACCCAACAGGCCAGTCCACTGCAGTGGCTTTCAAAGTGGTAAGCCTGGGCTTCAGCAGAAGTCAGCTTGTGAAGAGCCCTGGCAGCTCTGCCAAGAGTTGGATCACTGGAAATGGACCTGCCCTGGAGTCAAAGGATGCCCAGGTCAGAGCCACAGATCTTATTGGCTCTAAGCTGAAAAGCCCTTCACTCAGCCCAACTTCCAAAGTGACCACTGCAGCTGAGGGGATGGTCAAGTAGGGTCAGCAACATTGCAGGCAGAACTGTAAACTGCTTGTTAGAGATGCCCCCTGCCTTTACCTGGCCAGCTCTCCTCCCAGGCCAGCCAAGTAATGAAAGTCAACAGAGTGCCTTCCCCTAGGAGGTTCACACCTCCCTTAGGATATACCCCATGTGAAGAGATAGATAGGTCTGGGCCTCTTAACTTACAAGGCCTAAAGCCCAACAGATTATTATCAAGCCCCTTCTATCAGGTTCTATTTGCCTCTCAATCAGAAAACTTAATTGTAGCTTAGACAGCACCTTTCTTAGCTCCTCTAATAATGACTCTGTCCTTTGTTCTAGACCCTGTCTAGCACACTTGGGCCTCATTCCTTTGTAATCATAACCTCTACTCTACCACCAATGGCTCTACTCCCAACCTGTGTGTACTGATGGTCCTCTTCCCCACTTAATGCTGTATAATTGTTCAAACCTGGTAAATGCCACTCTTAGGATCATTGGTTACTATCCTCACTCTGTCTTTTATGACCTTGTCTAAATATGATCAGAGTCGGCAAACTTGGAATGCTTCCATAGCCTTGGCAACTCATGACGACAGCCTAGGGTGGTTACTGGCGCCATAGAGTGTCAATTTGTTGGGTCAACAACAGGAGCCACTGTGTACTTGCTCCTCATGTGGGATCTCTGTCCTTAATGTGCTGTACATTTTGATTTAATGCTATAACTAGTACTCAAACAGTATGTTTCACTTTGTGTTTCTATGTGGGTGCAAACTGTTGAAATCTTTATACTAAATTGATCTTCTGTATATAAAGAGAATTGAAAATGAATCTTGATGTGCATGGAAGGGGAGAGGGAGCGGGAGAGGGGAGGGTTGTGGGTGGGAGGGAAGTTATGGGAGGGGGAAGCCATTGTAATCCATAAGCTGTACACTGGAAATTTATATTCATTAAATAAAAGTTAAAAAAAAAAAAAGATAAGTTGGGGATTGGCATTTGTAACAGCAGTTAAGTAGCTGCTAATTTACCTGCATCCTGACTCCTCTGCTTCCAATCCAGTCTCCTGCTAATGTGCACTCCTGGAAGGCAGCAGATGATTACTTAAGTACTTGAATCCCTGCCACTCATATAGGTGATCTGGACTGAGTTCCTGGCTCCTGGCTTCTACTTGGTCCTGTCCTGGCAATTGTGTGCATTTGAGGAATGAACTGTTTCTTTCAAACCAAATGAAAATAAATAAATAGAAATGTTTTAAAACAATAATAAATTTATTTTGGTGCAAAAACAGTGAAATCCACATACATTTTTTTCATATATGTAGTCTCCATGAAATTTTTGAAGATCCTGTATATGCAT
This sequence comes from Lepus europaeus, assembly GCF_033115175.1. Classification (NCBI taxonomy): domain Eukaryota; kingdom Metazoa; phylum Chordata; class Mammalia; order Lagomorpha; family Leporidae; genus Lepus; species Lepus europaeus. The sequence continues at coordinate 70,248,775 of NC_084830.1, read as the reverse complement.
GGATTTCAAATTTTTTGCACCAAAATGAGTTTATCTTTTCATTCCATTTTCCCATGAGCTTTGAGATGCCCTTAGATAATGCAAGCTTTTCCAGATGTGAAGCATCCCAGGAGGAAAAGGCATTGCTAATTGACTTCTTCTTCTTCAGTGCTCTTACAGGCCCAATACTCCTGCTCCCCTAGATGTCCACAGCCACGTGTTTTAGGGAACTCTGAACTCCTCCCCAGCTGCAGAGGGAAATCCTTATTGCTCTGTAAGTCAGTCTGGGTCATCTCATTCTCCTGGAGGCAGAGTTAGCTAAAGTAAGCATGTGATCCTCTCCTGGGCAGTGAGAAGCAGGGGACGTTTGCTGGGGTCTGTAGTCAGAGATTCTTTTTTTTTTTTTTTTTTTTTTTTTTTTTTTGACAGGCAGAGTGGACAGTGAGACAGAGAGACAGAGAGAAAGGTCTTCCTTTGCCGTTGGTTCACCCTCCAATGGCCGCCGCGGTAGGCGCGCTGCGGCCGGCACACCGCGATGATCCGATGGCAGGAGCCAGGTGCTTCTCCTGGTCTCCCATGGGGTGCAGGGCCCAAGCACTTGGGCCATCCTCCACTGCACTCCCTGGCCACAGCAGAGAGCTGGCCTGGAAGAGGGGCGACCGGGACAGGATCGGTGCCCCGACCGGGACTAGAACCTGGTGTGCCAGCGCCGCAAGGCAGAGGATTAGCCTAGTGAGCCGCGGCGGCTAGAGATTCTTTTGTAACGAAAGATGTGGGTCTTGGGTAAGGTTTAGCACTGAGTTGGGAACTTGTGTGTGAATGATTTATCATGGAAGTGGCTCCTGGGGTAGCCAGAGAGGAAGTGAAAGACGGGAGGAGCCAAGCCAGTACTCCTGTGCCTGAGCCTGCAGGGCTCTGAACCGCAGACTTCACCACAGAGTGGTTGAAGGCAAAGGAGCTGGACTTGGCACTCTTGCACCACCAGCCATTGGGCAACAGTCTTCAGGAGGGAGCTTGCCCAAGCACTTACACTCTACTCTTGCTAGCAAAGTCCCTCAATGAGCCCAAGGCAGTTCTCTCAAGAAAAGCTGAAGGGAGGAAAGTGTTAGAAGCAGGAACAGGCACACAAGTGATAAAGAAGACTCCAAGAGTATCTAATGGAGCACCAATTCTGCCTTCTGCCAGAGGCTGGTCAATATTGTCTGTAGGAACCTTCTTGCAATCTTGAAGGGAGCCATTGTCAAAAACAAGAGGGTGCACTGAGCAGGGTAGAGTGAAGAGAAGAACCAGGGTCCTTGATGATGTTGTTGACCTTGTGATTGATCTGCCTAAGGGTGACCCACATCCAACTTTCTTGTTATGCTGCATAATATATTCTCCCTATAATTCAAGCTATTCTTAGTGGGGTTTTTTTCCCATTATTTGCAACCAAGCTTTATTTGCAAGCAAGCTAAACAACTGACGAGAAAGGTAAACTATGATAGAAAAGAATTGTTGTGGGGCAGCAGGGGTGGTGGTGGAGGAGAGCTATCCTGGTGCAAAATCTGCATGCAAAGGATCCCACTGGACTGACACGTGAGGATGCCAGTGAGTTCCCTTGGCCTTTTTCATCTTCTGGAAGTACCCTTTGATTGGATGGTGCATATTCCTGAGTTCTTTGGCTCTCATGGTCTTCCCCCAAAAGGTTCTATACCAGTGCTCTAGAGAACAGGGAGAATTTGAAATCAGATTTCAGATTCTGAAATCAGATGAAATTCTTAGGGCCCAAAGAGCAAGCATTACAGGTCCATTCATACATGTGGCTTGTGTTGTGTCCTGTTTTTCAAACCAACTTCTAGGATCTCTGTCCCCTACTCCACCTTATGCCCTTTTGCGTATTAGGCTTATGGGTGATCCGATCAGAAAGAATTTCATAAGAAAAAAGGAGGCTAAAATGTTTTGCAGAGTGGGAATTAAGGACCACGTAGACTATCATTTAACCTAATATTTCATTTCATGGTGACATCTACTGGCAGAATTAATGTATTACCATGGCTGACCAAATTAAGCCAATTTTGACTGTTCAAAGAATCCATGCATATGGAAAGAAAACGCTAGCCAAATCTGTTATTTAGAATTGGTAAGGCCTAGGGCCGGCACTGTGGCACAGCCATATGGAAAGAAAATGCTGGCCAAATATGCTATTTGGAATTGGTAAGGCCCAGGGCCGGCGCCATGGCGCAGTAGGTTAATCCTCTGCCTGAGGCACCAGCATCCCGTATGGGTGCCAGTTCTAGTCCCAGCTGCTCCTCTTCCAATCCAGCTCTCTGCTATGGCCTGAGAAAGCAGCAGTAGATGGCCTAAGTCCTTGGACCCTGCACCCACATGGGAGACTGGGAAGAAGAACCTGGCTCCTGGCTTCAGATCTTCACAGCTCCGATCTGTTGCAGCCAACTGGGGAGTGAACCAACAGAAGGTAGACCTTTCTCTCTGTCTCTCCCTCTCACTGTCTGTAACTCTACCTCTCAAATAAATAAATGAAATCTAAAAAAAAAAAAAAGAATTGGTAAGGCCCAATTGTACTCTGAATATTTTTATTTTTAAAGCAGTTAAGTGAAACATTCTGAAATTATGAAGTGAACAATATTATACACACAAGTCTGCCACCAAATCTGCTTAAATCATAACATTCTGTAATATTTACATCAAATCTTTTTTTAAGATGTATTTATTTATTTATTTATTTATTTGAAAGGCAGAGTGAGAAAGAGAGAGAGAGACACAGTTAGTTCCTCTATCTGTCGGTTCATTCCCCAAATGGCTGCAACAGCTAGAAGCTGGGCAAAGCCAAAGCCAAGAACCGGAAATTCAATCCGTGTCCCCAATGTGGATATCAGGGACCCAAGTACTTGAGTGGTCTGCTGCTTCCAGGGGCATATTAGCAGGAAACTGGATTGGAAGCAGAACTAGGACTTGAACTCAGGTGTTCAAGTATGGGATGCATGCATCCTAAGTGGTTTCTTAACCACTGGCCCCCAATCATTTTCAAGATCACGAATATGTCATCTCTCATGTCTCTAGTTTGGAAAATGGCTGTTGAGAGTGTGCAGAGAATTTCCACAAATGAAAGGTCCCCAAAAAGTTTGTGGAAAATGTGTATTATTATAAAACTATGTAAGGATTTCAAAATTTTCTTACACCAAAATAAATTCATCCTTTTTAAAGAGTTTTTTAATTTATTTACTTATTCAAAAGGCAGAATGAGAGAGAGAGAGGGAAAGAGAGAGAGATCTTCCATCCACTGGTTCACTGCTCAGATGCTGACAACAGGCCAGGCCGACGTCAGGGTCCTCCACACGGATGGCTGAAATTTATTTTTTTGAAAGGCAGAGGGACTGGAATGGGGAGATGGGGAGCTCCCATCCACTGGTTCACTCTCCCAAATGCCCACAGTATCCAGGACTGGGCCAGGCTAAAACCAGGAGCCTGGAACTCCATCCAGATCTCCCATGTGGGTGGCAGGGACCCAGGTGTTTGAACCATCACCTGCAGGAAGCTGGAACAGAGTGCTCAGTCAGGATTCAAAACCAGGCTCTCTGAAACTGGATGCAGCTTGTCTGCTGTGCCAGGTGCCCATCCCCTCACTAATTTTTTATATTGATTACATATTTAAATAATAATATTTTAGATATATTGGATGAAATAAACTAAGAAAGTGGAATAAATTTCACCCATTTCTTTTTAAAAATATACCTTCTAAGCCGGCGCCGCAGCTCACTAGGCTAATCTTCTGCCTGTGGCGCCAGCAACTCGGGTTGGGGCGCTGGATTCTGTCCTGGTTGCTTCTCTTCCAGTCTAGCTCTCTGCTGTGGCCCGGGAAGGCAGTGGAGGATGGCCCAAGTGCTTGGGCCCTGCACCCGCGTGGGAGACCAGGAGGAAGCACCTGGCTCCTGGCTTTGGATCAGGGCAGCGCGCCGGCCGCAGCGTGCCAGCCACAGCGGCCATTTTGGGGGTGAACCAACGGAAAAAGGAAGACCTTTCTCTCTGTCTCTCTCTCTCTCACTGTCTAACTCTGCCTGTCAAAAAAAACTTTAAAAAAATAAAATATACCTTCTAGAAAATTCAAAATTGCTTATGTGGTTCATGTACTGCTTTGTTAAGTGGAGGCTGTCCATAGTTTTATTTATTAGTGCTATTTTAGTCAAGGTCCCTGATTTTTCTGTATGAGGGTAAATACATCACCAGGATGCACTGCTTCATCTGAGGTTAGTATACTTCCAGGGGGTGAAAGATAGGGAGACAAGATTCTTCCCCCAGCTCCCCAGCTGTTTGCCATCATCTTCTTAAACTCCCACACAATGCTTCATTTTTACTTTTGGCAGATGCATTTTATTAAAAATATTGACTAATCAGTGACTTATTAACGGCATACACCAGAAGGTATTTTTCTTAAATAAAACAGTAAAATAAAATATTCATGGAGTCAGTACCGGACTCCAGCTTTCAACTGCTCAACTGCAGTCATGCACTGTGTAAGGACATTCTGGTCAATGATGAACCACAGAACAGTGTTCTCATAAAATTATAATGGAACCAAAAAATTCCCAACCTCCGGTGACATTGTGGCTCATGTGTTTGTGGTGATGCTGATGTAAACAGACCTACTATGCTTCCAGTAGTCTGAAAGAGCAGCACATACATTTAGGTAGAGTAGATAATACTTGATAGTGATAATAAGCTGCTATATATGATAATATGCTGACTGATGTATTTAGTATGCTATGCTTTTTACTATTATTTTAGAGTATACTCCTTCTACTTATTAAAGAATTACTGTGAAACTATTACACTGGCAGCAGCCTCATACATCCTGTTTATTGAGCCTCTCATTTTGTTAAATTTTTATTTATTTATTTTCTCTTATTTGAAGGGTAGAGAGACAGACAGAGGGAGATATTCCATCTGCTGATTTACTTCCCAAATGGCCAAAATAGCCAGGACTGGGTCAGGCTGAAGCCAGAAGCACAGAACTCCATCTGGGACTCCACGAGGGTGACAGGGACCCAAGTATTTGAGCCATCATCTGTTGCCTCACAGAGTAAGCCTTAGTGGGAAGCCGGATCAGAAACAGCCAGGATTCAATACATGCTCTCTGACATACAATGCAGGAGCCCGGGTGTCCAAGCCACCGTGAAAAGGTCCACCCTACTATGTCTATTGATTATATCAAGAAACCATGCCAAGTGATTGATTTACACCCTCTAGGTTTGGGTAAGTATACTGCATGATATACAAAGAATGATGAAATTGCCTCAAGACAAATTTCTCAGAGCCTGTCCCTGTCATTAAGCAATGCATGACTGTAACTGCATTTCCTTCCAGAGAGAACCAGAATAGTGCCTGTAATCTGTGAGAGCCATGTTACACGCTCATTGGGCAACATTGCCTTAAAAAATCTCAAGGGACAGGGTCAGCATTGTGTTGCAGCAAGTTAAGCAACTGCCTGCAATGCCGGCATCCCATATGAGGGCTGTTTTGAGACCCAGCTGCTCCACTTCTAATCCAGCTCTCTGCTAATGATCCTGGGAAAGCAGCAGACTATGGCCCAAGTGTTTGGGACCCTACCATCCACACAGGAGACCCAGATGGATTCCAGGTTGCTGGCTTCACTTCAGCCTAGCCCAGGTCTGGCCATTGCAGCCATTTGAGGAAAGAACCAGCAGATGAAATCTCCCTGCCCCCCCTTCTCTCTCTCTCTCTCTCTCTTTCTGTAACTCTTCTTTCAAATAAATAAATCTTTTTAAAAAACTATAAAAATGCAAAGACCCACAAAAATTTTCTTTTAAATAGTTTAAAAGATATAAAAGTTTACATTGTCTAATATAATGTTTTCCATCCTGAAATCTGCCTCATTTTAATTCAAAACATTCCTCTAGTCCTGGTATCAAAAGTAAGTCTTCAGCCCTAATGCCTTTGATTTGGACTTTATCAGGCCTCAGTCTCCCTCAGCTTGCAGTTCCTCTATTCTACTTTGATGTTTGCAAGTCAACTCCTTACTAAAATTTAACTCACTAAATTAAAGGATTGGTACAAGGATCGACTGGCAAGATCCTGAATTACAAAGACACAGAATTCAATGATCATCTCTGTAGTTAACATTCTAATGCTAGACTCTATTTTTAGAGGCTTCTCAAGAACTCCAAGTGATGATCAAAGACATAACCAACCTACCCGTAGAGGCCAGACAGACCAGAATCTACTTGGCCATCACAGCATTTTCAGAGAAACTCACCTGCCTCTTATCACTGATCATTCAAAGGCTGGTCATGAGTACAGTGGACCAACCAGAAACTCTCACACAAGCTGATCCCACACTGCTGTATCCTGAATTTAATCTGTAGGAGTCATCATCCTGATCCCTTGGGGAGCCTGGGAATTGAGCAATAGCTGCCTTCAGCTGCCCAGTTCCTTGCTCTGTGCATTGCAACATAAACTCCTGCTTTCCTATACCACTCCAATGTCAGTGATTCACTTGCTGCGTGTCAAGTTTTTTGGCTTTTTTTTAAAATAGAGATTTAGTTATTTATTCAAAAGGCAGAGAAAGAGAGAACGCGCAGGCTCTCATCTGCTGGTTCACTCCCCAAATGGTAGCAAAAGCCAAGACTGGGCCAGTCAGAAGCCAGGAGCTAGGAACTCCATCCTAGTACCCGACCTGTGTGGCAGGGGCCCAAGCGTTTCCCAGGCATATTAGCAGGGAGCTGTATCAGAAGCAGAGCAACCAGGACTTGAACCTGACCTCCAATACGAGATACAAGCATCGCAAGCAACAGCATAATCGGTTGTGCCACAGTGCTGGCCCTTAGACCCAGGGTTTTGTTTTTGTTAGATTCTATAACAATGTTAGTTTATTGATTCTGAAAAGGGATTAAATATTCATATCTTTGTATTTCTTTACCAGTATATATTGTGTCCTTAAGTAAAACAGTTCTTCCTACCATGATCTCACAATGCAGCACAGCTTCTATGACCAAAGCTATACAAGGTTTTCCCCTACACACCAAGCCCCCAATGCTAAAGCCACCAAAGACATCTGGCGTCCTCTAGTTCAGTTCTGTCACTATCTGTCTGGAGATAGCATCATATCCCACAGATTGAGGTTTCAGCCTCAGAAAATTGCTTCCTGTTCTAATGCCAATCATAAACACCAGGTTATTTTTTGTTTTACCTATGCTTCTGACCACCTGGCTGTAAATCAGGGTTCCCAGGACTCTTTCCTCACAAATTAATAAAATAGTTCACAGAACTCAGGGAAAATACATTTACTGGTTTATTGGAAAGGATTTTTAAAGGATACACATGAACAGCCAGGTGAACAGGTACATGTGGGAAGATCTGGAAGGGTTGTAGAACATTCCCCAAAACTGTTGGAACAATTCGTATAGAACCCCTAAAACTGGGTCTGCTTAGCTGACTGCAGCAAGCTAGCTCTTGACAGAAAGGGTGGTGGCAGTAAGCAGGGATTTATTTGAAATTCTCTGAGCAAGGAGACAGGCAGTGAAACTTACTGTTAAAGTAGGAGTTGAGCAGTGCATGCTGGGCTTGTATGTGGGCCTCTGGTTGGTCCACAGCGTATGTGGCCGTTCTCTGATTAGTCAGTGTTAGGAGTCAGTACATTTATTTTGAGATGGCAAAGGTGGACTCTGGTCTAACTGGATCAAAGTAAATTGGGCATTTGCTTGATCAGCACTTGTAAGTTCCTGCAAAGCTATCAGAATAGAAGCCAGCATTGAGATGTTATCTATAGTGGCAATCTGAGTGTTTGTGACTCAGGGTCTTGGCTATGGCTTTACCCTTGTATTACTCCCTTACTTTAATGTGTTACTCTTTACAAAGGAACTGCAAATTGAGGGAGAGGTATTGGGGTCTAATAAAATCAACATTAAGGGCATTGGGGAGACCAGCACTGAGGCATAGCAGATGAAGCCACCGCCTGCAGTGCCAGCATCCCATATGGACACTGGTTTGTGTCCTGGCTGCTCCACTTCCTATCCAGCTCTCTGCTGTGGTCTGGGAAAGCAATAGAGGATGGCCCAGGTTCTTGGGCCCCTGCACCCATGTGGGAGACTTAGAGGAGACTCCTGGCTCCTGACTTCAGGTCGGCGCAGCTCTGGCCATTCTGGCCATTTGAGGACTGAACCAACAGACAGAAGACTTCTCTCTCTCTCTGCCTCTGCCTCTCTGTGACTTGACCTTTCAAATAAATAAATAAATATTAAAAAAAAAAAAGGCATTGGGAAGAGGCTTCACTTCATGGAGATGGGGTATGTGTGCCACCTTCCCTGAAAATGGGAGGTTCGCATTCATTTTCCTGGGAACTCCCCAAACTCAGGCCTTTTAGGTTTTTAGGAGGCTCCATTAAGTAGGCATCATTGATTAGACCATCAATGAGCGACTCACCCTTCAGCCCCCTCTTCTCCCTGAAGACAGGCAAGGAGATGTGATTTCCCACCCTCAGAGCACTGGGTTGGTTCCCTTGGCTACCAGAGCTCCACCCTGTGATAATCTGAGGACTTTCTAAGTGTCCCCTCATAAATGCTTAACTCAAATGTGCTTGAAAGGAGCTTGTTATAAATAACAAAAGACTGTATTTACTTTTACTATTCCAGAGCTGCTTAGAGAAACAAAAACCAAGGCCAACCATATTTTAATTAAAAATATTCTTATTGGTCTAGTCATTGGTCATAGGAGCTTCAAATGGGGAACACTGGGACAAAATCAAAATAATACACTGTATGTCACAACATCACAGTCCACATCTCAAAGTGGGATGGTGTGTTTCATATGAGTGATTTGGTAGCCAATAATTGTGGTTCTGTATTGAAATCACATAGAGAAGATCTGAAAAAAAATAAAATAAAAAGATGTACTGGGGCTGGAGCTGGAGCATAGTAGGTTAAGTCTCTGCCTGTGGTGCCGGCATCCCTTATGGGCACCGATTCATGTCCCGGCTGCTCTACTTCCAATGCAGGTCTCTGCTAATGGTCTGAGAAAGCAGTGGAAGATGGCCCAAGTGTTTGGGCCTGCACCCGCCTGGGAGACCTGGAAGTGGCTCCTGGTACCTGGCTTCGGACTGGCCCAACTCCAGCCATTGCGGCCATTTAGGGAGTGAACCAACAGATGGAAGACCTTTCTCTCTGTCTCTTAAAAAAAAAGAGTTATTTATTTTATTTATTTGAAAATCAGAGTTACAGAGAGAGAGGGATGGGGGAGAGGCAGAGATATTCTATCTGCTGCTTTACTTCCCAAATGTCTGCAATGGCCAGGGTTGAGCCAAGCTGAAGCCAGGAGCCAGAAGCTTCTTCCTGGTTTCTGACATTGGTGCAGGGGCCCAAGCATCTTCTGCGGCTTTCCCAGGCACATTAGTAGGGAGCTGGATCAGAAGTGGAGCAGACAGGACTTGAACCTACATCCATATGGGATGCCAAAGTTGCAGGCATCTAGGCCACTGTACCACAATGCCAGTCCCCGAGAGGTTTTTTTCAGGTCTTGCCACACAGAAATCTGAATTTTGTGAATATGAAGTTTACCTCAACCAGCTGAGAAAATCTGATGCATAGCCAAGGTTGAGAACTGTTTGGGAGGACAGAAAAACTTATGTTTTAAGCCCTAATGATGTGGGCAGGGCAGGGAGCCAGGAAGGGACAAGGAGCTAAGAACTGCCAATACCCAGAGCATATACACCACCCAAATCCCATCCTCTTCCATGTCGATTCAGCATGGCTGAAGACAGCACACCCACCCTTCATCATGCAGCTAAGCCTCTCTCCCTCGCACTCCAGACACCATGACACCTTGCTGGAGCTGATCACGTGCCCCGCAGCTCCCCCTTACATCCTGTCTGCTTTGGATCTTCAGTCAGGGTCTGACCTGGGTGAGTACCACCGCTACCTTACAAAAGAATGACCCCAGCCTGGGTGGGGGCAATTGGAATGCCTGGAGGTTGCCCACATCACGTCTTTCTGCCTTTTAATAAATTCTGCTCTTCTGTTCACCTCTACCTATAGCTCTGTCATATTTTTATACACTGAACGACAAGAACCTGGACTAAGTCTAGCTGGGGGCCTCTCCAAGCCCAGCCTAGGCTCTCCATCTCCATGACATAATTTGGTGACCCCCATCCCCACAACAACTATAAAACTTTTTTACAAGTCAGTTCCCACATAGGTCTCTTTGCTTAAACCTCACTGAAACCTCCCTGGTGTAGACTCCCTCCACCAAAATGCCCTTAAAGTTACTGTTAGCATTGCTCCTTATTAGCCCAATATTTATATCAATGTTTGTGTGTGTGTGTGTGCGTTTCCTGTCTCCTATATACCAAGAAATTATAAACAAGGTTAAAATGAAGCAAAGACAGTTTTACTCTGGTGATATAAATTACAAATTACAAATCACAGGTTAGCTAGAGACTGATGGAGTACTCCACCTAAGGAAGGGACTTCGGGGCTTTTACAACAAAGAGAAGTTAAGTTAGGAGCAGCTTAGCATTCTTGGGGGGAGATAAGCAGGTTTGAGGCAAGTTCTGTGACCAGGGTGGTCATAAATTTTGTAATCCACTGGAATGTCCAGGTGAGCAAACTGGTATTTTTCAAACTTGCAACATATTGCTAGATCATGGAAAATGTGTTCCTTCTTGCTCCCAAGTTGAAGTGGGGGGAGGGGGGACTGGCACCATGGTGCAGTAGGTTAATCCTCTGTCTGTGATGCCGACATCCCATATGGGCACCAGTTCTAGTCATGGCTGCTCCTCTTTCAATGCAGGTCTCTGCTATGGCTTGGGAAAGCATGGCCAAAGCACTTGAGCCCCTGCACCCATGTCGGAGACCCAGAAGAAGATCCTGGCTCCTGACTTTGGATTGGCTCAGCTCCAGCCATTGCAGCCATTTGGGGATTGAACCAGTAGATGGAAGACCTTTCTCTCTCTCTCTGTCTCTCCCTCTCACTGTCTGTCACTCTACCTCTCAAATAAAGAGATCTTTAAAAAAAAAAAAAAATGAAGTACGTGTGGCAATCTTCTTCCTGTCCATAGATCTCCAAGGCTCAGAAAAGGACTTTTGCTTCTATCACTTCCCAACAGGACTGTAATTCCTCTTAAAAATGTTTATTTATTGTGCTTATTTGAAAGACAGAGAGACAGAAGGAGAGAAAGATAGACAGAGAGCTACCATCCATTGGCTCAATTTCCAAATGCCCACAACAGCTGGGGTTGGGCCAGGCCCAAAGCTGGGAGCTGGGAACTCTATCTGGACCCCACCACTTGAGCCATTACCTGCTGCCTCCCAGTGTGTGCATTAGCAAAATACTGGAATAGGGAGCTGAACTGGGACTTAGAACCCAGGAAGGGGCCAGCACTGTGGTGCAGTGTGTTAAAGCCCCAGCCTGCAGTGCCATATGGGCGCCGGTTCGAGTCCTGGCTGCTCCTCTTCCAATTCAGCTCTCTGCTAGTCACCTGGGAAAGCAATAGAGGATCCTTGGGCCCCTGTACCCATGTGGGAGACCTGGAAGAAGCTCCTGGATCCTGGCTTCGGATCAGCTCTGCTCTGGCCATTGCGGTCATCTGGGGAGTGAACCAGCAGAATGGAAGACCTCTCTCCCTCTGGCTCTACCTCTTTCTGTAACTCTGTCTTTCAAATAAATAAAATAATTCTTAAAAAAAAAAAAAGAACCCAGGCATTTCAATATGGAATGTGGGACTCCCAAGCAATTTTAACCTCTGCTCCAAACACCCACCCCAATATATAATTTTTGAAGATATACAAACATTCATTCTATAACAGACACATTATAAATTTTTGCCAAAACACTTTTTTCACATTATATAATGTTTACTAATCATATAGAAGCCTTCTAGAAATGCCATGTGTTTGATTCATCTACTGTATCTTTAAATTAAAACATGTAAGACCACAATGTCATTGGGACTTTATGTATTCTAAGTTTTACTGTAATTGCTCTATACTTATGACAGTTGAATTTTCTGGTCATAGGCATGTTGAAGTATTATTTCAGAAGAATAAATCTGCCATCTATCCAGGCAGGCAGTTTTTAATATTTTTTTATTTTTTAATATTTTATTTATGTATTTGAGAGGTAGAGTTACAGACAGAGAGGGAGAGACAGAGAGAGAGAGGTCTTCCATCCGATGGTTTGCTCCCCAGTTGGCCACAACAGCCGGAGCTGCGCCAATCCGAAGCCAGGAGGCAGAAGCTTCTTCTGGGTCTCCGACATGGGTGCAGGGGCCTAAGCATTTGGGCCATCTTCTACTGCTTTCCCAGGCCATAAGCAGAGAGCTGGATTGGAAAAGCAACACCTGAGACTCGAACTGGCACCAATATGGGATGCTGGTGCCACAAGGGGAGATTTAGCTTTCTATACCACAGCACAGGCCCCAAGAATTACTTTTTAATTTCAGTTTTATGAGATACCCCTCTCTGTCCTGGCCCACAACTCGATAAAACTGTGTGTTATTGATGACTAATCTGTGGGGATAGATTTTTGAAATAACTTTTGCTCCCTCCTGATCCTGCTAGGCCACTGAGTCTTAATTTTTCCTCATTTCCTCTTCAATACAGGAAGAGGACACAGAATGCAGCATGTAATCCCCAAACTGAAATTTTATTGAGGTTTTATTTATATTTTATATTAATTTAATATGATATCGTCCTAATCATACATTGTTTTCAATATATACAAAGGTTTACTTCCCTAAATCTCTAAGTAAATTGCCATGTCAGGGGAATGTGCTAAGCTTACTTTGTGACTTGGAATTGGTTGACTTACCTAAGAATAACTTCTGAAAACCATGCTGGGAAGAGGAGGACAGGCCTGAAAGAAAAAGAAAGGAAAGCCCCATATGAGAAGTTTGGAACGACGCCCTCACCCGCACTCACCACCCCCCTCCCACCCCAAAGTAGTGGTCTGGAAACCTGGAGTTTCCTAGATGACTCAGCTCACCTGCTATAGCAAACACACCATGGGCTGGGTGACTTAAACAAGAAACATTCATGGGGCCGGCGCTGTGGCATAGTAGGTTCAGCCTCCACCAGCAGCGCCCCTATGGGCGTGTCCTTGGCTGCTTCATCTTCCCATCCAGCTCTGCTTATGGCTGGGAAAGCAGTGGAAGATGGCCCAAGTGCTTGGGACCCTGCACCCATGGAGGAAGCTCCTGGCTCCTGGCTTTGGATCTGCCCAGCTCAGCCATTGAGGACATCTGGAGAGTGAGCCAGTGGATGGAAGATGTGCGTGTGTGTGTGTGTGTGTGTAACTACCTCTTAAATAAATAAATAAAACCAAACATTTGTTTTTCAGGAGCAGATGCTGCAGGGCACTAGCCCAGGCTCTGTGTCATCACAGAGTCCTTTGTACATAATCTAGACCTGCAGAACAAACTGGGGGTGGAGTTCAGCAGTCCTGCTTTTTAAAAATTTTATTTATTTGAAAGGCAGAGTTAGAGGAACAGGGGGAGGGAGAGGGAGAGAGAGAAGGAGGGAAAGGGGGAGAGGGAGAGGGAGAGAGAGAGAGAGAGAGAGAGAGAGAGAGATTGACTGTCCGCTGGTTCACTGCCCTAATGGAAGCAACGCCAGGCCAGAGCCAGGCCAAAGCCTGGAGCTCCACCTGGGTCTCCCACAAGGGTGCAGGGCCCCAAGCACTTGGGCCATCCTCCCTGCTTTCCCAGGCCATCAGACGAAGTTGGCCGGATAGTGGGGCAGCCGGGACTCCAAGCAGCGCCAGCAAGCTGGGGGTCGTGTTTTACCAAGCCCCCAGCCTTGATTCTGAGGCACTGAAAGGCCGGAGTAGCAGGAGTATCGGTCCATCAGGACAGTCTGGGTTTAAGATCTTGCAGTGTGTTGGATGAATGTGAAGCTCTGAAGATGCTACGCTTCAGTTTCTCAAAATACGTTTCTATTACACCCATGTTGCTGTTCCAAGTCTCCTATTTGAAAAGGAGGACACAGGAGCCCCGCGAGGTCCCAGCCTCTGTCCGCGCCCAGTATGGAGTTGTTCGGTTTACCTACGGACTGCGAGCCGCAGCCTCCCAGGCGGTCAATTCAGTATCCTGAGACGAGAGCCTGTCTCAGCCAATCATAAGTCAGGCTCCAGCCGCTAGTCCATTCTGGCGCTGTGATTGGTGGCTTCCCACCAGCGGAAGAGGCTCTCTCCAGCCGCGCCCCTTGCCCTCCTGCGCGAGCCAATCGTTGCTCAGCTGCCGCCGGGACCGAATCCGCGCGAGCGATTTAACATGGCGGAGGACGCCGCCTTGGGGGCTCCGAGCCCGCGGGGCCGTGCTGACGGGAGGGATGCCGACTCCCCAGAGAAGCGGATGACAGAAACTCCGAGAGACGACCAGGAGCAGTTCGTGTGCCAGGAACTGCTCGAATGCCAAGTGCAGGAGGAGACCCCGGAGGAGGAGGAGGAGGACGCGGGCCTGGTGGCCGAGGCTGAGGCGGTGGCTGCCGGCTGGATGCTCGATTTCCTATGCCTGTCTCTCTGCCGGGCCTTCCGTGACGGCCGCTCCGAGGCCTTCCACCGGACCCGCGACAGCGCCGAGGGTGCGTGCGGGGCGCGTCCTTGCCGGGGGGCGGTGGCGGGCGGCAGAGGCCTGGTGTCCCCTGTTGTAACCTCTGCGAGGTCAGGAGACCGGGGCTGCTGTGGCGGCTCGGCGGTGGGACTGGGACTCGGGCGAGCCGGGGTTCGAATCTCGGTTCCGTCTCTTGCCAGCTTCGCAGTTTTTCTCCTTGGTGAAGTGAAAAAGAAGACCCCCGTTTAGGGTTGAGGCAGGGTTAAACGAGTTAAAATGTATGAAAATGCACGCAACCCTGTGGACAGTACCTTTTGTCTCCTTTGGCGCTTGTTTTGGGCTGTCCTTCCTATTCGGGTAGTCCTGTGGTGATAGTTATTCAGCAGCCCCTGTAGACAACGGGGAACCCAGGCATGAGTGTTTTGGGTTCACCCATGAGTTATGTAAGCCTCATTTGGCCCCAGAGTCAAAGTAACTTCCAGAAATCTGCTGTCTGTAATTGATGGATAAAAGACGGCTCCAGAGGGCAGATCCGCGTGGGCGTGTGGAAGATGACAGAAAGTTGGGGTGGTCCTTCGTTCCGAGTCAGCACTGAACTGAACCGTGTGGGTTAATACACCGGGACATCAAAAAGCACGTGGAACCGTGGAATTACCAGACAGTGAGGCTTTTCCACCGGCTTTTTGACCGCTTGTATTTATAGCCTTAAGGGAGTTCATGGAGAACTGCAACTTTGTGATCATCTCATGAGTTAGGCCAGTGATTTTAACTTGTAGAGGAGTGAGGTAGCTAACCTAAGGCAGTGTAAGTTAAAGCGGGGTGATCCAGGCCCATGCTGTATCTTCCAATTCCAGGCCCTTTCCTCTGTATCGCAGATAATCCTGGAGCCATGGATAATAAACAGTGACTAGAAAATGCAGTCTTGTCATGAAGCACGTTTGCCATTGCTAGAATTGTTAAATAGTTCTCTTTGCCGAATGGGTTCGAATTATCTGTGTGGTAATGGATTAGAGTTGGAGACATCAGGATGAACTCTTGACTAGCTGACAGAAGTAGAGATGCGTATAGCAACATTTGTATATGATGTACAGACGTAGATTAGTATACACAAGTTTTCTTGCTCTATACATAAAAGGGCAAAGCAGCAACCAGCTCTAGTAGCAATGAACACATCAGATCTTGGTTTCTAATACCATTTTCTCCAACAAAAAGAAATGGGCTGCTTTTCAAAAAATGACAGAATCTGGGACTGAGACAGAAAATCTGCAAGGTAACAAGATTCATCCTGTAGTGCTAGAAAATAAAAGTACTCAAAAAGAAAGGAAAAGAAAAAACCCACATTCTCAGTGTGGGTATAAAGGGACACAGGAACTATCTGCAGGAGTTCCCCATGGCCAAAGCTGAAAGAAGAGTAAGAAAATAAACAAGTATTGGCTTATAACCCAGAGTAAGAATAAATGAATCCATATTGATGTAAATGCGTGGTTGATTTAATAAATAAGGGAAGAGGCAAATCTTCCATGCAGAATTTTATACAGTCGCTCGATGCTAATGGATTGCACCTGGTGACTTTTCCAAAGAGTAATTTGATAGTAGAGAATCCTTACAAACACTACCTCACCTAGGAAAGTAGTCAGTATCAATTAAAAACTAGTCAATAAGATAGTATATTTCAAAAAATAAAACTTTTTCAAGGTTCTAGCTCTAGACCTGAGGAGAAATAATTGGGCCACCCCTATTGTAATGCTAAGGACTTGGAAACTAAGAACTTTTTTTCAAGTTACTGCTAATTCTTGGTGAATATGCAAATTTTGAACATCTTGTTGTCTGTCTTCCCATCTTTTGGGAACATGTAAGGAAGTGAAGACTTAAAGGGTCTGACTTCCTTTCCTAGAATAGATTAGATCTTTCTTTTGCAAAATATTCCAATACTATGAAGTTGTCCCTTGCTCTTTGGTATCCTTGTGGACCTTCCTCTCCTGTATTTTTTTTAACATTTTATTGAAATATAGTATACATATCAAGAAATGCACAAAAGTATAAAGATAAATGGCATTTTGTCCTCTGAGCACACTCATAACCAACACCCAAATTAAGAACAAAACAGCCGGCGCCACGGCTCAATAGGCTAATCCTCCGCCTTGCGGCGCCGGCACACCAGGTTCTAGTCCCGGTCGGGGCACCGATCCTGTCCCGGTTGCCCCTTTTCCAGGCCAGCTCTCTGCTGTGGCCAGGGAGTGCAGTGGAGGATGGCCCAAGTGCTTGGGCCCTGCACCCCATGGGAGACCAGGAGAAGCACCTGGCTCCTGCCATCGGATCATCGCGGTGCGCCGGCCGCAGCGCGCCTACCGCGGCGGCCATTGGAGGGTGAACCAACGGCAAAAAGGAAGACCTTTCTCTCTGTCTCTCTCTCTACTGTCCACTCTGCCTGTCAAAAATAGTAAAAAAAAAAAAAAAAAAAAAAAAAAAAGAACAAAACATTCCTAGTACCCCGAGAGTTCTCTCCTGCCTTACATGACAGTATCTGCATGCTGCAGTCCCTTACAGAAAATGACCTAGTATTGCATTCAACATATGCATGCTCTCCTGTACACATTAAATCTTCTCTAGATTATTTATAATACCTCATATATTGTAAATGCAGTGTAGATAATTGTTACGTTGTTTAGGGAATTATGACCCGCCCCCAAAGTCTATACACATTAAGTACAGACACAAATCCAAGCTCCCCCAATATCTTAAGTCTGAGCTAGCAGGAACCCTGTGGATTCAGAAGGCCTTCTATACTTGTCCTTTGTGGTGCTCATTAAAATTTATTCCCTTGCATTAACTTTCTAATTTGAGTCTTAGACTAAAACCTTCATGAGGGACAAGGACTCGCTGCTGTCTTTGAGTCCTTTGTTCCTAACACTGGCCAGCAGTAGGTATTTAGTAAATACTGAATGCCTTGTGTTTAAATTTTATATGTTTTGTGATCTCTTTAAATCCCACTTAATTCCATTATGACTATATCTGACCCAGATATTCTCTGTTATAGTTTAAGATTATGGTATTTTAGAATTAAGATTTTAGAATTAAGGGCAAATATACTCATCTTACTGACTTTTTTATTTGCTAGGTATTTAAGCTTTTCATATATACCACCCAAGCCCTTGTTGAGATACAGTGCTGTTAGTAAAATCTTCAGGTCTTAGCTAAGACATTTTTTCAGAAAAGCCTTCTCTAACAGCTGTTCCCCTGACAAGATATTTAAGCATATTCCAAGTTTCCTTTCTTTTGTGCTTCCATGGCATTCTGTACTTTTCTGTTTTTCACCCATTTTTTACTTTAGTAGTTTAATCATTTGTCTCTCATTACTGCATAGTTATAAGATCGCTGAGGTGCAGAAGTATAGTTTACTTACCATTATATGTATTCACCAGCTGGCATAACATCTGGGTGAGTATTCAAATATTTGTGAGATTAATACTAATAAATGCATTTTTAAAATATACCCTGTAAACTAAACAGACTCTCAATTGAAATCTTGACAGAAGTAATATATTTCCGATAAGGTAAAGTTCATAGTATCAAATGTTTCCAACTAGTGACTTGACACATAGTATAATTTTGAACTGAATTTCCCTTTTCGTTATTAAAAATGCTACCTATGAAAGTAATTTTAAATATTCGATATCCTACATGTGTATCAGTTATATTTAACTCTAATCTTGTGATAATTTCTGTGAGATCTTTGTAACCTATTAACAAACCACACAGTGGCACCACTGGATCAAGTTTCATTTTATTTTATAAAATATACCTTTTTCTTTTTCAGCTATTATTCATGGACTATCCAATCTAACAGCATATCAATTGAAAACAATATACATATGTCAGTTTTTGACAAGAATTGCAGCGGGAAAATCCCTGGGTAAATATGTGTTTTTATTTTACTTTGAAGCTGAAATCTAATAATAGCAATCTTTAAAATATCAGATTTATAAGAAGAAAGGTAGACTAGTGAGAGGGGTTAGGTCATGATAGTCAAGAAAATCTTAGAGCCGGTGTTGTGGCTGTTTCACTTCTAAGCCCGCTTATGTGCATTGGAAGATGGCCCAAGTATTTGGACCTCTGTCACCCACATGGGAGACCCAGGTGGAGTTCCTGGCTCTTGGCTTCTACCTGACCCAATCCTGGCTGCTGTGGCCATTTGGGGAGTGATCCAGCAGATAGAAGTTGACTCTGTCTCTCTGTCCTTCTGCCTTTTGAATAAAATGAAAATAAATAAAACTACTGAAAGCTAATGCATTGTTGAGTTATGTGGGTAAATACAACAAGGCATGAAAGGGTAAGAATAATAATACATGAGATTTAGAGATAGGAAATTTCCTAGTCTCTTAGCTGGCATATGGAAGCTATTCCAGAATGAAGTAGAGTTTGCATTATAACTGGAAGGATTGCTAGGTTTTGTCAGAAGAATACAAAAATGGGATTCTGGACAAAAGAGAAACATTAGCATTATTTTGAAAATAACCTATAGTTTATCTGGTTAATGGATCAGTTGATTTTCATGCTCAGCTTCCTCAATCAGCTCTTCACCCAGACTTGCTGTGTTAGTAAAATCAGTGTCACTTATCTAGTTCTTAAAACCTGAGAATCCATTTTTCCTCATACTCCAATTCCAGTGTTTTAGCCAGCCTTGTTCTATATTCAAAACAAATTCCAAATCATACAACTACTTGTCTCTTATATCATTTTTCTGATGGCATGCATCCAGCTTTCCCACAGTTCTAGCAAACTGACCTTTTTCCTGCCCTTTGGATGCCAAATTCCCACCAAGGACCTTTGCATTTGTTGTCCTCTTTGGAATGTTTTTCTTCTAGATCATTGTATGACTCTTCTGCTTCACATTATGCTGGTCTCATTTCTCTCACTACCTCAGAAGCCCTTGCCTTTATGTTATCTGAAGGAGCTTTCCCTTCCCTTACCAGTCTTGAGTCTCAGTACTCCCTCCTTTTTTTTTTTTTTTTTTTTTTTTTGACAGGCAGAATGGACAGTGAGAGAGAGACAGAGAGAAAGGTCTTCCTTTTTGCTGTTGGTTCACCCTCCAATGGCCGCTGCGGCCGGCGCATCTCGCTGATCCGAAGCCAGGAGCCAGGTGCTTCTCCTGGTCTCCCATGCGGGTGCAGGGCCTAAGGACTTGGGCCATCCTCCACTGCCTTCCCGGGCCATAGCAGAGAGCTGGCCTGGAAGAGGGGCAACCGGGACAGAATTCGGCGCCCCAACTGGGACTAGAACCCGGTGTGCCAGTGAGGCAAGGCGGAGGATTAGCCTATTGAGCCATGGCGCTGGCCTCCCTCCTTTTCTAACCCTTATTACTCTGAATTGTATTATTAATTTGCTTATTACTTAACCTCTCCCAGTAGCATGCAAGCATCATTAGATTAAGGACTTTGTCTTATTCTTTGAGATACTCTGTTTTTATGCAAGTACTTATATATAATGGATAGTCCATATGTATTTATTGAATGATTTGTAGGTTACAGATGCAAGATATTTAAGACATACATAGTGAAGTTTCTTTTATATATATATTTGTTTGAAAGGTAGAGAAATAGAGAGTGTGGGAGAGACAGAGGAGACAGATAACTTCCATCTGCTGGTTCACTTCTTCAGATGCCTGTAACAGTCACCTGGTCTAGGCTGAAGCAAGGATGCTGGAAGTCAATTCTGGTATCCCATGCAGGTGGCAGGAACATGAAAAGTTAGGCCATCATCTTTTACGTCCCACCAGCCATATCACCTGATTGCATGTGGAGTAGCTGGGACTCAACCCAGCCTCTCATGTGGGGGCGCATGCATCTCAAATGGTAGTTTGACCTGCTGTGCCATATTGCCTGCTTTGCGTGAAGGTTCTTGAATGTCAGGTTGAGTTTTGTATAATTTGCTGATTGGTTGCTGATGTCTTCATTCAGAATAACCTGATCAAAATTCTTCTTTAGCAAAGTTTAATAATAATATAAATGTTCCCTTTATTAATATTTTATAAATCCTGTCCTGTGTTTAATGCAGTTAGACCTATAAACCATTTATAAAAATTCTGTTACTATGACACTTTATGTAAAAAAGTTTATTTTAACCCTTAATATCAGTATTTTAGTAAAGAAAAGTTTAAAATATTTTGTAGTTTCATCATGTTTTTCTCTTTTTATATTGTTCTTAATAAGTGAATGTGGAAAATCAGATCACTTCCCTTAACTTGTATTTATGAGAGCCATGTCTGGCATAAGAGTGTGTACTGTTATGGAGGGTGTATTGAAAGTAGTATACACACTAAGGACTATAGAAAAACCTGACAAAGTAAGATTCTACTTAGCTTTTAAGTTACGTACTTCTGTTGTTTTTTAAAAGATGCACAATTTGAAAATGATGAACGAATTACACCCTTAGAATCAGCCCTTATGATTTGGGCTTCAATTGAAAAGGAACATGACAAACTTCATGAAGAAATACAGAATTTAATTAAAATTCAGGTATGATTACTCTGTGCTTATAGTGATTATTTTGTTAGAAAATGAATGCCTATTTAATATCTAAAAAAATTAAGAGGAACCTGATGGAAATAGGGCAGTAAACCCAAGTTTTAATGTAATTCATTTTTAGAAATTTGCCCTTTGGTGTTTAGTCTTGGCGTGAGCAAAAGAGGTTGGAACTTATAGGTATGTGTTGCTCCTGTGTAGCAGAGAATGCACCACATCTATTTAAAGATCACCAGGCAACTTGAAAAATGGCATTTGTACTCTCCCAATTTTTGCTTACAGATTATAAATATGAAAAATACAAAAATTCTAATTCAATAAATTAAGGATTTTTGTGATTGAATATATTGAATTTTAATCATGTAGTAGACCATTTACGAGTAAGAAGCCAGAAAAGTAATTCAAAGATGTGATAGCAGGGAAAAATATATTTTGCTGCCAAAGCAAATACTACATGTACATGGTATGGCTTTTACTTTATTAGTGCCTGCTTTTAATTTGGTCTAAATTAGAGGGAGATGGAGAGTATTTATTAGTATAAAAAATACTGTGTGTAAGTGGTAGCTTAACCAGTTGCAACACCAGCCCCTCAAAAAATTTTATTTGATAACCATAGATAGGAGAGAAAATCCAGGTGGTTTTCCTCAGCTTCCTAAAAATTACTGTTGTGGCTATCAAGCAGAATTAGTCCCCTCTCTCCCTGCAAAAGAGAATTCAACTCAGGGAAAAGCGATTTGTCATATTACCTCAGTCTTTTCAGGCTCTAAAGGAAGCTGGCCTTTTTGTTAACATACTACTATTAAATTGAGTAGATGGAGTGGACATTGTGATGCAGTGGATTAAGCCTCAGCTTGACATACCTACATCCCATATCGAAGTGCCTAGTTCAAGAACTGTCAATTGAACTTCTTATCTAGCTTCTTGCTAATGCATCTAGTCAGGCAACAAAATATGGTCCAAGTACTTGGGCCCCTGCCACCTACATGGGAGACCTGGATGAAGTTCTAGGTTCCTGACTTCAGCTTGGCCCAGCCCCTGCTGTTGTGACCATTTGGGAAATGAATCAGCAGAAAATGTATGTAGGTGTTTCTCTCCATAACTCTGCCTTTCAAATAAATATAAAATTTTTTTAAAGATTTATTTATTTGTTTGAAAGACAGCAATAGAGGAGGAGGGAGAGAGAATGAGGGAGAGAGAGAGAGAAAGAGAGAGATCTTCCATTCACTGGTTTACTCCCCAATGGCTGGGGCTGGGTCAGGCCAAAGCCAGGAGCTTCTTCTAGGTCTCTCATGCGGGTGCAGGGGCCCAAGCACCTGGGCCATCTTTTGCTGCTTTCTGAGGTGCATTAGAATGGAGCTGGATCAGAAGTAGAGTAGCTGGAACTTGATTCGACGCCCATATGCCACAGCACCAGCCCCGTAAATAAATCTTTAAAAAGAAAAAAAAAAAAAAATCATCCACCTTCCTAAGATCCTATTACAGATTTTTCAGGAATTCAACTGGCACATTTTAAATATCCTAAACATCAAAAATAACATATACTTCTCTCTCATTTCCCTTTGGCTCAAAATTAGCAATTGGGGGAGTCCTAAATACATGATACAGCCTCTAATTTATTGGTAACTGCTTTTAATTTTACCTAAATTAGAGATAAAAGGGTGAGCATTTATTAGTATATGTGCATAGGAATGAACATTTTTCATGTCTTTTCAAGCCACATTTCATCTTTGAAAAAGTATTTTGTATCACTTAAAAAATGAAAATTATTAAACTATGTAAAAACACTTAAATGAAGTGTTTTGGACTTACTGAATTATTTAAACAACTGTTCTGTTTCTTGAAAAGCAGTGTAAGGTGTATATTTCCTGTCTTTTAGGCTATAGCAGTTTGTATGGAAAATGGCAATTTTAAGGAAGCAGAGGAAGTCTTTGAAAGAATATTTGGTGATCCAAATTCTTATACGGTAACTGCTTAAATTGAAATTATAGTATTTTAAAATTGTATAGATTTAAGAAAACTGACAGCAAATTGAAGGAGAAAAGAAATGCTTTATCTTTTAAACAGTATAGGATGACATTGTTCAGTAGAAACTATGCAAGTAACATACAAGTGTGGAATTTCAAGTTTTCTAGCCAGCCATGTTTAAAATAAGTAAAAGGTGAAACTAATTTTAGTGACATTTTAACTTAGAAAATCAGAAAACATTATTTTAATATTTAAATCAATAAAAATATTGAAATATTGCATGTTCTCTTTTTTTGTACTGCCTTTAAAATCCAATATATATTTTACATATACAAGTTCTATATTCAGACTAACCCCATTCAAGGGTTCATTACTTGTATGTGGCCAGTATGTACCCTTTCAGACAATACAACTAAAGAAGGCAGTATAACTTATTTTTTTCTAGAGGGTTCTTATTTGATCATCGATTTTGTGTGTTTGTGTATATATGTGTGTATTTATGTATAATGTTGAGGTAAGTAGGCCTCAATTTTTTAATATTAAAAAGTAACAAGTGAATTAACTTCATTCAAATAAAAAATGGTACATGTTTTAGTGAAGTTTTGATTGAACATTATACCTCTTGAAGAGTACATGTGTCTTTGTGTGTGTCTGTGTGTGTACACATACATCTTTTCACAAAAGGAACGTACTTATGTGCCAAACCCCTAGATCAATTAATAGAACCTCATCAGTACCTTCCAATTACTTCAAGTGTTTACCTTTCTAAGAATAACCACTGTCCAGACTTCACCACTGAAGATTAGTTTCACTTCTTTCTGAACTTTGTATAATGGAATCATATTGCAAGTTTATATTTGTAAGATTGAAACCATATAACGGCTGGCGCCGTGGCTCAACAGGCTAATCTTCCGCCTAGCGGCGCCGGCACACTGGGTTCTAGTCCCAGTCAGGGTACTCGATTCTGTCCCGGTTGCCCCTCTTCCAGGCCAGCTTTGCTGTGGCCAGGGAGTGCAGTGGAGGATGGCTCAAATGCTTGGGCCCTGCACCCCATGGGAGACCAGGAGAAGTACCTGGCTCCTGCCTTCGGATCAGCGCAGTGTGCCGGCCACAGCGCGCTGGCGGTGGCAGCCATTGGAGGGTGAACCAATGGCAAAAGGAAGACCTTTCTCTCTGTCTCTCTCTCTCACTGTCCACTCTGCCTGTCAAAAAAAGAAAAAAGAAACCATATAACCATGTGGCTTGTGCCGATAGTTTGCATATATTTTTTTTTTTTTTTTTTTGACAGGCAGAGTGGACAGTGAGAGAGAGACAGAGAGAAAGGTCTTCCTTTTTGCCGTTGGTTCACCTTCCAATGGCCGCTGCGGCTGGCGCATCTCGCTGATCCGAAGCCAGGAGCCAGGTGCTTTTCCTGGTCTCCCATGCAGGTGCAGGGCTCAAGCACTTGGGCCATCCTCCACTGCCTTCCCGGGCCATAGCAGAGAGCTGGCCTGGAAGAGGGGCAACCAGGATAGAATCCGGCGCCCCAACTGGGACTAGAACCCGGTGTGCCGGC
This sequence comes from Lepus europaeus, assembly GCF_033115175.1. Classification (NCBI taxonomy): domain Eukaryota; kingdom Metazoa; phylum Chordata; class Mammalia; order Lagomorpha; family Leporidae; genus Lepus; species Lepus europaeus. The sequence goes on along the minus strand of NC_084830.1, from coordinate 70,224,201 downwards.
GCCGCAAGGCGGAGGATTAGCCTGTAAAGCCACGGCGCTGGCCAGTTTGCATACTACAATTGGTGGACATTTGAGTTATTTCCAATTTTTATTTCAGTATCTTTTTATGTTTTGTAGGATTAATGTATGTATTTGTTTTGAGTATATACTTAGGAATAGAATGGATGAATCATAGGATATAAGCATACTCAGTTTTAACCAATACCACCAAACTATTTTGCAAACTTATGACAATTCCTCTAAAGTGTAGGAGAGTTCCTGTTGCTCCACAGACCTTATCTGAGATTATTAGCCATTCTGACAGATAAGTAGTATTATCACAGTGGGTTTTAATTTCTGTTTCTCTGATGAGTGAGGGACTAAGTCTAATTGGGGGTGGGTTACAGTTTTGCTAAAGCTTATTGTATCCTGATTGACCATGTTCCTAGCCTCCAGAAATTTCAGCTGATAGCCTGATGTGTGTCTTGTATTTCCTTTCCCTATGCTTTCTCCTTATCATTGTTAGACTACTAAAAACTCCACTCTGCTTATATCTCACAACAGAGGAAAACTTACTGCCTGTAAGTTTTAAAGGTTAAAAGTCAGTGCTTAATCTCTTAAACTAGTATTTGTCATGAAGATAATACCAAGCAATTCATTAAAATATCATTTGCTGTCCTTCATCCTGGCAGCAGTACCAGCAGTTGGCTCAAACAGTAGAGAAGTGATCCTGCCTACATAACTTCCTTTGGAGAGTATCTTAGCAAAATTTGTAAGCATGCATTCCAGCAAATATCCTAGAATAGCTGTTTTCACTGTCACTGCACATTTTAAAAGCCAGGAAGCTTTAAGAAAAAAGCAAAAATCCCAGGTCTCATTACAACAATTGACCTGGGATAGAGCCTGAGAATTTCTTAAGTTTACAGCCATCATTGAAAGAGTTATTTCTGAGGAAAAACTTGTACTATGAACAGGAAGATATGTAAAAAAATATTTAAGAGCATTACAGTAATAGTCATATCTAAATCCTTCAACAGGCTGGAAGAATAGATGAATAAATTATTTTTTTGTCAATGTAATACTATACCAGTGGTGAAATTAAGTATATGAGTAATTGTCACAAACATAAAATTTTTAAATGTTATGTTATAAAATTTTCTGTAATTTTGTGATTTATGTAACTACATTTTTTCTGTTTTCTTTAGTCTTTAGAAAGAAAGTTGCTTATGATAATATCTCAGAAAGACACATTCCATTCCTTTTTTCAACACTTCAGCTACAACCACATGATGGAGAAAATTAAGAGTTACGTGAATTGTGTGCTAAATGAAAAATCATCAGCCTTTCTAATGAAGGTATACATATTGTTGGAGAGATTCACACTATAGACTTAAGAGAAATTGTTCTACTAAAGAAGGAATACTTTAAATAGAAATACTTGAAAACTAGTCAGAATTTTGTAAGGTGGTTTTGTAGAATATGAAAACAGTTTATTATTAGTGAATGTAATTACTGGGTTTATAGATTATCTTCAGCTTTTTTGTAAGTTTCGGAAAAGCTGAGCAGAAAATATCAGAATGAATTAAGAATAATAAGTGGAAACATACTTAGTTTTAATTTAAATACTTTTTTTTTTTAACAAAGATTTATTTATCTGAAAGAGTTATACAGAGAGAGGGAGACAGAGATCTTCATTTGCTAGTTCATTCCCAAAGTGGCCTCCACAGCTAGGGCTGAGGCAGGAGCCAGGAGCTTCATCCGGATCTCCCATGTGGGTGGCAGGGGTCTAAGCATTTGGGAGTTCACTTCTGCTGCTGCTTTCCTGTGTGCATTAGTAGGGAGCTGGATCGGCAGTGGAGCAGCTGGAACATGAACCATCCCTCATATGGGATGCCAGTGTCACAGGCAGCAGCTTTACCCACTATGACACAATGCCGGCCCCTTAAGTACATTTTAAAACACATTTGGGGAGGGGTAATATTAGGTTAAAGAAAAGCCTTTAAAGTTTTTTCTGAAGAATGTTGTATTCTTTCTTAGCTTCCAAAAGTGTTAGTATATTATTAAAGTGGAACATCTTGATTAATTTGAATTAGTTTTGAGATATACAAAATTTTAATTTATTTTTATTTTTTAAATTACTTTCATTTTATTTGAGAGACAGATTGAAAGATCAAGATCTTCCATCTGCTGGTTCACTCCCCAAATGCTCACAACAGCCAAGGCTGGGGAGGCAAAAGCGATGAGCAGAGAGATAAAGAGATACATTGATCTTCCTTCTCTTGGTTCACTCCACAAATGCCCACAATATGTATGGCTGAGCCACGCTGAAGCCATGAATTTGGAATTCCATCCAGGTTTCCCACATGAGTGACAGTGACCCAGATACCTGAGCCATCCAGTTTATATGTTAACAGGAATCTGGGTCAGAAACAGAGCTGGAAGTCAAACTAATATGGGGTACAGTTATCTCAAGTGGCAACTTAAAGCACTGTGCCACACACCTGGCCCTTTTTATTTATTTTTAAGTAGACTTTTATCTTAAAATTGTATGGAGAACATAGTATCTATGAAATGTAGGTACAAGACCATAATGCTATAAACCAGCCAGATAGCTAAAGTAGCTGCCAGTGGTGTCATATTACTGGGGAAACTAACAACATTGCCTTTTACTACCCTGTGACTACTTTGTTGCTATAACTATCAAACAGTTAAAAGATTTAATTTAATACTGTTTCTTTAAAATGCCTTAATACATTCTTTCTTTTCCTCCTTCATACACATCCTTTTTTAAGGCAGCAGCAAAAGTAGTGGAAAGTAAAAGAGCAAGAACAATGACTTCTCAAGATAAATTTAATGGTAATGATGTTGAAAAGGAAACTGAAACTAATTCGGATATAGGAAAAAGGTTTGTAAACTGATCAATTACATGTATTTTTTGTCATACGAATGTTCTATCTTTATGTAAAAGTGCAGTTAGTGAGCCATTACTATTAAAAATGTGTAATGGGTATATTAAATTGGAGTACTGCAGTTATTTTCTGACATATACAAATTATATATGCTAAGCAAAATAGAGTGAGAAAATATTCCGTTTTGAATAATGTTATTTTATTTGCGATTCTCAGTGAGGGTATGTTTAGGACTAGGGTTGAGATTGGAAACCCGAGTCATCTCTGCTCCTTACTAGCTCTTAGATACCACATGTCCTCAAGTGGTTCATGATGTTTCATTCTACTAGAAGTTATTCTGTATTCTAAAATAGTGTTGGCTGGCGCCGCAGCTCACTTGACTAATCCTCCACCTGTGGCGCTGGCACCCTGGGTTCTAGTTCCAGTTGGGGCACTGGATTCTGTCCCGGTTGCTCCTCTTCCATTCCAGCTCTCTGCTATGGCCCAGGAGTGCAGTGGAGGATGGCCCAATTGCTTGGGCCCTGCACCCGCATGGGAGACCAGGAGGAAGCACCTGGCTCCTGGCTTTGGATCAGTGCAGTACACTGGTTGCACCGCACCAGTGGTAGCGGCCATTTTGGGGGTGAACCAATGGAAAGGAAGAACTTTGTCTCTCTTTCTCTCTCTCACTGTCTAAATTTGCCTGTCCAAAAAAAAAAAAAAAAAAAAAAAACTCTTGATGTATCTTTAAGCATGAGCTAACGGCTTCATCTGGTGGTCAGCTAAAGAAATAGTGATTTGCTCTAGTGATGGAGAAAAATTGATGGTGTCAGTCCTGCATATTGAGAGACATTAGTTTTGCCTCCAAAATTGTTTTTTCTTTAGGATTTTCAAGGGTGATTTTTTCTTTTCCTTTTTTTTTAGATTTTATTTATTAATTTATTTATTTGAGAAGTAGAGTTAGCAGAGAGAAGGAGAGAGAAAAGTCTTCCAGCCACTGGTTCACTTCCCAAATGGCCACAATGGCCAGAGCTAGGCCAGGAGTCAGGAGCTTCTGCAAGGTCTCCCATGCAGGTACAGGGACCCAAGTACTTGGACCAATTTCTACTGCTTTTCCAGGCCATACCAGAGAGCTAGATCAAGAGACAATTGCTGGCCGGCGCCGCGGCTCACTAGGCTAATCCTCCGCCTTGCGGCACCGGCACACCGGGTTCTAGTCCCGGTCGGGGCACCGATCCTGTCCCGGTAGCCCCTCTTCCAGGCCAGCTCTCTGCTGTGGCCAGGGAGTGCAGTGGAGGATGGCCCAAGTCCTTGGGCCCTGCACCCCATGGGAGACCAGGAGAAGCACCTGGCTCCTGCCATCGGATCAGCGCGGTGCGCCGGCCGCAGCGCGCTACCGCGGCGGCCATTGGAGGGTGAACCAACGGCAAAAAGGAAGACCTTTCTCTCTGTCTCTCTCTCACTGTCCACTCTGCCTGTCAAAAATAAAAAAAAATTTAAAAAATTAAAAAATAATAAAAAAAAAAGAGACAATTGCTGTGCCACAATGCCCACTCCTGGGGCCCTATCTTAACTAATGCTCTAGAGGTGGGGATAGGGATAAAAACTGGATGTACAGTAGACCCCACACCTCAGGACTGAGGCTCAGTTTTCTTATAGTGGCCCATCCTATTGTTGTTTATCAGCATGGCCTGCCACTCATCATTTCATCTTTCCAAAAGCTGTAGTGAAGACTTAATTCTTCATTGATTTTTTTTTTCCCTAAGATTTTGAGATGTAAAGATTTAATTTGTATTGACCAATTATTATATTTTGTTTAGAAAATCAAACTGCAGAAGGTATGGCCATGGTGCCTGCTAAGTGCTTAGTTAAGACTCTCTGGAAGACATGAACAGAAAACATGTTCTGAGTTACAGAACCTTGTTGTACTGGAAATCATTGTCCATATAGTGGTCTCCCCTTATCTGTGGGAGACCTCTTCCAGGACCTCCAGTGGGTGCCAAAACCATAGAGAACTGAGCTCTATAAATGAACATGGTATATGGTGACAGTAAGTTTTGTAGTTTGAGTTGCAGCAGCAAAACTAACATGAGTTTCCTTTTCCTTCACAATTTCATAGAAGATGCATTCTTACCATAGGTCTTAGTAACCTCCACATCTGATTGATTTTCTTTCCTTATTGAAATCATTTAAAGGAAGCATTTTATGACATTTTGCATATCCAAATTGCCAGCATCACAGCTCTTGGCACTTTGAAGCCATTATTAAGTAAAATAATAGAAACTATGACAGTTGATCTTGTAAGTAATCAGGATGGCTACCAAGTAACTAATGGATAGATGGAGATGTAGAATAGATACACTGGATAAAGGTATAATTCATGTCCTAGGCAGGATAGAAGTGAACAGTGCAAGATTTCATCATTCTACTCAGAAGAGCAGGCAATTTAAAACTTGGGTAATATTCCTGGAATTTTCCATTTAATATTTTCAGACAAAACCATGAATGAGGAGTTTCTACTGTTTTGACTGAAGATTTTGAAAATATGCTGCACAGATAAGGGAGACAATGGTACCATCGCATCCCTTAGCATTAATGCCACTTCTTCTTCACATGCATGGTGATTCCTAGCAACACAGAACTTCCCACAGATCTTAAAATATTACAGGTTTTTTTCTATCTTTGCCTGATTTATTCTGTTTTGAATATCTTTTTTTCTAAATTATTTCTCCCAAGGCAAACTTACTTGCTTTGTGAGGTCTTGCCCAGCTCTCTGAACAGAGTTGTTACTTCTGTGCACTCAAAACACTAAGTCACACTTCTATAAAATGAGGTGATTTATGTTTACCTGTCTAGTAGAATGAGAACTCTGAAGGTTCTTAATTAGCTTTGAAGCATCTTAATTAACTTGATATGTTTGGTGCCTTACTAACTACCAAACATTAGAACTTGCACAAACAAAATTAGAGACAGGATAAAGATTAACAATCAGGCAAATACCAAAACTATCTTGGAAGCAGAATTAGGGATAAAACATCAAATCAACAGTGTCAGGATGGTAATTAGTAGCATGCAAGCAAATATAGAATCAGAAATATGATTGTGAGGTCTGAGAGTACTAAAAAAATTGAAATATTATCAAGACTACATGAAATAAATATTTTGTGCTTATGATCTATTTGAGTCAATAAGATTACAGACTTGAAGCAAGTAGTAGCAGACAATACATTATTCATTGCTCAAGTCTATGGGTAGACTGAAGAAGTTAAAATGGACAGCTTCACAAAAGTATTGTTCTTAAGCAGGGCCTTGAAGGATGGTTAAGATTTTTTACAGGTGGTTGGAAGTAGAAATGTCATTTAAGGAGACAAGAATAGTATCTATGAAAGCATAGAGGCATAAATGGTCATGTTGTGTTTGTCAAAGCTATTTCAACTACAGCAAAGGGGAATTTAGTTTAAAATTCAATTGTAGGCTGATGGAGAGGATAAGAAAATTGAACTCATCAAATGGTATTAAGTTTGTAGCTTTTAATATATCAGTTGTACCTCAATAAAGCTGTTCTAAAGAAAAACATTTCAATTCATGAAATTAAGGAACCATCAAAGAGTTTCAAAAAAAATTACGAATGCTTGATAGTAGTATTAACTATTATTTGAGAAGGCTAGAAATTAGCCATGTGTAATGGACTGTATTTGTCCTAATATTACCAGGGTTTCTTTCCAAAGATTTTTTTTTTATATAAATTGAAATGACTTGACTATGTGGAAAATACTACCCTTGTGAAAAGTTTTATTTATATTCTTAAAAATTTTTTCTTCTTTTAAAGTGTTAATGACAAACAGTCTACGGTAACTGAATCCTCAGAGGGTACAGTATCCTTATTGAGGTGAAGTAAATTGACATTTTTCTTTTCTGTCTTAAAATCTTTGAAGCAATTCATGCAGACTTAAATATATTATAGTAACTACCATTTAACTGGTATGATTAAAAGATTATTTCAAGGACTCACTTACCTCAACCCTGACATTCCAGATGTAGAGACTTGCTTCTTGAATCCTGAATTATTCCATATTGTTTCTATAAGCCCATTGTTGGAATATACATATAAGGGTACTTCAAAAAGTTCATGGCAAAATGGAATTAAAGGTAAGTATTTTGGTGCAAAAAGTTAACATTTTTTTCATAGGACATTTTCATGAATCTTTTGGATATACCTCATATGCATGAATTTCAAAATTTTTTACACCAAAATAAACTTATAATTCCTTTTCCATGAACTTTCTGAAAGTTCTCGTATAGGAACTTTTTTAACTTAAAGCAATTGTTTAGTAATTTCTTTTTCTGTCAGAGAAACAAAGACAAGTTGCTGGGGCAGGGAGAGGATGGGAGTTGCGTTTCTGAAGAGTGTTCCAAATTTCAGTCTTATGAAATTACTGGAACACAGTATGTGATCTACTAGAAATGCTGTGTAACAGACAATGTAACATGTTCTGAGAACAGAAAGTCTGCATGAATGATTTCAGAAATAGAGCAGCTGGGATGCCAAATTGAAATGTGGGAAAGGGTGGCTGACTTGGTGTGGAGATTTTTGGAGATGAGGAATTGAGAAGCCAGGATAATATGGGTTGTCTATGAGAATACTGAAATAATGGTAATGGTATCACTTAAGTATACAGAAAGATCTGTGAATGATGGGAAGTGCTTGGATGGAAAGAGAATGGCTATGAAGAATGATAAAAGGTGATAGACCTCAGATGCATGAATCCTAAAGGGCTAAGATTTCTAGGGAAGCAGGATTCTGAAAGTTGCATTCATTTAGAAATGGAAACTATAAAGATTCATCTCTAGGGTACTTTATGGAGGGTGGAAGATTAAACCAGTCTCTACTTGATAAAGCCATAAAAGAGAGAAGAATTGTCATCAGAAGAGAATTAAATTTTATACCAGGCAAAGAGGAGCTGGTGAAGGAAGTTGAGAATGGTATTCCAGAGAGCACAATAGAAAATTTTAGAAGGGAGAGCAGAGATTAACTGGTTACATAGAGTACCATGAAGGGGTAGAGAACATTTTTTTCCGCCAAAACCATTTGAATATTTGTAACATCATGGCCATACAAAATTATGAATTTAAAAAATTAGCCTGCTGTTGAGTTACTGAATTTTGAATCCTACCTGAGTTGCCTTGACAGGGCCTGACCAAATGATTTGGTAGATCTTAGGTGGCCGGTGGGCCAGATATTCCCCACCGCTGATCTATAGGAATAAAAATGTAGCTAAAACAGCGCACCTTTTCAGTAGCAATATTAGAGCTGCCTAAGCTTAGGCAAACTGCTTTTTTAATCCTAGTTTGCTCATTTATAAAATATGAGCTTTGTAAGGGATCAGACAATTATGCCACATCTTGTATCAACAAGGCTATCTACCATCATGTAAAGGGATTTTGGAATTTTCTTTGGGGAAATAGAGCCATAAAAGTTTAATACTCTGTATTTTGAGGTTCCTTTTTTTTTTTCTCTTGATCTGGTTGAAAGGCCAAAAGAGTCTTTGATTTCTGAGTGGATGAAATGAAGGAAATAAGAGGTAGGAGAGAGAGAAGTATGACAACAGAAATCTTGGTCAAAGGTTAAGATGGGGCACTAAGCAAGGAGAGCACCATATGAAGTGGGCCAAAGTAGATTTAAAAACAGAATAAGACAAATTGTCTACCTTTTTCCTATAACTTTATTACTCTTTCAGGAACCTATCTTAAGCTTTCGTGATTTATTTAGGTCTCACAAGAATCTCTTATCTAAGCTGAAATATAGAAGCTGGAGAGAAGACTTTGATGAGGAAGAGGAAAGAGAGGAAACTCTTCAAAGTAAGTACCAGTACGCCAGTTTTAGACGTGCATTTGGTGTGTCCTTGAAAGTGAACCAAATGTTGACTTCACCACTATAACACAAAAATACACACTTCAGAAAATTGAAGCATGAAGAGTTTAAGTCTTAGCTTGAAGAATTAGTTAAGGGTGGTGTTTAATTTAGAAAGTTAGCTATTCTGACTGCCTAGCTTAGAGTATTGCTTTTTTACCTTCACTATATTCAGCAACTTTAGATTGTTTTCTGAAACAAATACAATTAATTCTTGATATTTATAGTAGTTGTGTTCATTAAAACCTTTGAGAGAGTTTGCTAATTTATAATTCACTCTGAAGTAGGAAATATTGAATTATTACTACTTGGAGAAATAAAGAGTGAGGTACTTGTAAGCTGGCACAACGTTTTTGTTAACTGATCAATAAATGACCTCATTTTATGTGTGTTTACAGACATTTATTTAATATATATTGATGACTCATTACCATTGAATCACTAACAACTATGTCAGGCCTGATTCAAGCCCATGTAACACATGTAAGTTTATCATAAGGCACATCATAACCTTCTTTCATTGAAAAACAGATGGCACTTTAGTACTAACAGGTGGGGGCTGTTTTCATCAGTGAAATCAACAAAAATGAAAAAAAATATTCACTAAGTAAATCTTGAAAAACATACTTGTTTGTAGTATGAGGGCTAAAATGAGACATGTCAACTTGTTTGACCTTAGCTGTGGGATATATACATCCAGCAACTCAGAATTTTTCACTGGTTGCCACATGTCCACCAGTGACCCTAAAAGTACCCTGGGTATTGATTTTGGATTTAGACAAATTTTAGCAGATAGATGGATTTGCAAATAAGTGAAATCTATGAATAATGAGGAATGACTATATATGTAGTCTGTATACCCTCCTTATTGCATTTATGTTGCACTTGTTTTATAAAAGACATTGCTGGATGGGGTCAGCGCTGTTATATAGCAGGTAAAGCTGCCACTTGCAGTGCCAGCTTCCCATAAGGGTGCTGGTTGGAGACCCAGCTGCTCCACTTCCGATCCAGTTCTCTGCAATGGCCTGAGAAAGCAGTGGAAGATGGCTGAAGCCCTTGGGCCCCTGCACCTACATGGAAGACCTGGAAGAGGCTCCTAGCCCCTGGCTTCAGATCAGCCCAGCTCCAGCCATTTGGCCATTTAGGGAATGAACCAGCCAATGGAAGATGTCTTTCTGCCTCTCTGTAACTCTGCTTTTCAAATAAATAAATCTTTTTTTTTTTTTAAGATATTGCTAGGTTTAAAAAGCAATATCCAAAAAGCCATTGCAGGAGCAGGGTTTGACGTAGCAGGTAAGACACTGCTTGGAATGCCTGCATCCCATATTGGACTGCCTATGTTCAAATCCCAGCTCTGCTTCTGATTCCAACATTAGCTGTTGCACACCTTTAGAAGGCATCAGTGATGACTCAATTACTTGGGCCCCTTCTACTCATGTGGAACAAAGACTCAGATGGAGTTCTGGGCTCCTGGCTTTGGCCTAGTCCTGGGTATTAGAGCATTTGGGGAGTGAACTAGCAGATGGATGATCATTCTTTGTGTCTTTGCCTTTTCAAAAAAAAAAAAAAGTACTGTTTAAAAAAAACAGGATACCACATTGTAGTGCAGCTGTTTAAGCCCCTGCTTGCAGCACTATCATCCGATATCAGAGTGCTGATTTTACTCTTGGCTGCTCTACTTCCTGTCCAGCTTCCTGCACCTAGGGATGCAGCAGAAGAAAGCCCAATATTCGGGTCTTACCACTCATGTGTGAGACCAGTATGGAATTTCTGACACTAAAGTAACCCTGACCCAACTGTCCAGCCATTTGGGGAAAATCAACAGATGGAGGTATTCTCCCCCGACCCCATCACTCTGCCTTTCCAATAAATAAATAAATCTTCCAAAAATTAAATTCTTAAAGGCAGTCCCTAGCTATTTAACAAATACTTACCCTACCTTATATCCTTGATACTGTACTAATGCAGAGAGATTTTTAAACCTTATAAATCCAACTCTAAATACTTATCAAACTAAAAATATATATAGTGAAATTGGCTTTATTTCTCCTTACTTAGAAGGTACAACTTTCATGCCAGACCCCTAGTTTTTTCATAACTGATGGTTTGATCATGTTACTGTTAGCTAACATATTTGTAAAAGCATCTCTAAAACATGTACATTCACAAATATTATTGCCATTCCCATTTTAAAAATGAGAAAGTTGAGTTTTATCAATGAAATTATTTGTCCAGCATTGGTAGAGTTCCAGATTGGTTTTCTTTATCTGTAGCTACAAAATGACTAGGAATTATAATTCTAAGCTAGAATACTGTGAGACTGTTCCTGGAATTTTAATGTCATAGTACAAAATTCAAAGCAAAGGGTACATAGTCTTGTATATACTCTATACAGTTCATCAGTAATTAAACTGCTGAAGATCATGACCTCATTACTGAGTGACTTGATAATGTGTGTGACTGTGGAGACTATAAGGTGTTGTGACAGACCTGTTTTGACATTTTGTTAGATGCCAATAATGTATATGTCTAAAGAAAAATCCAGTTTTCTTAAGTTCTCTCGGAAATCCTCTCATTACAATTAGAAGAGAGCCAATCTTTTTTGTGTGTAAAATTGACATGTGTTTAGGAGGAAAAAATTCAGTAATTCAGAAATACTACAAAAACACAAATCATCCTAATTCCTTCTATGCAGATAAACTCACCAACATTCAATAAAATTAATATTTGAGCTAAAAGTTTTTGTATATAAACTTGTTAAATCCTCAAAACAACCTTCTGAGATCAGTAATTCTTTTTAATCTGTATTTTAGATACGAAGCGGAGAAAAAAAAATTAATAAATAAAATGCCCTCAGTCATGCAGTATATACACAGATCAGAACCAGAATTCAAAATCAGAGCCCATTTCTTTAAATGCTGAGATGGACTGCCTCAATAGAAGAATGGATAGATTGAAAACAAAATAAAAATTTAGAAAAATGTGACCAGGTCACCATGTTACTTTCAAAAACATTTACATTTAATTTTTTTTTAACTCTTATTTGCATTAAAGAAATAGAGGGAATGAGAGAGATAGCGCATGTACTCTGGTCCACCAGGTCATTCCCCAAATGTCCTCAACAACCTCCAGTAGACCTGAAGCTAGGAGCCTGGGGGCCAAAGCTGGGAGCCAGGAACTTTATCTGATTTTCCCACATGGGTGGCAGAGACCCAACCACTTCAGCCATCACCTGCTGTCTCCTAGGGTACGCATTGGCAGGAAGCTAGAATCCAAAGCAGAGCTGGAAATTTAACCCAGGCTCTCCAATGTAAGATGCAGATATCTTAATCTCTAGGCCAGTCACCTTACCCCCTATATTTAATTTTTTTAAAATTTTATTTAGCAAATATAAATTTCCAAAGTACAGTTTATGGGTTACAATAGCTTTTCCCCCCCATAACTTCCCTCCCACCCGCACCCCTCCCATCTCCTGTTCCCTCTCCCATTCCATTCACATCAAGATTCATTTTCAATTATCTTTATATACAGAAGATCAATTTAGTATATATTAAGTAAGATTTCATCAGCTTGCACCCACACAGAACATAAAGTGTAAAATACTGTTTCAGTACTAGTTATAGCATTAATTCACATTGAACAACACATTAAGGACAGAGATCCTACATGAGGAGTAAGTACACAGTGACTCCTGTTGTTGACTTAACAAATTGACACTCTTGTTTATGGCGTCAGAAATCTCCCTAGGCTCTAGTCATGAGTTGCCAAGGCTATGGAAGCCTTTTGAATTCGCCAACTTTGATCTTATTTCGACAAGGCCATAGTCAAAGTGGAAGTTCTCTCCTCCCTTCAGAGAAAGGTACCAACTTCTTTGATGGCCCATTCTTTCTACTGGGATCTCACTCGCAGAGATCTTTCATTTAGGTTTTTTTTTTTTTTTTTTTGCCAGAGTGTCTTAGCTTTCCATGCTTAAAATACTCTCATGAGCTCTTCAGCCAGATCCAAATGACAAGGGCTGATTCTGAGGCCAGAGTGCTGTTTAGGACATCTACCATTCTAAGAGTCTGCTGTGTATCCCACTTCCCATGTTAGATCGTTCTCTCCCTTTTTGATTCTATCAGTTAGTATTAGCAGACACTAGTCTTGTTTATGTGATCCCTTTGACTCTTAGACCTATCAGTGTGATCAATTGTGAACTGAAATTGATCAGTTGGACTAGTGAGATGGCATTGGTACCTGCAACCTTGAACGGATTGTATTGGAATCCCCTGGCACGTTTCTAACTCCACCATTTGGGGCAAGTCCGATTGAGCATGTCCCAAATTGTACATCTCCTCCTTCTCTTATACCCACCCTAATATTTAACAGGGATCACTTTTCAGTTAAATTTTAACACCTAAGAATAATTGTGTGTTAATTACAGAGTTCAACCAATAGTATTAACTAGAACAAAAAAAAAAATACTAAAAGGGATAGAGTATTAAATTGCACATCAGTCAGGACAAGGGCTGATCAAATCACTGTTTCTCATAGTGTCCATTTCACTTCCACAGGTTTCCTTTTTTTGTGCTTGGTTAGTTGTCACCGATCAGGGAGAACATATGATATTTGTCCCTTTGGGACTGCCCTATTTCACTCAGCATGTTTTCCAGATTCCTCCATTTTGTTGCAAATGACAGGATTTCATTGTTTTTTTTACTGCTTTATAGTATTCTATAGAGTACATGTCCCATAATTTCTTTATCCAGTCTATTGCTATAAACTTTCTTCTTAACACTGCTTTTGCTGTATCCCATAAGTTTTGGTATGTTGTGCTGTTATCCTCATTTACTTCCAGGAAGTTTTTGATTTCTCTTTTGATTTCTTCTGTGACCCATTGTTCATTGAGGAGCATGTTGTTCAGTCTCCATGTGTTTGCATATGCTCTAGGGATTCCTGAGTTGCTAATTTCCAACTTCATTCCCCTATGGTCTGAGAAGCTGCATGGTATGATTCTAATTCTTTTGAATTTGCTGAGACTTGCTTTATGGCCTGGTATGTGGTCAATCCTACAGTAGGTTCCATGTACTGCTGAGAAGAATGTAAATTCTTTATGTGTAGGATGAAAAGTTCTGTAGATATCTGTTAGATCCATTTGGGCTATAGTGTCATTTAAATCTACTGTCTCCTTGTTGATCTTCTGTCCTGTTGATCTGTCTATTTCTGAGAGTGGAGTATTGAAGTCCCCCAGTACTATTGTATTGGAGTTTAAGTCTCCCTTTAAGTCCTTTAACAAATCTTTTAAATAAACCAGTGCCCTGTAATTAAGTACATATACATTGATAATCATTATATCTTCCTGTTGAATTGATCCCTTAATCATTATATAGTGCCCCTCTTTGTCTCTCTTAACAGTTTTTGTGTTAAAGTTTATTTTATCTGATATTAAGATGGCTACACCTGCTCTTTTTTCATTTCTGTTGGCATGGTATATCTTTTTCCAACCTTTCACTTTCAGTCTGCATGCATCTTTGTTGGAGAGATGTGCTTCTTGTAAGCAGCAAATAGATGGGTTATGTTCCTTAACCCAATCAGCCAATCTGTGTCTTTTAACTGGAGAGTTGAGGCCATTAACGTTCAATGTGCCTATTGATAAGTAGTAACTTTGCCCTGCCATTTGCCAAAGATATTTTCTAATATATGCTTTCAACTTCCTGTTATCTTTTGCTGTGAGGTTTCCTTCCTTTACCTTCTTTCATATTGATGACCATGTTTCTGTGTTTCTGTGTGTAACACATCTTTAAGCATCTTTTGCAGGGCTGGACGAGTGGCGACAAATTCTTTCAATTTCTGTTTGCTATGAAAGGTCTTTATTTCACCTTCATTCACAAATGAGAGCTTTGCAGGATATAATATTCTGGGCTGGCAGTTTTTCTCTCTTAGTACCTGGGCTATATCTCGCCATTCCCTTCTAGCTTGTAGGGTTTCTGATGAGAAGTCAGCTGTGAGTCTAATTGGAGATCCTCTGAGAGTAATCTGACGTTTCTCTCTTGCACATTTTAAGATCTTTTCTTTGTGTTTCACTGTGGTGAGTTTGATTACAACTTGTCGTGGTGAGGCTCTCTTTTGGTCATGTTTATTAGGGGTTCTATGAGCTTCCTGTACTAGGATGTCTCTGTCCTTCTCCAAACCTGGGAAGTTCTCTGCTTGTATCTCACTAAAAAGGCCTTCTAATCCTTTCTCTCTCTCCCTGCCTTCAGGAACTCCTAGAACCCAAATGTTGGGTTTTTTTTTTTTTTTTTAAACTTTTATTTAATGAATATAAATTTCCAAAGTATAGCTTATGGGTTACAATGGCTTCCCCCCTCCCATAACTTCCCTCCCGCCCGCAACCCTCCCCCCTCCCGCTCCCTTTCCCCTTCCATTCGTGTAAAGATTCATTTTCAATTCTTTTTGTATACAGAAGATCAGTTTAGTATATATTAGGTAAAGATTTCAACATTTTGCCCATATAGCAACATCAAGTGGAAAAACTACCATTGGATTACTAATTATAGCATAAAATAGCAATGTACAGCACATTAAAGACAGAGATCCTACATAATTTTTTTTTTTCAAAATAATTAATTTTCTATGCCTTTTCCATTTTAACACCAGGTTGTTTTTTTTTTTTTTCATTTCCAATTCTCTTTATATACAGAAGATCACTTCAGTATATAATTAGCAAAGACCTCATCAGTCTGCGCCCACACAGAAACGCAAAGTATAAAAATACTGTTTCAGTACCAGTCGTAGCATCACTTGGCTTTAGACGACACATTGGGGACAGATCCTGCATGGGGTGTAAGTACACAGTGACTCCTGTTGCTGACTTAACAATTTGACACTCCTGTTCATGGCGTCAGTAATCTCCCTGGGCTCTAGTCATGAGTTGCAAGGGCTATGGAAGCCTTTAGGGTTCGCTGACTTTGATCTTATTCCGATAGGGTCATAGTCAAAGTGGATGTTCTCTCCTCCCTTCGGAGAAGGGTACCTCCTTCTTTGATGGCCCCGTTCTTTCCACTGGGATCTCACTCACAGAGATCATTCACTTAGGTCTTTTTTTTTTTTTTTTTTCCCATGGTATCTTGGCTTTCCATGCCTGCTATACTCTCATGGGCTCTTCAGCCAGATCTGAATGCCTTGAGGGCTGATTCTGAGGCCAGAGTGTTGTTTAGGACATCTGCCATCCTATGAGTCTGCTGTGTATCCCACTTCCCATGTTGGATCTTTCCCTCCCTTTTTGATTCTATCAGTATTAGCAGATACTTATCTTGTTTGTGTGATCTCTTTGACTCTTAGACCTATCAGAGCCATCAATTGTGAACTGAAATTGATCACTTGGACTAGTGCGATGGCATTGGTACATGCCATCTTGATGGAATTGTGTTGGAATCCCCTGCACATTTCTAACTCCACCATTTGCGGCCAGTCCGATTGAGCATGTTCCTAATTGTTCACCTCCTCCCTCTCTTTTTCCACTCTTAGATTTAACAGGGATCACTTTTCAGTTAAAATTTAAACACCTGAGAATAATTGTGTGTTAATTACTGAGTCCAACCAATAGTACTAGAACAACAACAACAACAACGAATACTAAAAAGGATAGAGTATTACATTGTACATCTAAAGTCAGGACAGGAGCTGATCAGTTCATTGTTGCTTATAGTGTCCATTTCACTTAACAGGTTTTCTCTTTGGCGCTCAGTTGTCACCGATCAGGGAAAACAAATGATATTTTTCTCTTTGGGACTGGCTTAATTCACTGAGCATGATGTTTTCCAGATTGCTCCATCTTGTTGCAAATGACTGGGTTTCATTGTTTCTTACTGCTGTATAGTATTCTATGGAGTACATGTCCCATAATTTCTTTATCCAGTCTACTGTTGATGGGCATTTGGGTTGGTTCCAGGTCTTAGCTATTGTGAATTGAGCTGCAATAAACATTAATGTGCAGATGGCTTTTTTATTTGCCAAATTAATTTCCTTTGGGTAAATTCCAAGGAGTGGGATGGCTGGGTTGTATGGTAGGGTTATGTTCAGGTTTCTGAGGAATCTCCAGACAGACTTCCATAGTGGCTTAACCAGTTTGCATTCCCACCAACAGTGGGTTAGTGTCCCTTTTTCCCCACATCCTCTCCAGCATCTGTTGTTGGTAGATTTCTGAATGTGAGCTATTCTCACCGGGGTGAGATGGAACCTCATTGTGGTTTTGATTTGCATTTCTCTGATTGCTAGTGATCTTGAACATTTTTTCATGTGTCTGTTGGCCATTTGGATTTCCTCTTTCGAAAAATGTCTATTGAGGTCCTTGGCCCATCTCTTAAGTGGGTTGTTTGTTTTGTTGTTGTGGTTTTTTTAATCGTATCCTGTAGATTCCCGACAATATTTTTTAGATTTCTAATTTCCTCTTCTTTTCTTTGGTTTGCCTGTTTCCTTTCCTGTTCTCTGTCTTCTAAGTCCGATATTCTCTCTTCTGCTTCACCCATTCTGTTTTTAAGGCTCTCTAATGTGTTTGTCATTTGATCTATTGAGTATTTTATTTCATTTTGATTTCTCTTCACTATCACACTTTCCTGTTCTACTAGTTTCTGCATTTCATTTTGATTCCTCCTTAAGATTTCATTTTCCTGAGAGACTTTTTCTATCCTGTCCAGTAAGGATTTCTGTAGCTCAAGCATTTGTTTTTGAAAACTTTTAAATGTTTTTATCATAAATTTTTTGAAATCTGTATCTTGCATTTCTTCCATCTCATCATCTTAATAATCTTAGATGGGTGTATCTTGTTCATTTGGGGGCATCATAATGTCTACCTTGTTCTTTTTTCCTTGGCCTCTGCATTTGTTGCTTGGCATTATGGAGATATTCTTTGGATTCTTAATCCCTCACTGTGGTGTTTTTTTCTTGTTATACTATGACTGTATTAAGTGGACTGTCTGCTTTTGATGGAGCCTTAGAGGCTTGAGATGGGTGTGGCCTGAGAGCTCTGTTTGGTTCCTCAGGGTTGAGGGTGTGCCAAAGGTGACACTCCCAGTTTAGGCATGGTAAATCTCGCACTTTTTTTTTTTTTTTTTTTTTTTTAATTCAGAAGAGACGTAATTCCACACAGCTGAGCGGAATTGAATGTAGTCAGCTTCTGCTTGCTCCTGTGGGTATACCATTCCCCATTCCCCTGCTCTTTTCCAAGGACCACACAGGGAATCTGTGCTGCCCTCAGTGTGGGCTCAAATTCTCCTGTAGTCTCCCACTGGGTTGCCAAGGTTACCTAATTGTAGTGTCTCTGAAGAGTACTCACGTGAACTCTGTGAGTTCTCTCACCCACTGTTTCATTTTTCACAGACTCAGTTCATTAGCTCCACACATTCACTAGGTCCTAATCTCCTGTTATTTCACCCCTCCCCCCCCCCCCCAGAGTCAGGTTTTTCTGTTTGGCTGAGGGTGGGCGCAGCCCTGAGATCACGCCACTATTACGTATGTCCAAAATGGCGTCTGCTCTTTGTCTTGCCTTTGAGAGGGGAGCGGAGAGAGAGAAACTCCCATCCGTACTGGTCCCTTTTATTTTTTCCCTCTCTCCTCTACTTAGCCTGGTGAACTGTTCCCCATGGGGTTTCAAGCCTCGTTCCCTGTAGGCTCCTCCTTCCGCTTTCCTGCCAGTTGTCTGGGGCTATTGAGGTTTGGCTCACCTCGGGTTCCAGCGCTGGTGGGTAGATTCCGCCACTGGTGTCCCAAGCTGTGGGCTCCCATGCCCTCCATGCAGGTCCACCATGAATCACTAGTTCCGGAAGAGTTTCCTCTGTTGTTTCTTCCCCAGCTATTCCTTGAACCTGCAGTATCTCCACTTTTATTAAACTGTCTCTTCCCTGACTATCAGTGTGCTCCTTTCCTATTCTGCCATCTTGCCCCTTCCCTCTATATTTAATTTTTTAAAAAGCAAAACTGTAGGATTCAATGAATTTTAGAAAATATTTCACAAGAAATATATCATTAACTGGAATGATTCTTCCAAAATAAAGAGTATGAGGTGCTTTGAGAGGTTGGGTTTGGTTGCATCAGTAAGTATAAAATTAGACTGTTGATTGATTTTTGGCAATCCTCAACTTTTCTCAGTTATATTTAATATGTTAAAAGATTAGGAGCATTACTTTCTAGCCGTAATTCCCATACTAGCTTAATCTTTATTTAAATTGATTTAAGCATTTATCTCTAGTCCTCTGGTAGTTCCCTCATTTCTCTCCCTTTTGATTTATTTATTGTTTTGGCTAGATTTTTTTTTTTTTTCAAAAAAAGTCTTATAGATACTATAATTTCTAAATTATTGCATGCCCAAGAATGTATATTTCTCTTGAATTAAAAAGAAATTTGACAACTTTAGTATTTTTTAGAATATACATTTTTCTCCGTTTTGCAAGCACTCCTTCATTTTCTGATTTTGACTGTCAATTTTTTTTTTAAAGATTTATTTGAAAGAGAGAGGAAAAGACAAGAGAGATTCCATTTTCTTCTTTGCTCCCCAAATGACTGCATCAGCTAGGGCTGGACCAGGCTGAAGCCAGGATCTAGGTACTCCATCCAGGTCTTCCACACGGGGTACAGGGACTCAAGCACATGGACCATCTTCCACTGCTTTCCCAGGTGAATTAACATGCAGCTGGGTTGGAAGTAGAGAGGTGGCCATATGAGATGGTGACATTGCAGATGGCAGCTTAGCCACAACCTTGGCCCCTTAACTTTTTTTTTTCCTAAGATTTATTTATTTGAAAGAGTTACAGAGAGGCAAAGGCAGAGAGAGAGAGAGAGGTCTTCCATCCGCTGGTTCACTCTCCAATTGGCCTCAAGAGCCAGAGCTGCACTGATCAGAAGCTAGGAGCCAGGAAATTCTTCTGATCTCCCACATAGGTGCAGCGGCCCAAGGACTTGGGTCACCTTGTACTGCTTTCCCAGGCCATAGCAGAGAGCTGGATCGTAAGTGGAGCAGCCAGGACCCAAACTGCGCCCATATGGGATGCCGGCACTGCAGGTGGTGACTTTAACCTGCTGTACCACCTCACTGGCCCCAACTTGACTTTTTGTCCCTGTTAATATGAGTTGCTTTTTCTTCAGAAATGCCTAATATTTGCATTTAATACTGTAAATTCCTTTCTAATCACTGTTTTAGTTGTATTCCATGAATTTTATATTGGATTTTTGCTTTTTTTTTTTTCATTTCCTTTGAGACTTATCCCCTACTATGTTGGTTATTTTGGACTTGTTTAATTTCCAAATATTTAAGGATATTCCAGGTATCTAACATAATTTCCAGTTTAGTTCTGTTCCAGTCTTAGAATATGATTACTAGAATTTTTCTTTCTAACATTTATTTTATGACTTAGGGTATGGTCTGTTTTAGTATTTGTTGATATGCAGTTGAGAAGAATGAATTTGATTATTTTGAGGTTTTTTTTTTAGTTGTATTTATTTTTTTGAAAGAGCGACAGAGAGAGAGATCTTCCATCTTCAGGTTTTTCTCCACAAATGGCTACAATAGGCAGAATCTCCACTCTGATCTCCCATTTGGGTAGCAGTGGCCCAAGTGCTTGGGCCTTCCAGGCACATTAGTAGGGAGCTGGATTGGAAACAGCTTCCAGGACATGAAGTGGTACTCCAGTATGGGACACTGGCATCACAAGCAACAGTTTAACCCCCTGTGCCGTAGTGCCAGCCCCTCTACTTTTGTTTAATGGAGTGTTTTCAATTTGATCAAATTTCAATTTGGTCAGGTTTTTTTTAATGCCATTCAAGTGTTCTGTATCCTTGCTCATTTCTTTCTGACTTGTTAATTATTATGACAAAAGTTGAAATCTCCAACTATAATTATGAATTTGCCTATTAATATGTTAATTTATCATTTCCCTTTTTCTTAGTCCTGCAGCACCCATTTAAGCAGTTCTCCCAAAATGTACAGTCTTTCCATTCATAGCTAGTATGATTTTCTTTTTCTTGACTAGATCACAACAAATATTTAAACCCAAGTTCACACATAGTGTTTAGGTCTCTCGGTCTCTTCATGCAGTAATACCATATTGTCTCAATTACTGTAGTTTTGTAATAATCCAGTATGTGGTAGGGCAATCACACTGTTTTTCAATGGTACCTTAAATATTCTTGGTGTTTTGGGCTTCCATATTTTTTTTAACTTTTATTTAATGAATATAAATTTCCAACGTTATGGATTACAATGGCTTCCCCCTCCCATAACTTCCCTCCCACCCTCAACCCTCCCCTCTCCTGCTCCCTCTCCCCTTCCATTCACATCAAGATTCCTTTTCAATTCTCTTTATATACAGAAGATCAATCTAGAATATATTAAGTAAAGATTTCAACAGTTTGCACCCACATAGAAACACAAAGTGAAACATACTGTTTGAGTACTAGTTATAGCATTAAATCAAAATGGACAGCACATTAAGGACAGAGATCCCACATGAGGAGCAAGTGCACAGTGACTCCTGTTGTTGACCCAACAAATTGACACTCTAGTTTATGGCACCAGTAACCACCTTAGGCTCTCGTCATGAGTTGCCAAGGTTATGGAAGCCTTCCAAGTTTGCCGACTCTGATCATATTTAGACAAGGTCATAAAAGACAGGGTGAGGATAGTAACCAATGATCCTAAGAGTGGCGTTAACCAGGTCTGAACAATTATACAGCATTAAGTGGGGAAGAGGACCATCAGTACACACAGGTTGGGAGTAGAGCCATTGGTGGTAGAGTAGAGGTTATGATTACAAAGGAATGAGGCCCAAGTGTGCTAGACAGGGTCTAGAACAAAGGACAGAGTCATTATTAGAGGAGCTAAGAAAGGTGCTGTCTAAGCTACAATTAAGTTTTCTGATTGAGAGGCAAATAGAACCTGACAGAAGGGGCCTGGTAATAATCTGGTGGGTTTTAGGCCTTGTAAGTTAAGAGGCCCAGACCTATCTATCTCTTCACATGGGATACATCCTAAGGGAGGTGTGAACCTCCTAGGGGAAGGCACTCTGTTGACTTTCATTACTTAGCTGGCCTGGGAGGAGAGCTGGCCAGGTAAAGGCAGGTGGCATCTCTACCAAGAAATTTACAGTTCTGCCTTCAGTGTTGCTGACCCTGCTTGGCCGTCCCCTCAGCTGCAGTGGTCACTTTGGAAGTTGGGCTGAGTGAAGGGCTTTTCAGCTTAGAGCCACTAAGATCTGTGGCTCTGACCTGGGCATCCTTCGACTCCAGGGCAGGTCCATTTCCAGTGATCCAAGTCTTGGCAGAGCTGCCAGGGCTCTTCACAAGCTGACTTCTGCTGATGGGCTTCCATATTGTCATGAAAAATGACTCAGCCATTAGAAGATTGTAAGCAGTAAACCCACCACCCCTAGGTGCCAAAGGTAGACTTTGTTAGTCCAAGTCAGACAGTTTATTGCACTATAACAAGGAGCATGGCATCAGCACAGTTGTGGTTGTTTTCCCCTGCCCCAAAATCCCTGAGCAATACAGTGGGTCCAAATAGATGCTATGCAGGAAGTAGGTTGTTTGTATTTCAGCTGAGACACTCAGAACCAAGGGCCAGCTTTAGCACTTTTTGAGTGAATTATAAAACATTGTAGTAAATAGGAAGGAGTAAATAGGGAGGAAAATATCCTCCCCCAGTAGAAAGCAGTTGATCATGTTGTGATATCCCTGACCTACTTGGTTGCTTATCAGCTCACTAAAAATGTGCAGTCGAGAGATGATGAATAAGCCTTGATTTTTCAGCAAGAACTTCAGGAGTGCTCAGAGTTCAAGGTGGAGCACCTCTCCTAATGTGGAATTTTAGAATCTTAAATTATACAAAGAACTCTGCTGAAATTTTTATTTGAAATTGTATTAGGTCATTTCATAATTGACACAATTATATTAAATCTTATGCATATACAAGATATATTTCTCTCACGTGTTTATACATATTTATACACAAGTATATATAGTAAATCTTCCTTAACATTTATTAATGTATTAAAAGTTAATAATTTATTGCATATACAACTTGTACCAACTTTACCAGAGTTATTCCTAAGATTGTTATATTTTTGTTGCTATTATATGTAGTATGTTTCAGTTTTAATTATTTAATTGCTGCTAATATCTAGAAATCCTGTTGCGTATCATGTATTGATCTTATGTCCAACTATCTTGCTAAGCTCTTTTATTTGTAGATTCTTTATAGCTTTCTGTCTTTTAACAGCTATATTTCTTATTCCTTTTCAATTACAGATACTTTTATTTCTTACTAAATTTACTATGAAATTTCAAGAAGTAAGAAAAGGGTTATATTTATGTTGTGTTGTGTTCTCATAAATGTTATAAGAAATATTTTCCCTTTTTTTATGAAAAGATAGTCTTGGGGAGTTAAGATGACTTTTTAAAAGACACGTAAAAGAATCAGACTTAAAATATCCCTCCTGGTCTTCAACAGCTGTGATCTTTGTACCATACTGCTTCCAGATTTGAAAGAAAAAATTAAAGACTTTTTTTCCTATGATTAGCCGAAAAATAAAAAGGAATTTCATGATGAGCTTTAAAAATATAATTCTTCATTTCCCTTTAATGTGAAATAATTCCTGATGCCAGTATTTCAACTTTTAGGTGAGAGAGAGAAAACAGAAAACAGAAGAACCACTGAAACAAGGAGAACACATGGTCCAGAGACTCAACCAGGAACTTACAAAAAACGACGACCTAGGAAAAAACAGGTATTTGTTTCTATTATGTGAATAATGCTTGTAGGCATTTAAGTTATAAAGTTACTTCATCGATATAAAGTGGAACTTAAGTCCACATTACACGCTTTTGGGGTCAAATCTTCCTAAAAGGAATCTAATTTATTATTTTTAATATTTTATTTATTTATTTGGATAGATAGAGTTACAGACAGAGGGAGAGACAGAGTGGTCTTTCATCCATTGTTTCACTCCCTTAATGGCCACAGCGGCCAGAGCTGGCTCAATCCAAAGCCAGGAGCCAGGAGCTTCTTCTGGATCTCTCATGTGGGTGCAGAGGCCCAAGCACTTAGGCCATCTTCTGCTTCCCCAGGCCATATTAGAGAGCTGGGTCAGGAGAGAGCAACTGGGACTCAAACCAGTGCCCTTATAGGATGCTGGTGCCACAGGCGGAAGCTTTAGCCCACTACACCACAGCGCCAGCCCCAGGAATCTAATTTAAATACGATTCTTCTATACTTTGATAATAGTATTTGATGAGAAAATTGTATTAAGATGATCATCTGTGTGATTTCACTTTTGGTCCTGTCATCTCTGAAGCCGTAGTAGGTTGAGGGGAGCGTCTGCTGTTGGAGACCAGGAGTGTGTTCCATTCTTTGAAATAGGCTGTCTGAGAACTCTAGGCAAGCTGACTGTGCCCTGCTTCTTCACATATTCTTTTTTAATTTGCACTGATTAATACACCCCTTCAATCTGTGTTATGGTTCAGATTTTTCCTGTGTTTTTAAGAGTTTAGAGATTTTATTTCCTTTCATGTTGTTTGTGGATGAATTCCCAAAGGAGAAAGGGAAAATACCAACCTTATGCCACTATATGCAGCAAGTCTTATGTATTTTTTGTGCTTAATTTTTTGCTGTTTGAATATGACATGTGTAGGTGTACATTTTTTGGCATTTATCCTACTTGATATTCTCAGAGCTTCCTAGATTTATGGTTGTCTGTCACTAATTCTAGAAAATTCTCAGCCATTATTACTTCAGATCTTTCTTTTGTTCCTTTTTTTCTGATATTCCCATTACACTCATATGCGACGCCTTTTATAATTGTTCCACAGCTCTTATATCTTCTTTTCTTTTTTTCATCATTTTTTCTCTTTATTTTTTGCTGTGGGAAGTCTCTTAACGTCTTCAAGCTCACTGATTCTTCCTCAACTGGGTCTAGTCTACTGATGATCCCTCAAAGGCATTGTTCATATTATTAGTGTGTTGGTGATTTGCAGCGTTTTCCTCTTTTTTTTTTTTAACCCATATTTTCTTGCACATTGTCCACTGTTTGCATTAGAGCCCTTAGCATAATAATCATAGTCATTTTAAATTCCAAGTCTGGCAGTTCCAAAATGTCTGTCATCTGCTATGAATGTGGTTCTAATGCTTACTTTGTATCTTTAGACTGTATTTTTAGCAGCTTAACATGCTTGTTATTTTTTGTTTATAGCTGAACATGATGTGTGGGTGAAAGGAACTGAGGTAAAAGGGCCTTTAAAAATTATAAGATTTTACGTTTATCTTTATGAATTACACTGTGTTTGTCGCAGTTGTAAATATCAGAGGCTATTCTTCTATTGTCCTTGTTTTTGTCTCTTATTGTCTTTGGGTTTCCCTAGGAACTTCTCAGAGTCTGAAGCAGCTCTTTCTGCTGTAATCCCTTGATTGATATGGTTGTCAGGGGGAGGATGGGAAGCATGCTGTAGTCCTGTGTATAGATCTCATTCTTTTTGTGAACCTGAGCTGTGACCTGCCTAAGTGCTGTCAGTCCACCCCCCGCCACCACAACTACCCTGTGGGTGAGACAGGAAGACTAGAATGGGCTTGAGTTGTCTATTTCCACAGGTTGGTTAGACACTGGCACAAGTCAGTTTTAAGTTTGTTTTATTTTTATTTGAAAGACATTTGCGGGCCGGGGCTGTGGTGCAGCGGGTTAACGCCCTGGCCTGAAGCGCCGGTGTCCCATATGGGTGCCGGTTCTGGTCCCAGCTGCTCCTCTTCTGATCCAGCTCTCTGCTATGGCCTGGGAAAGCAGTAGAAGAAGGTCCAAGTCCTTGGGCCCCTGCACCCGTGTGGGAGACCCAGAAGTAGCTCCTGGCTCCTGGCTTCAGATCGGCGCAGCTCCAGTTTTTGCGGCCATCTAGGGAGTGAACCAGTGGATAGAAGACCTCTCTCTGTCTGTCTCTACCTCTCTCTGTAACTCTTTCAAATAAATAAAATAAATCTCTAAAAAAAACCATTTGGTTCACTACCCAAATGCCCACAATGTCCAGGGCTGGCCAGGAGCCAGGAATGCAACCCAGGTCTCTTCCCAGGTGGGTGGTGGAAACGCAATTACTTGAGACATCATTGGTGACTCCCAGGATCTGCATTAGCAGAAACCTGGAGTAAGGAGCCAGAACTGAGAATCAAACTCAGGCACTCTCTTGTGAGATGCAGGTGTCTTAAAGGCTAAGCTAAACACCTGCTCCAAAATCAGTTATTTTTGAGGACATGCATTTGTTAAGGAGAAGAGAATACTCTGAGTGTATTTGAAAATGGAGAGTATTTCAGAATTGCTGCTTTTGTCCTCTTCTAGTTAGAACAGCAGAGGATTTTTGTCTAATTTTCACCCTAAAAATCTAGTGGGGCTCCTGTAGTTGAAACTCAAAATGATGTGTGAGCCCACTAACATTAGACCCTGGTGTTTTTAACTCTCGGGCTCATCCACGTTGTGCTTTATCAGTTCATCAATCACACAATAGGTACGCTATTGGTACCTGCTGTGAGCTTCTGTTCTGGCCTGTTCCCAGTAATTCCTGTGATTCTGTATATCCAACTATCTAGTTTTCAGGACAGCAGCTTTCACTGCCATTAATTCTCTAATGAATCTTAGAAAAGCCACTGATTTTCAGCTTTTAATTTAAAAAAAAAAAGTTTTTTATTTGAAAGAGAGAAAGACAATGATCTTCCATCTGCTGATTCACTCTCCAAATGCCTGCAACATACAGAGGTGGGCCAAGCTGAAGCCAGGAGCTAGGATCTTAATCCAGGTCTCCCATAGGGGTGGCAGGGACATAAGAGTTTGAGCTATGGTCTGTACATTAATAGAAAGCTGGAATCCAGCAGAGCTGGAACTCAAACCCAGTCACTCTGATACAAGATGCAGACATCTCAAGCAACACCTTACCCACAATGCCAATGCTCACCCCTACTCAACTTTCTTCTTGTGGAAACAGGAGTAATGATTTCCAAGCACTTCACTTGTCAGACTGAAAACCAGGAATCTCTGCCTCAGACATAATGGATCTTTCCTTGTAATAGTCCAAATGAGACTTCAAGTGTTACTTATAAATATGTATTAAGAAAACAGTTTCTGTCTTTTAAATTCAAAACAAAACATAGGATATCAACCACATAATCTATAGAATATAGGTGATATCTATTACAGTTTTTCTATGTCAGAAAAAAATGCTGTGACTGTCATAGGTGTTTAGGTTATTTTTTGTTGTTGTTTTCTTTTGGCTTTCTACTCTTGGCTTTTTGGTGGGACACTTGTTTCAGAAGATAGATGACGGGGCTAGTTCTATGGCATATTAGGCTAAGCCTCAGCCTGTGGTGCAGGCATCCCATATGACCACCCTATTCCAATCCAGCTTACTGCTTATGGCCTGGGAAAACAGTGGAAGATGGCCCAAGTGCTTGGGTTTCTGCATCCACATGGGAGACCCGGAAGAAGCTCCTGGCAGCTGGTTTCTGATTGGCTTAGCTCTAGCCATTGAGGCCATTTAGGGAGTGAACCAGCAGATAGAAGACCCTCTCTGTGTGTGTAATTCTGCCTTTCAAATAAATAAAATCTAAAAAAAAAAAAAGATAAATGACAGACTTAATTTTATTTTGAATTGAAATTTGGGGTTCTTTAAGTTTTTTAATTATAGAACTCCATGCCTAATTGGACAGTTTTCTCCTTACTACATTTGTTAAACAGTCATGTTCCTACCTGTCTCATCACAATTTAAAGATTAGTGTTCCTTTTTGTAAGTTTATTCTCTTAAGGAAGAAAACTGAATGCCTTTCAGCAATGAGAAATTTGCCCCCATAAACTATGTAATGGAAAGTACTGTAACAGTATTTTCTTTTGCTTTAAATGTTATCAATCTTTTTAAAGATTTGTTTATTCATTTATTTATTTATTTGAAAGGGAAAGTGACAGATCTTCCATCTACTGGTTCACTCCTCAAATGCCCGCAGCAGTCAGGGCCAGGAGCCCAGAACTCCATTCAAGTCTCCCACCTGTGTGGCAGGGTTATAAACACTTGAGCCTTCACCTTGCTTCCTTCCCAGACATAAAGTTGGATTGGAAGCAGAGTAGCCAGGACTCAAACCAGACACTCAGAATGAGATGTGGGTATCCCAAGGGGCTGTTTAATGTGATGCAGGACAATGGCTGCCCCTTGATTTTATTTTTTATTTTTCAGGTTAACCAAAAGACAAAATATAATCAAAGGACATGGGTTTTATACATTTTCTTTCCTGAAATGTGTCATCTTAAACTCTTTTTAGCTATGTGTCATAGTTAATGGAATCCACTTTATCAAAGAAGTGAAAAATTTTAAGCACAAGAGTAGACAATGGGATTTTGTTGTCTAATGTTTTCTTTTTGATATGCCACTAATAGGCCAATTGGGTCTGTTCACTCAATTTCATTTATAGAAGTAGAAATTGGTACCAGTGACCAATATGCCTCTTTAAGCTTTGAACTTTTAAAGATTATGGTTTTCTTTGTCATACGATTGCTAGTTCTTTGTCATATGATTCTTTGTCATATAATTTTGTTTTTCAAGCCAGGATGAAATTAAGCAAAGACTAAACATACTTAAATGAAACAAAATAATCATAGTATAATTAACCAAGAAGTAACAATATATCAAGCTAAAATCTTTTTCATTAGAAGATAAAATGAATTATAAGCACTGTGGTTGTTAAATTAATAAAATTACTGCTTTCTTAAAAGAAAGGGTTATTAGGGCATGTACACTTTATCTGTAAAGGGCCAGACTGAATATTTGTGATACATATACAGTTTCTTTGACATTTTTTTTTAATTTGACTTGTAAAATTGTAACAATGATTATTAGCTTCTGGGCTATAGTAAAACAGCCTTGGGCAGTAGATTGCTGACCTCTGTTGGAGGTGATCCTCTAGAAAGTAATACTAAAACTTAATTACATCTAGTAACCCACATAGGATTGAACAATAACCTACTTAGGATTTGAGCAAAGAATTTGTTATTTCTTGAGAGAAGTGATATAGATTATAAGATATCATATATTCTCTTAAAAGTAATTATAGCTTAATTAAAAATAAAATATTTCCATATACATGTATGAAATTTATATGAAGACTGCTTTTTAACCTATAATTTCTAACTTGAAGACCATGGAATTGATAAACTTTTTAAGGGAGTTGAGATGATCCCAAAAATTTTATGGAAAATTTTAGATACTTACAGTTTTCTGTGGAATGGATGCATAGCTTTCATAACATTTTCAAAAATTTATGACCCCAGAGATAATCCATTATTGAAGCACTTTTAATAAATCACCACAGATAAACAAAATTTACATCTCTTGGTTTTGTATCAGTTAATGAAAAGAAGCGTGCTAAAGCTTTGTAGCTTATATAAAATGAACAATAATAGTAATGACCCTTAATATTATAAGTAAAATATTGCAAAAATAAGAAATGTATAAATTCTCACATCATTCTTAAACTGTTTCTTAAATTGTAAGCATCATTTTGATTTTAAAAAATTGTTGCATTGATAGTAGGTATGTCTTTTTTTAAGAATTCTGTCTCTGAGTAACCATTCTACATTTTATCAAAAGGCATGGCTTTGGGAAGAAGACAAGAATTTGAGATCTGGCGTGAGGAAATATGGAGAGGGAAGCTGGTCTAAAATACTGTTGCATTATAAATTCAACAACCGAACAAGTGTCATGCTGAAAGACAGATGGAGAACTATGAAGAAACTAAAAATGATTTGCTCAGACTGCGAAGACTGAATGAGTTTGTGAAAGCTGATAAAAGGACAATTAAGTATTTTGAACGCTACATTTTTTTGAAACTTGCTGGTCTTAAAATTCTTGTTTAAAGCATTATTTTTCTGTGATTCAATTAATAGGAGGTTTTGTGCCATAAGAGTGGAATTATATCCTATCATTGTATTCTTTAAGAATCTTTTTATTTTAATAAGATGTAAATTTGTTGACCCTTGCCACTTTCAATATTCATACCCCTAAATTCTGTTCCAATAAAAAGTTAAAGCCTGGTAAGAGAAAAAATATTAAACTATTCTCTGTCTGCCTGATCTCAACCCTGTAAGACACAACATAAAAATAAATTTTCTGGGGTGTCATTTGACACAGCAGCTAAGATTCCACTTATGTCACCTACTAATTGCCTGGGTTCAAGTCCTGCCTCCACTCCCTATTATACCTACGTGTTAATCTGTACCCTGGGAGGCAGGAGGTGATAACTCAAGTTTTTAGGTCCCTGTCACTCATGATGGAAACCCAGATTGAGTTCTAGGTTCTTGGTCAGTCTGGCTGTTGCAATTGTTTGGGGAATGAACCAGTTAATGGAGTTTGTGTGTGTGTGTCTTGCTCTCTCTCTCCCTCTCTCTCTCTCTCTCACACACACACACACACATGCATGTGCATGCACTTTCTCACTCTCTGCCTTTCAAATAGGTGAAATATAAGAAAAAAGACATGTAAGATATAAAAATGAATTTTCTAATTCATTAATAATACTGTTTTGACATGAGATAATGACTTGATTTATGGTCTTAATGTATAACTAAATAAGACATTTGTTAGTGCAGTTATAACATACAGAGTGATCTATAAGTAATAACAAACCAAGTTTTCTTTTTAACAGATTAATATAAAGAAAAAAAACAAAACTCGGGCCCAAAATTTGGTGCAACAGTTAAGATACCCCTTGGGATGCCCACTTCCTATACTGGAGCCTAGGTGCAAGTCCTGGCTTAACATCTGATCCCAGCCTCCTGCTAATGCACATACAAGAAGGCAGCAAGTGGTGGCTTAAGTACTTGGGTCCCTGCCACACATGTAATAGATCTAGATTGAGTTCTGGGCTGCTGGTTTCAGTTTGGCCCAGCCCTGGATATTAAATGCATTTGGAGAGTGTTCCAGCAGATGGGAGCCCTAAGTCTCTCTGTGTCTTCCTCTTTCTCTCTGTCTTCCTCTTTCTATCAAATAAGGATAAAAATTAAAAGCTTTTGAAATTTATAGTATTAGCTTTGTATCTCATTTAGCAACAAATGTGACTTTTGTGCCAGTGTTAAAACTTTGACTAAGGGGGAGCCAGCACTGTGGCATAGTAGGCTAAGCCTTCACCTGTGGTGCCAGCATCCTATAGGGTTACAGTTTGAGTGCTGGCTGCTCCACTTCAGATCCAGCTCCCTGCTGATGCCTTGGAAAACAGTGGAAGATGGCCCGAGTGCTTGGGCCCCTGCACCCATGTGGAGGCCCAAAAGAAGCTCCTGGCTTTGGATCGCCTCAGCTCTGGCCATTTGGGGAGTGAACCAGCGGATACAAGATCTCTGTCTCCTCTTTCTGTGACTCTGCCTCTCCAATAAATAAATCTTAAAAAAAAAAAAAACAAACTTTGACTACGGTGGTTTTAAAATAATGCTTCTTTATAACCTGATGTCATAAATATCAGGTTCTCTGAAACTTTGATTTGATATGCCAGTATTGTGCCTAGAGAGTATTATGTAAATGCTTAAATTCATATTAACCATGATCATCATGATGTCCATGATAAACATGAGGAATCTTAAGAAAGTTCATGGAAAGTACATATTAGAAAAAAACTATACATAGATTTCAAGTTTTATCACTAAAATAGCCTTTCAATTTATTTTTAAAAATTACTTGAAAGGCATAGTGTTGGAAAGAGGGGAGCAGAGGGAGAGAGAAATCTTCCATCTACTTGTGCATTTTCTAAATGGCCACAACAGCTAAGGCTGGGCCAGGTCGAAGCCAGGAACCAAGAACATCCTGATTTCCTAATGGGTTACAGAGGCCCAGTCACTTGGGCCATCATCTGCTGCCTTCCCAGGCACATTAGCAGGAAGCTTGAATCAAAGCAGAGCAGTCAGGAACTGGTGCTCTGTGACTGCATGCATCATAAGTAGCAGCTTAACCCACTACACTACAACACTGGCCCTGATTGTATTCTTTCACAAAGTCTTTTAGGTACCTTTGTATTAATAAACAAGGTTATGCGCATCTTACTAATCAATTTTCAGTTTTCACCAATAATTTACTTAGAAGATTTAATAAAAAACTAACATTTAGAATTGTAAGATATATGTGATTTATCAAGAGACTAAAAATATTGAACTATTGAAGCATTTGCATAAAAGTCAGATGTTAGTGTTTTATAATAAAGTTTACATTAAGACTGTTCCTTGAATTTATATTGTCCTATATATACATATACATATATATGTATATATATATATATATATTAAACAGACACATGAATAATTGGGAACTGCTTTGTGGTACAGCAAGTTAAGCCACCTTTTGAGATGGTGGCATCCCATATCAAGAGTGCTAAGTGTTGGCGGCTCTGTCTCTGATCCAGCTCCCAGCTAATGCACGTGGGAAACAGCAGATAATGACCCAAGTGCTTGAACCCCTGCCACCTACATGGAAGATCCAGATTGAGTTCTTAGCTCCTGGCTTGGGCCTTGCCCAGCTCTGGCTTTTGGGCATTTGAAGAGTGAACCAGCAAATGGAAGCTATCTTTGTCTCTCACTCTGTCGCTCTGCCTTCAAATAAATAAAATCTGGAAAAAAAAAAAAAAAAAGCATTGATAATTACCACATGCTTCCAGATTCTGTCCTGTTATACCACAAATTACTGTCCCTATGTTTATTGTGGACATTTTGATAATTCATTCCAAAGCTAACTAGCATCGTGAGTCAAAATGGACTTTCTTTTTAAAATTTATTTGAAAGGCAGAATTACAGAGAGAAGGACACATCTTCCATCTTCTAGTCCACTCCAAATGGCCGCAACAACCAGGGGTGGGCCAGGCCAAAGCCAGGAGTTTCTGGTCTCCCACATGGGTGCAGGGCCCCAAAGACCTGTGCCATCCTCCATGGCTTTCCCAGGCACATTAGCAGGGAGCTGGATATCAAGTGGAGCAGCTGGGATTCGAACCAGCACTTGTATGGGATGCCAGCACTACAGGTCATGACTTAACCCACTGTACCACAATGTTGGCCCCCAAAATAAGATTTTTTAAAGTCAGCTTCCTCATTCCAAACATAACCCATAAATCATCAAATTAATTTGCCATTAATTATAAGATTGTTATTTTTTAAACCACTGAAAGAGAAAAGTCACTGTCAGTTATACTATAGTATGGTGCTTATTTAAAATTTTATTTCACTTGGGGCCCATAGTATAGTGGGTTGAGCTGCCACCTGTGATGCCAGCATCCCATGTGGGCACTGGTTCAATTCCTGGCTGCTCTACTTCCAGTCCAGCTCTCTACTAATGTGCCTGGGAAAGCAGTGGGAGATGGCCCACATCTTTGGGCCCCTGCACCCACATGGGAGACCCAGATGAGGCTCCTGGTTTCCATCCAGCCTGGCTCCAGCCATTGTGGCCATTTGGGAAGTGAACCACTGGATGAGACCTCTCTGTCTCTCCCTCTCTTTATGTAACTCTGCCTTTAAAAAAGTGAATAAATTTTTTTTAATTTTTAATTTTACTTATTAAAAGAGCTATTTATTTTAAAGATTTATTTATTTGAAAGAGTTACAGAGAGAGGTAGAGAGAGAGAGAGGACTTCCATCCTCTGATTCACTCACTAGATGGCCACAATGGACGGAGCTGCACTGATCCGAAGCCAGGAGCCAGGAGCCTCTTCCAGGTCTCCCACGTGGGTGCAGGGGCCCAAGAACTTGGGCCATCTTCCACTGCTTTCCCAGGCCATAGCAGAGAGCTGGCTCGGAAGAGGAGCAGCTGGGACTAGAACCAGCACCCATATAGGATGTTAGCGCTTCAGGCCAGGGCTTTAACCCACTGTGCCACAGCACCGGCCCCTAAAAGAGCTATTTTAGATTAAACAAGATTTTTATATAGCATTTGGATATATAAAAAGGAAATTACAACTAAACATTTTAAATTCTATATTGTATATGTAATCCTAACACTCCTCTCCAGTCTGAACCCTCTGAATTCCTTGTTGTAATTTTTAAAGAGAGTCAAAGGCAGAGTGCTTTATGGTGGGGAAAAGTAGGGAAACTTCAGGCATGCTCTGCGTGTTGACATGAGAAAGCTGTAGGTCGACCAATAAGCTACAGACATCTTAAATGGTTGAGGGAGCATTGGGCTTTGATTGGTCCTGAGTTGAATGTAGGAGCAAAACACTGAGAGGCTGGCCTTCATTGAACAAGTCCTGACATTCTGAGCGGATCACTGCACTGCAGAGGTTTGTGGGCTGGACTTCTGTTGTCCTAGCAGTCCTGCCATTGTTTATATATTCAGACTCTCAGAGTTGCTTCTAGTTCCTGGATGCTAGGGTATCACAATTTACATGAACTATAACATTGGAATACTGTAAACTCTTAAAAGTAAACCATGAAAAGCTAAGTATAAGTATTGTAATCTCTAAGAGCTACCATTTTATTAAAAATAATATATATAAAACATAGCCACTAGGTAGATTAAAATGGATCACCAAGAATTACTGAGAGAATTCAAGAACTAAAAGGAGAGACAAAAACAAAATGGAAGGGGCTGGCACTGTGGCACAATGAGTAAAGACACCGCCTGCAGTGCCGCCATCCCATTTGGGCACCAGTTTGAGTACCAGCAGCTCCACTTCTGTTCCAGCTCTCTACTATGGCCTGGGAGGGCAGTTGAAGATGGCCCAAGTCCTTGGACGCCTGCACCCACATGGGAGACACAGAGAAGGCTCCTGGTTTCAGATCTGCACAGTTCCGGTCATTGCGGCTATTTGGGGAGTGAACCAGCAGATGGAAGACCGACCTCTCTCTGCCTCTGTCTCTCTGTAACTCTGCCTTTCAGATAAATAATCTTAAAAAAAAAAAAAAAAAGAATGAAGCAAAAACAAAACCACTAGGATAAACAGAAAAAGTAAAATAGTACATCTAAATCAACCCATCAATAATTACATTGTCAGTTGTCTAAGCCACGTGATCAGCCAACTTTCAGTAAAGGTGCAGGTGGTAAATGTTTTAGCTTTTGTGGACCACAGGCTCATTTGGCTTTAGCCATAGACAATACATAAATAAGTGGATGTGACTGTGTTCCAATAACATAATTTTCAAAAATATCAGGCTAGATTGAACTTACAGACTAGACCCTTGCTGTTGACTTATGGATTTTGCTTTCTTCACAATGTACTGGGCTTTGTTCTGACAGGCAGTTAAGTTCTGAATCTGCACTTTTCGTATTTTTTCTATTCCAGATTTGAAAATTACCAAGATTAGAATTCTTTTTAAACTAACAGGTTGGGTTTCCAAAGCCAGTCTGATGATAAGAATTTAGTCTGCAAATCCACAGCATAGCTGACAGCCAATTACCTCTTAGGTCCAATCCAACACTCCCACAACACCACAAGCAGAAGGGAGGATTTGGGACTTGAATTTCCAATTCAGTCTTTCTCTGGAATAAGTCTTTGGGTGTCTGCCTTTAATCTGCCCAACCTCGGTCTGGTCGTAGGTTTTGACATCTGCACCCTTGCTGAGGAAGAGAGCACAGTGAAGGAACAGTGCTGTTGTAAAAGGGGACCCATGGCCAGAGTGTCAGGTGGTGCTGAGTGTCATTGCTGGAGGGTAGGGGTGGATAGGAGCCAGCCTGAAGGCACAACTGGACCTCATCCACATAGCTCCATGCCCAAGAATGGTGAGGAGGACCAGAACTGGAAGGGGACAGTCTTCCCCTTAACAGTCACTCTCCAGCTCTCTACTGATGAGGCCTTAATGTTACCTGGTCAAGGGATGTTTAGATCCAGCTGTGGTGTCCAATTATCGTAATGTAGGGCAAAGGAGGATAGATTGGAGCTGAGAGCAGGTAAATTCGTAACTGGTACATAAAATGCTTATATGTTCCCGACCTACCTTCTCCCTACACATAACACTTTGATATGTCAAAATCTTTCAGTGTCAAAATGAGTCTTCATTTAAATCTATGCTGGGTTGAAAGAGCAAAACTAGAAGATACTCTGTCATTATAAATGGTTTATTTAGTGCCAGGGGATTCCAATACAATCCCATCAAGATTGCATGTACCAATGCCATCTCACTAGTCCAAGTGATCAGTTTCAGTTCACAATTGATGGCTCTGATAGGTCTAAGAGTCAAAGGGATCA
Organism: Lepus europaeus; assembly: GCF_033115175.1. Taxonomy (NCBI): domain Eukaryota; kingdom Metazoa; phylum Chordata; class Mammalia; order Lagomorpha; family Leporidae; genus Lepus; species Lepus europaeus. Next base: position 70,188,233 of record NC_084830.1, on the reverse strand, counting down.
CATAAACAAGACTAGTGTCTGCTAATACTAACTGATAGAATCAAAAAGGGAGAGAATGATCCAACATGGGAAGTGGGATACACAGCAGACTCATGGAATGGCAGATGTCCTAAACAGCACTCTGGCCTCAGAATCAGCCCTTAAGTCATTTGGATCTGGCTGAAGTGCCCATGAGAATATTGTAGGCATGGAAAGCCAAGACACTCTGGCAAAAAAAAAAAAAAAAAAAAAAAAAACCTAAATGAAAGATCTCTGTGAGTGAGATCCCAGTAGAAAGAATGGGCCATCAAAGAAGGAGGTACCTTTCTCTGAAGGGAGGAGAGAACTTCCACTTTGACTATGGCCTTGTCGAAATAAGATCGAAGTCAGCGAATTCAGCCGGCGCCATGGCTTAACAGGCTAATCCTCCACCTTGCGGCGCCGGCACACCAGGTTCTAGTCCTGGTTGGGACACCGGATTCTATCCCGGTTGCCCCTCTTCCAGGCCAGCTCTCTGCTATGGCCCGGGAGTGCAGTGGAGGATGGCCCATGTCCTTGGGCCCTGCACCCGCATGGGAGACCAGGAGAAGCACCTGGCTCCTGGCTTCAGATCAGCACGATGCGCTGGCCGCAGCAGCCATTGGAGGGTGAACCAACAGCAAAAAGGAAGACCTTTCTCTCTGTTTCTCTCTCTCACTATCCACTCTGCCTGTCAAAAAAAAAAAAAAAAAAAAAGCGAAGTCGGCGAATTCAAAGGCTTCCATAACCTTGGCAACTCATGACTAGAGCCTAGGGAGATTTCTGACGCCATAAACAAGAGTGTCAATTTGTTAAGTCAACAACAGGGGTCACTGTGTACTTACTCCTCATGTAGGATCTCTGTCCTTAATGTGTTGTTCAATGTGAATTAATGCTATAACTAGTACTGAAACAGTATTTTACACTTTATGTTCTGTATGGGTGCAAGCTGATGAAATCTTTACTTAATATATACTAAATTGATCTGTATATAAAGATAATTGAAAATGAATCTTGATGTGAATAGAATGGGAGAGGGAACAGGAGATGGGAGGGATACGAGTGGGAGGGAAGTTATGGGAGGAAAAATGCCATTGTAATCCATAAACTGTACTTTGGAAATTTATATTTACTAAATAAAGTTTAAAAAAATAAAGATGTGAAATATGAAAAAAAAAAAAGAAATGGTTTATTTAATCAACAACAGGAGCCACTGTGCACTTGCTCCCCATCTAGGACCTCTGGCCTTAATGAGTTGTGCTATGAGAATTAACAGTAAAATGTTTCTTTAAACAGTACTTTATACTTTGTGTGTCTGTGTGGGTGCAAACTGTTAAAATCTTTACTTATAGAGTTGATCTTCTGTATATAAAGATAATTGAAAAATGAATCCTAATGAAGAATGGGATGGGAGAGGGAGTAGGAGGTGGGACAGTTTGTGGGTGGGAGGGCGGGGTATGCAGGGAAGAACCGCTATATTCCAAAAGCTGTACCTATGAAATTTATATTTATTAAATAAAAGCCTTCTTTAAAAAAAGGAAAAAAATGGTTTATATGATCTGAAGCACTCAAAGAGTAATTTTCCAGTTTTTCCAGTTATTTAAAACAGATAGTTGGTTTCTTTCCACTTGAGTCACTGAGGTGCTAACATATGTATTAGCCTTTATAGATTTGTGTAGCGCTTTGCTTGGATTATCTCATTTAACTCTTAGAAAACTGTGATGGATAGACAGAATGGTTTTATTAATAGTATGTCATATAAGAGGAATGAGGCTTCTTATTTTGACTCGCCCAAACTGCTGATACTCCCAATGAAAACTTTTCGAACAAAATTGTTCAGACAAAATTCTCTTCCCCTTTATTCCATACATATTGAAGTCCTCATTAGAAAGAGGCCAGGTCATGGAGCAGGCATTTGGCACCACAGTTAAAACACTGCTTGAGATGCCCACTACCCATATCAGAATACCTAGTTAGGGCCTGTCTCCTCTGCTTCCAATCCAGCTCTTTGCTAATGTGCACCCTAGGAGGCAGCAGGGGATGGGTTTCTGCAGCCCATGAGGGAGACCCAGATTGAGTTCCAGGCTCCTGGCTTCGGCCCAGCCCTCGATGTTGCATGCATTTGGGGAATGAACCAGCAGATGGGAGATTTCTCTCCATCGCTCTTCCTTTCAAATAAAGTCAAAATAAATATTTTTACATAGGCCAGGTCAGGATCTTGATCCCAGAGAACTCTGCAGCTGTACTAGACCCTAGAACGTATGGAAATCTCTCAAAATCACCTCATCAATGGCCAAAAGACACATGAAAAAATGTTCAAGATCACTAGCAATCAGAGAAATGCAAATCAAAACCACAATGAGGTTTCACCTCACCCCGGTGAGAATGGCTCACATTCAGAAATCTACCAACAATAGATGCTGGAGAGGATGTGGGGAAAAGGGGACACTAACCCACTGTTGGTGGGAATGCAAACTGATTAAGCCACTATGGAAGTCAGTCTGGAGATTCCTCAGAAACCTGAACATAACCCTACCATACAACCCAGCCATCCCACTCCTTGGAATTTACCCAAAGGAAATTAATTTGGCTAATAAAAAAGCCATCTGCACATTAATGTTTATTGCAGCTCAATTCACAATAGCTAAGACCTGGAACCAACCCAAATGCCCATCAACAGTAGACTGGATAAAGAAATTATGGGACATGTACTCCATAGAATGCTATACAGCAGTAAGGAACAATGAAACCCCGTCATTTGCAACAAGATGGAGGAATCTGGAAAACATCATGCTGAGTGAATTAAGCCAGTCCCAAAGAGACAAATATCATTTGTTTTCCCTGATCGGCGACAAATGAGCACCAAAGGGGAAACCTGTTGAAGTGAAATGGACACTATAAGAAACAATGACCTGATCAGCTCTTGTCCTGACTCTAGATGTACAATGTAATACTTTATCCTTTTTAGTATTTGTTGTTGTTGTTGTTGTTGTTCTAGTACTAGTGGTTGAACTCTGTAATTAACACACAATTATTCTTAGGTGTTTAAATTTTAACTGAAAAGTGATCCCTGTTAAATATAAGAGTGGGTATAAGAGAAGGAGGAGATGTACAATTTGGGACATGCTCAATCAAACTTGCCCCAAATGATGGAGTTAGAAATGTGCCAGGGGATTCCAATACAATCCCATCAAGGTGGCATGTACCAATACCATCTCACTAGTCAAAGTGATCAATTTCAGTTCACAATTGATGGCTCTGATAGGTCTAAGAGTCAAAGGGATCACACAAACAAGACAAGTGTCTGCTAATACTAACTGATAGAATCAAAAAGGGAGAGAAAGATCCAACATGGGAAGCGGGATACACAGCAGACTCATAGAATGGCAGATGTCCTAAACAGCACTCTGGCCTCAGAATCAGCCCTTAAGGCATTCGGATCTGGCTAAAAAGCCCATGAGAGTATTGTAGGCATGGAAAGCCAAGATACCATGGAAAAGGAAAAAAAAAGAAAAGAAGAAGACCTAAATGAAAGATCTCTGTGAGTGAGATCCCTGTGGAAAGAACAGGGCCATCAAAGAAGGAGGTACCTTTCTCTGAAGGGAGGAGAGAACTTCCACTTTGACTTGACCCTATCGGAATAAGATCAAAGTCAGCGAACTCTAAAGGCTTCCATAGCCCTGGCAACTCATGACTAGAGCCTAGGGAGATTACTGATGCCATGAACAGGAGTGTCAAATTGTTAAGTCAGCAACAGAAGTCACTGTGTACTTACATCCCATGTGGGATCTGTCCTTAATGTGTTGTCTAATGTGCAGTGATGCTATAACTAGTACTGAAACAGTATTTTTAAACTTTGTGTTTCTGTGTGGGTACAAACTGATGAGATCTTTACTAATTATATACTGAATCAATCTTCTGTATATAAAGATAATTGGAAATGAAAAAAAAAACCTGGTGTTAAATTGGAAATGGCATAGAAAATTAATTTTTTTAAAAAAATATTATGTAGGATCTCTGTCTTTAATGTGCTGTACACTCTTATTTAATGCTATAACTAGTACTCCAACAGTATTTTTTTTCACTTTGTGTTGCTATATGGGGGCAAACTGTTGAAATCGTTACCTAATATATACTAAACTGATCTTCTGTATATAAAGAGAATTGAAAATGAATCATGATGTGATTGGAAGGGGAGAGGGAGCGGGAAAGGGGAGGGTTGTGGGTGGGAGGGATTTTTGGGAGGGGGAAGCCATTGTAACCCATAAGCTGTACTTTGGAAATTTATATTCATTAAATAAAAGTTTAATTAAAAAAATATTTCTTTATTTATTTGAGAGGTAGAGTTACAGATAGTGAGAGGGAGAGACAGAGAAAAAGGTCTTCCTTTCGGGTGGTTCACTCCCCAAATGGCCACAACGGCCGGAGCTGTGCTGATCCAAAGCCAGAAGCCAGGTGTTTCTTCCAGGTCTCCCATGTGGGTGCAGGAGCCCAAGGACTTGGGCCATCTTCTACTGCTTTCCCAGGCCATAGCCGAGAGCTGGATTGGAAGAGGACCAGCCAGGACTAGAACTGGCGCCCATATGGGATGCCCGTGCTACAGGCGGAGGATTAACCTACTGCACCACAACGTCAGCCCTGAGGTGTGTTTTTCACAAAAGGGTATGTTTTCATTATTTCTTTCTTTCTTTATCTTTTTTTCTTTTCTTTCTTTCTTTCTTTCTTTTTTTTTTTTTTTTTTTTTTTTTGACAGGCAGAGTGGACAGTGAGAGAGAGAGAGACAGACAGAAAGGTCTTCCTTTGCCATTGGTTCACCCTCCAATGGCCGCCGCGGCTGGCGTGCTGCGGCCGGCGCACCACGCTGATCCGATGGCAGGAGCCAGGTGCTTCTCCTGGTCTCCCACGTGGGTGCAGGGCCCAAGGACTTGGGCCATCCTCCACTGCCTTCTCGGGCCACAGCAGAGAGCTGGCCTGGAAGAGGGGCAACCGAGACAGAATCCGGTGCCCCGACCAGGACTAGAACCCGGTGTGCCGGCGCCGCAAGGCGGAGGATTAGCCTAGTGAGCCGCGGCGCTGGCCTTTTTTTTTTTTTTTTTTTCTTACAGGCAGAGTGGACAGTGAGAGAGACAGAGAGAAAGGTCTTCCTTTTCCGTTGGTTCACCCTCCAATGGCCACTGCAGCCAGCGTGCTGCAGCCGGCACACCACACTGATCCGAAGCCAGGAGCCAGGTGCTTCTCCTGGTCTCCCATGTGGGTGCAGGGCCCAAGGACTTGGGCCATCCTCCACTGCCTTCCTGGGCCACAGCAGAGAGCTGGACTGGAGGAGGGGCAACCGGGACTAGAACCCGGTATGCCGGCGCCTCAGGTGGAGGATTAGCCTAGTGAGCTGTGGCGCAGCCTGTTTTCATTATTTCAGAAATGTTTTTTTCCTCTATCCAGGTGCTCATCATCGATCAGCAGTGACAATCAGATTTACATTTCTTTAATCCCAAGCCTTTGTACCTACCACACCAAGTGGATAAAATAACTACAGCAATTTTGATAAGCTGTTATTCAAAGGGATTCTCTGATGAGTAATTTCAGGGAAAAAATATTCTAACTTGTAAATGGAATTTTGAGCAAGAACTAGATCTGTGTTTCATATTTATTACATCCCAGGGCACTCTAAATCATGATGCAATATGGTACATTAAGAGCTGTATATTCAGAAACCCAGCAGGGCTATATGGGCAAAGTGTGCTCCTGTTATTTACTTGAGAGGAAGTTACAGACAGAGGGAAAGACATAGAGAAAGGTCTTCCATCTGCTGTTTCACTCCCCAAATGGCTGCAATGGCTGGAACTGGCCCAATTCGAAGTCAGGAGCCAGGAGCTTCTTTAGGTCTCCCATGTGGGTGCAGAAGCCCAAGCACTTGGGCCATCATCTACCTCTTTCCCAGCCCATCCAGGGAGCTGGATGGGAAGTTGAGCAGCTGAGACTCAAACCAGTACCCATTTGAGATGTTGGTGCCACAGGTGGATGCTTAAGCCATTATGCCACAGTGCTGGCTCCTCCACTGTCTTTTTAAGAGCCCTATCTTTCCAGATAATTCTCTGTATCCTTGCTTTTTTTAAAGGATTCAGAATCACCTTATATGAAGCGAGGACTTCTGCACCTCTTTTATAGAGATGACATCACATTCAACATTTATTAGTTTTAGGTGTTTGAGTAGTCCTCATCATCATTGTCTTTTTAAAAATTAATCCATTTCTTTAGGAGTCAGAGAGCTCTCATCTGCTGGTTCACTCCCCCAAATAACCTCAATGGCCAGATCTTGGCCAAGGTTGAAGCTGGGAGTCTGGAATGCAATGCAGGTCTCTCACATAGTGGCAGCAACCTAACTACTCGAGCCATCACGTGCTAGTCATGGGCCAGAGGTGGATCTAAACCCAGGGAACCCGATGTGGCACTCAGGCATCTTCACCAGCAGGCCAAATGCCTGCACCCATCGTAGCCATTCTAGATAACGTGCATGTGTGTCCATTCCTTGGTCACTCAGCTCTACCAGAAAACTTCTTCCATGACTTGAAGATATGTGTCGATCTTCCTCCCTCCCCATGATCCCCCTGAGCTTGGTAAGTTTAATCCTTCTTTTCCTGAAGTTCCCCTTACGGCGTCAACAAGCTAGAATTCCTTGGCTATGCTATGTACAATGAGGGCACACTCCTGTGCCCCTGCCCTCCCAGCTTCCCATTCATTCTTCTGTTAGCTATTGCTTTTACATTGTCAAGGGTTTTGTTGTTTGTTGATTGGCTGGCTGGTTGATTTTGTTTTAGTTTTACCATTCATAGTCTGTCCATTCATTAAAATTAAATATTTTGTGCTTTATATGTGCATTGATTCTAAAAAAAAATCATAATACATAAACACATTATGTTTATATAATACATGTCTTACACTACACCCTAGAAGTGTGTTTGACTTGCAAAAAAATATAATCCAGTGTCACAAAATTCATACAACTCAAAGAAATGTCAAGGTAAATTGCATATTCTCCTTCTCTGTCTCAAACTATTTCTTTTGTTCTTTCTTTCCATCCCACCCAAGTAGGTCAAAATCATGCCACCTTTTAGCTTGCTTCATTGTTTGATGTTTTTGTAATTTCTTTTGTGAAACTTTTTTTAAAAGATTTATTTATTTGAAAGTCAGAGTTACAGAGAGAAGGAGAGACAAAGAAGGAGAGAGATCTTCGATTTGCTAGTACACTCCCCAAGTGGCTGCAATGACCAGGGCTCCACCAGGCCGAAGCTAGGAGCCAGGAGCTTCTTCTGGGTCTCCCACTTGAATGGCAGTGACCCACGTACTTGGGCCACCTTTCACTGCTTTTCCCTGGCCATTAGCAGGGAGCTGGATCAGAAGTGGGGCAGCCAGGACATGAACTGGCACCCATATGGGATGCCAACATCAAAGGTGATGACTTTACCCTCTATGCCACAATGCCAGCCCCTCCTAAAACTTATATTGCCATTTTTATTAAAGTCATACAGGTTCATAATTTTAAAACTAAAATAGTTCTACAAAGCTCAACATGGAAAACATTCTCCTATCACCACCCTTCAGTGATCCCTAAAAGTGACCATTCTCAACTCTTTCAGTTCTTTTCTTAGGAATTGATACACATACATAAAACAGCTTATAATACTGCTCTTTGTTATTTTTCAGTTTGAGGTTTGTATTAATGACCTCTCACTAGGTAGAATTAGGTGTTTCGTCTCTTGCATAGTTCCCCCCACCACCCCCGTGCTGCCTCCAAACCACACCTAAGACAAACACACACACACATTTCGCGCATACATGCTCTTCTCTTCCTAGTTCTTCCAATGTATTGTGTGAAGTTTTGGTTAAGTCATAGTCAGTGGTTATATTAGTGTAACTCTATAACTGTGATTTACACCTGAGTGTTGTTGTTTCTGTGTACTCATCACTTCCTCATCTCCAGAGTTTCTGTCCAAATTGAAAATCTCTGAGTACCCGAGATTTGTCAACCATTCTACTGATTGCACTGTTCCATTGGTACCGTCCACCCCCTCTGTTCCCTGGCAGTCTGGCTGGCTTCCAGAACTGAATCTCTCTCTCTCTCTCTCTATCATTCTGTGTGTGTGTGTGTGTGTTTCCTATTTTCTGGACCCTCTTGTTTCTCATACTCCTGTACCTTTCTAGAAGAGGTGTATAGAATGGAAAATATTTCTTGCATATCCTCACATTTGATTAATATCATTGAATGTAGAATTTTAGTTTGGAAAACATTTTCTTTTTGACACTCAGAGGCATTGCTCTGCTGCTTTCTGGCTTCAAATTTTTTTTAAGATTTATTTATTTGAAAGCCTGTTGAAGTGAAATGGACACTATGAGAAACAGTGATTTGATCAGCCCTTGTCCTGACTGTTGATGTACAATTTAATACTTTATTCCTTTTAGTATTTTTTTTTGTTCTACTTAATACCATTGGTTGAACTCTGTAATTAACACACATTTATTCTTAGGTGTTTAAATTTAACTGGAAAGTGATCCCTGTTAAATATAAGAGTGGGAATAAGAGAGGGAGGAGATGTACAATTTGGGACATGCTCAATCAGACTTGCCCCAAATGGTGGAGTTAGAAATGTGCCAGGGGATTCCAATACAATCCCATCAAGATTGCATGTACCAATGCCATCTCACTAGTCCAAGTGATCAGTTTCAGTTCACAACTGATGGCTCTGATAGGTCTAAGAGTCAAAGGGATCACATAAACAAGACTAGTGTCTGCTAATACTAACTGATAGAATCAAAAAGGGAGAGAATGATCCAACATGGGAAGTGGGATACACAGCAGACTCATAGAATGGCAGATGTCCTAAACAGCACTCTGGCCTCAGAATCAGCCCTTAAGGCATTCGGATCTGGCTAAAAAGCCCATGAGAGTATTGTAGGCATGGAAAGCCAAGATACCATGGAAAAGGAAAAAAAAAAGACCTAAATGAAAGATCTCTGTGAGTGAGATCCCTGTGGAAAGAACGGGGCATCAAAGAAGGAGGTACCTTTCTCTGAAGGGAGGAGAGAACTTCCACTTTGGCTATGACCTTGTCTAAATAAGATCGAAGCCAGCGAACTCAAGAGGCTTCCATAGCCTTGACAACTCATGACTAGAGCCTAGGGAGATTACTGACGCCATAAACAAGAGTGTCAATTTGTTAAGTCAACAACAGGGGTCACTGTGTACTTACTCCTCATGTAGGATCTCTGTCCTTAATGTGTTGTTCAATGTGAATTAATGCTATAACTAGTACTGAAACAGTATTTTACACTTTATGTTCTGTATGGGTGCAAGCTGATGAAATCTTTACTTAATATATACTAAATCGATCTTCTGTATATAAAGATAATTGAAAATGAATCTTGATGTGAGTGGAATGGGATAGGGAGCAGGAGATGGGAGGGGTGCAGGTGGGAGGGAAGTTATGGGGGGGAAAGCCATTGTAATCCATAAACTGTACTATGGAAATTTATATTTACTAAATAAAAGTTTAAAAAAAAAGTCAAAGTTACACAGAGATCGAAGGAGAGGCAGACAGAGAGAAAGAGAGAGAGAGAGAGAGAGAGAGAGAGAGAGAGAGGTCTTCCATATGCTGGTTTACTCCCCAATTAGCCGCAACGGCCGGAGCTGCACTGATCTGAAGCCAGGAGCCAGGAGCTTCTTCCTGGACACAGGTGCAGGGGCCCAAGAACCTAGGCCATCTTCCACTCCTTTTCCAGGCCATAGCAGAGAGCTGGATCGGAAGAGAGCAGCTGGGACTTGAACTGGCACCCATATGGGATGCCGGCACTGCAGGCGGCAGCTTTACCTGCTATGCTACAGTGCCGGCCCCCAAATGTTGCTTTAGGTCAGTAGTCTGATATGATTCTAATTACTGATCCTTTGCATGTGACCTACTTTTTCTCTCTCAAAGATTTTAGATTCTCCCATGTATCTGATAATCTGGAATTTTGTGGTAATGTGCCTTTATTTGAGTCTCTTTTAAGAAAAAAAAAATGAGCCAGACACTTTGGAGAACTTCATTATTCAGATGTTGAATCTTTTTGACTGATCCTTTAATTTTCTAATATTTTGCCTCCTAATTGCTGTCTTTCTAAATTTTTTGTTTATTTGCTTTCTGGGGAAAAGTAGAATCTTTTAATCAAAGTTTCTGAGTTTTTGTACCCATGAAAGTCTGTACTTTGCCTTCCCACTTCATTAGTAAGTGACTGGTAGAGAATTCCAGTTTCAAATTTAGTTTCCCTCAGAGTGTGTAGGTTTTATTATTAAATGTTAGATTTCAAGTATCCACTGATGATGAGAATACCACTGTGATCTTCTCATGGAATCTCCCTTTTCTTTACAGATACCCATTTTTCTCTCCCTGAAAGATTTTTGTGGTCCTATTATTTCAAATACATATATTTATGGTGTGTGATAAATCAATGTAGGGTCTTTCTTCTATTGTCGACTGTAAATTTCACAGCTTTGTCTCCACAGATGGGGGTTATTTTTACTGCTCATGTTTGAGGCTCAGAGGGCCTACCATCCCAGGAAGAATGGTTTTCACGTCTGATTCCACATTCTTCTCAACACGCCCAACCATTCGCACTTTACTCATCAGTAGAATCTCATTTGCTTTCCATCTTCAAAAAATGTCTTCAAAATATCTGGGCCAATTCTGTCCCCGCCCCACTTCTCACCTATGTCGGGACTTAATCTTTGGGGGAGTCCTATAAGCTCAATGAGATTTTAGGAAGGAGAGACTGTAGACATGTGTATCTGTCACCTTGACCTAAAATTCTAGGCTGCTCATTGTCTGATTGCTTATATCTCAGAATGCCCAAGTCTTTGCTTTTTAGGTCAACTTATGTGTGTTTGTTTGAACTTTCACTAGAATATTCTTAGAGGGCAGAAACAAGATTTTTTTGACAGTATTTTTCGCATACCTAGGGAAAATGGCTAATTAAAATTTTTATGCCAGAAGAAAGCCAAACAATTTAAATGAATGCTATCTACACTTAATTACACCACTCTCTAGGAATAAGTAAAGCCAGGACTCTAAAAAAGTAGTGTGATTATATCTCACCTCGCTCCTTTTTCTGCTCTTTTCCCCTTTTTTCCCACATTTCTCTTCTAAATGATCATTATCCCTAATTCCTTTTGCTTTCTTTCCTGGTGGGTATATTTATTTTTGTTCAAATTGCTTTCCACATGCATTTAAAGAATCAGTCAAATAAGTGATTCTGGAGTTCGTAAATCACTGTAGAGTGCCTGGGGAAAGGACCTTAACACTAGGTACTCATTAAAAAAGAATGCCAAGAGGTCTTAAAAACTTTGATCCTTGACTTTGAAAGTAAAAACTTTTGGTTATCATTAATCACTTGGACTACATGTTTCAGCTCTGAACTTTTTCCTTGGCTTTGCTAGATTTAATAGCAAGCTTTTCAAAATCATTATTTAATTGTTATGTGCTAGCCTATGAAATTTTCTCAAGAATAGAAATAACAAAAATATAACTTCAATGTGAAAGTAATTAGTGCCCATGAAAAACTGATTTTTATACAACTCAATTATATTAAATATTATAACACATACTGGAACCATAAACACATCATAGGTTTACTGCTGTTAGTAGTCGTTATAACTATACCTATTAATTCTGAAGGATTTTCTGCTTTGTTTTTGGTGAAAATGTATTTGTTCTCTGATCAATGCAAAAAACTTGGGTTATTTTCTAGTCAAAAAGGTAAAGAGCTTTAGTAATTGTGAATAGAAAGTTTATTGACTGGTATGAAGACTTTAACACCTGAAATTACCCAAACATTTTTTTCAAAAATCTCATTTTATAAGTGCTAAAAATAGTCTTTAAAATTTTAATACTGAACTTGAAGTTGCTAGCCTTGATGAGATTCAAATGTTTTATTAATTTCTGAAGGATTCAATTTTTTACGAAAACAGTTTTGGCAACTAATTAAGTGAAATAATGTTACTCTCAGTGTTAAGTGTGGAACTCTTTTCCATCCCTGTTAAATTTACTGTTGTCATTCTGTCATTATATGATAAGTACCAAGAAATATGTATTTTAGTAAATTATCTGTTAGTGAATATTATGTTATACAACTGAAACAAATGGGAGGGATCTCATGTTTTTCAAATCTCAAAGCTCAATCTCCAAAGAAAATATATGGAATTTACAATTTGCTTCAAAAATGAAACGGGCTTAGCTTTCACAGCACGGTCTTTGGCATGGTCAGGCTTTTCAAGAAAGCTGAGTCCTGGATGAGGAGACAGGATTAGGCTCTGTGGCAGACTTGCAGAAGAGTTTGCCATCCCAGCTCCCTAAAATAGGCCACTTCCTCTCTAGTTCATGGATTTTCCTACCATAAAATAAACAGACTAATGTTGCTGAGTGTAAGAGATCATAACATCTGTCATGCAATCCATGACCTCACACATCTCTACCTCTGCTTCCCACCCCATGTATTTAAAAGAACGATGAGAAGTAGGAAGCATACTTTACCTAAACTTAAAGTTAGACTCAGGAATTGTTTTATTCAGCTCCAGGCTTTACACCTTGGAAACCACCTTAGATGCAAATGGGGATAGAATTTTTGTAGTTAAAGTAACTGTTTCATGCATTGGTGCCAGAATTTCTCTTCATGAAAATGATAACCTTTGAAGGAACTTTTTTGATCTAGAATGAGTGTTTGATCTTTTGAATGAAAAAAATCTTCATTTTCAAGAAATATTTTTTGCATAGCTGTTGGTTTTTCTTTACCAAATGCTTACTGAAATTTCAAACATACCTTGTGGACAATTATTTGCGCTAATGTGCTTGAAATTAAAAGTATTATTTCAAAATTTATGGAATAATACACAGGAAATGTATATGTGAGCATCTATGTGAGAGTGAGAAGCTGTTAAGAGATTATGGAGTAGAAAGGAAGACGGCAACACTCAAAGCATGGAATCCTCTGCGTGACAATCTCCTTGCCTGGACCATGTTGTAGAGCCTCTAGTGCAAACTAACATGTATTCCTCACTGGGTGGAAGGTCAAGGACAGATAACCACAGGAGCTTTTAGGGTGGGTCATCAACTTAATGAAAATAACAGCGAAGGCATTGTGTTCCTTGAAAACTGGTCCCTAAATTTTCTTTCTCTACCGCAGAGTATGGCAATGTCATGACTCCAGGGAATTTAGCCAAACTGTTTTTGAAGATTTATCAAGCACTGAACATGACTTGACAGTAGTTAGCATATTTCCAAACACATTTTGAAGTATTTACATCACAATCTATATAAAAATAAAACTGTGGACAGCTGGACAAGAACACTGGTCTACTCGCCGAACTTTTTTCCAAGTTCCTTGACATCGAGGATTGCCAATTGCTTGCCAGTGGAGGGTTTGATTTCTGAAACAATATTTTGAAAATGTTAGTGATGCTGAAAGCAAACCACAGAGAATTCTAACTTGCAGAATTAAATTGAAGTGTTTCTTTTAAAAAAAAAAAAGATTGATCACATACAGATTTTTTTTTTTTTTTTTGACAGGCAGAGTGGATAGTGAGAGAGAGAGACAGAGAGAAAGGTCTTCCTTTTTGCCGTTGGTTCACCCTCCAATGGCCGCTGCAGCCGGCGCATCTCGCTGATCCGAAGCCAGGAGCCAGGTGCTTCTCCTGGTCTCCCATGCGGGTGCAGGGCCCAAGGACTTGGGCCATCCTCCACTGCCTTCCCGGGCCACAGCAGAGAGCTGGCCTGGAAGAGGGGCAACCAGGATAGAATCTGGCGCCCCGACCGGGACTAGAACCCAGTGTGCTGGCGCCGCAAGGTGGCGGATTAGCCTGTTAAGCCACGGTGCTGGTGCACACACAGAATTTTGAAGTGTATTACAAATCAAAAAAAATGTTTCATGGTCACAAATGGAGATTCCCTTCTGTAGGTCTGTCAAGGCCAAGTTATCAGTTAATCCTTCTTTGGGAGCACCCTCATGTTGGAAGATTAGTTTGGAGCTCCTTCATTGCTTTCCCCCACTCAATCTGAATAGAAGTACAGCATTTTAAAAATGGCTCACTACTCCATGTATATTTAAGTTCAGAGGGTCCAAACCAAATGATCTCTTTTGGTCCTTTCCAATTCTTTGATTCCATAATGAAAAAAATCAGAGAACTAGAAAGAGTAAAGCCAGGTTATTTGAATTTATGATTTTTAAAGACACTGGTACCTTAGCCAGGGTTTAAATACTTTCTTTATGAGTCCAAATTAAATTATAAATTCATCTAATGTCAAAATATAGATGAGGTAGTTAGAGAAATATTAAATCTAAATATTAAGTTTCTATTTGATATGAATTCCTTACCCACTTTATTGTTCATATGTTGCATCGACAGGAGGCCTCTAGGCACAAGTGGCTAATATACATAAATTCACATTATTAAATATTAAAACATACTGCAAGAATAATGATTAACTGGAAAGGTCCATATCTTTTTAATCTGTGTTTTTACCAGTTCCACCTGACATACTTAAAGCCATAATCCCAATGTGACCTAAACTGGACTTTGTCCAAGAGCTGCCTTGCACAAAGCCGACTCTTCTGTTAGTTATGAATATTGTTACCAGATTTAACTGATAAATACATAGAGGACTAGGGCAGGTTTGCAGGATGGTGAGAGGTTTAGGAGTCAGTTGTTCTGGAAAACAGGAAAAGTCCTTCAATCCATTTCCTTCCCTTACCCATCAGAGTCCAGGCCATCCCCGGAACAACGCAGGCTCACGGAGTTCATGGCTGGAGGCTGGCAGTCCACACACACCGTGTATCCCTCACGGAGGTACTGCATCCATCGAGTCAGGGGCCGGTTTTCCAGAGCACAGTGAGGCGTCAAAGACTCGGTCTTGAACTCCATGCAGTATCTAGAGCAAAGGAAGGGACAGTTTCACCTGTTCTAATTAGAGGTAGCCAGACCACATAGAGGATCTTGGGAAATCTGCCATCTCCAAGGGCTTTCTCTTCACAAGTGACAAGTCACAGGTGCCCTTAACATTACTCAGATGCTGAACTATGGTAGCATACAACGACCAACCACAGAAAACCTCTCCGTTCTTTTCCAATCTATGACCGAACCATCTGGGCCACATCAATTAGCAGAACTTCGATATCCTGCAACAATATAATCAGTCCACTAAGTTGTATATAAAAACACATATTTTTTAGAATAATAATCCTTGATAACTTTGCTGAAGTTTTAAAGAGTTACAAAAATTAAACAAGCACTTACAGAAACCTATTTCCCTTGAAAGAAAGAGTCCAGGAGGCCTTGTCCTTGGCACTCAGGCCAGCACCTGCGTATTCTGCCCCACAGCAGCTCCTGGGGGGCCTTCCCTGCACTCCCCACTTAGCCCTCCTGCATGATCTGGGGCTGTGTGGATGAGTTTTGATTTAAAGGCAGCATCAGAGTTTTTTAATCAGGCATAACAGACGAAGGCAGAAATGGGGATCTGAGTCATCTTTCTCTGTGACAGGGGTTTTTATCACCTTACACTGTCACACAGCTAACATCATCTTTGACTACACTCAGGGCCCCAGGGCATCTCCGGACATAGGTGAATATTTTAAAGTCTTGTACTTCAAGGCCATACAATTTCCCCATTCTTCAGGGATACAGTAGAGTAGAAAACCCTGAGTGTTGTAGAAGAAATTTACTGCATCTTTACCTCAGTGGGCTAATTTCTTAACCCATGCTTTGTCATAAGTTAAATGAAAAGTGTTTGAAGAGCAACGATCTTTAACAGTAGGCACTTAGCAACTAAAGGTCGCTGGTACCTTTAGTATTGAGGTAGGAAATCCTACAACTCAGCTTCGATCAACTTCCAAAAGACAGCATAACCCTGACATGTCTGCAATGCTCTTTCCCCCACTAAATGCTCATACCAAGTCCATGTGCTAGATATTAAAATTAATCCTATTTTAGAAGACACTTGCTTAGGACGGGGTGGTGCAGTGGGTTAAGCAATGCCAGCATCCCCTGTTTGAGTC
The DNA here is from genome assembly GCF_033115175.1 of Lepus europaeus. NCBI lineage: Eukaryota > Metazoa > Chordata > Mammalia > Lagomorpha > Leporidae > Lepus > Lepus europaeus. Next base: position 70,172,165 of record NC_084830.1, on the reverse strand, counting down.
CCAGCTGCCCTGCTTCATTCAGATCCAGCTTCTTGCTAATGTGCCTGGGAAGGCAACAGAACATGGCCCAAGTTCATGTTCCCCTGCCACGCACATGAGAGACTTGAGTGCAGTTCCAGGCTCCTGGCTTTGGCCTGGCCCAGCCCCTGCCATTGCAGTTATTTGGGGAATGAACCAGTGTGTGGAAGATTCTGTCTCTCTCTCCCTCCCTCCCTCCCTCCCTCCCTCCCTCTCTCTCCTGTCCTCTCTCCCTCTGTGTGTGTCTATCTGCCTTTCAAATAAGTAAAATAAATATTAAAAAAGAAGAAGAAGAAAATTGCTGCAGTGGAACAACTTCTCCAAGGCCTGTGGCTAGTGAGTGACAGTGTAGGTATGCAAACAAGAAGCCATCTTGTCTCCCTTCTGCGATAACCAAAGTGTGGACTTCAGGGGAGCCACTGGTTTCCATAACAAATCCTCTGAGCTAAAGTGGTGCTGGAGTCCATAGTCCCACAAAGACAGTAAGAGGAGCATCCTGAGGTTGACTGATAAAATATTGTCCTCTGGTTTTTTCTTTCTTTCTTTTTTTTTTTTTTTTGACAGAGTTATAGACAGTGAGGGAGAGACCAAAGAGAAAGGTCTTCCTTCCATTGGGTCACTCCTGCTACGGCCGGCGCTGCACCAATCCGAAGCGAGGAGCTTCCTCCCAGTCTCCCATGTGGGTGCAGAGACCCAAGCACTTGGGCCATCCTCCGCTGCCCTCCCAGGCCACAGCAGAGAGCTGGACTGGAAGAGGAGCAACCGGGACTAAAAACGGGTGCCCCAACCGGGACTAGAACCCAGGGTGCTGGCCCCGCAGGCAGAGGACTAGCCAAGTGAGCCATGGTACTGGCCTTGTCCTCTGGTTTTTACATAGCTTGTTTCTACTGGGGGATCGGAGCTTAGAGAACCAGAGATCTTTAAAGCCCCACAGAAAGAGTGAGACAAGAACTTCCCCAACTCATGTAGTGAAGAGTCGTGTTTTACGCAAAGTCAGTGAGCAAGTAACAGAAGAAAACAGCCAGACCAAGCTGACCTTTCATGCAGACTTCACCGTACAACTGGAAAAACAAAATTCAACAGATAAGCCAGCACCAAATTTACCCAGCATCCTCTGTGCGTGTCGCCCACTGTGGAGATGCAGCTGGTCTTGTCCTCTCCTTGTTGAACGCAGAGGTAGTTATAAAGGCAGGGACTAGAAAAGGGAGAATCACGTTGAATACATGCAGCCCAGGTGCTCAGAGCAACCCTGCCCAACCCTGGGTTTGTGTCTGTCTAAAGGTCCCCATTTCCCAGTCCAAAGAAGTAAACCAAGGCAAAATGAGAGCATCCCCAGAAACAAATGTAATAAAGACTGGTGTGCATACAGATGGGTAAAGGGGGCTACGACAGGCCTCCCGCAAACACACTTCCCAGAAGTAATAAAACTGTGGGGAAGGAAGGAGAGAGGCCAGGAAGAACAACCAAGAAGAAACAAAAAGATGAGGGTCAGGGGAAAACAAGGAAAAGGTGAGGCAATAGAGATTACGAAGAGAGAGGGAAGGACATTTTTAAAAATGAATGCAAGAGAAAGAAGAAAAGGGAAACACGAGAAGAAGGTGAGTGAATACATAGGAAAGAAAGGAGAGGGAAGGAACACAAAAGGAAAGGGAAGGAGAGAACACAGCCAGAGCACAGAACTCAGAAAGCAAAGAAAGCACAAGAAACAAAGGCGCCAGGAGATGTGGGTGGGCCCCAGCCTGCTAAGAATGCCCCAGCAGAAGCCTGGTCCCCACGCTTCCGGGAAAGCACAGTCTAGAAGCTTTGCCCTGCATAGAGGCTGCCGAGTGCCAGCAAGCACACCATCGTCCCTATGCGATCTCCTGGACAGGAAATCTCACAGGGTTCTCCTGCTTTCTTCTCCTCCCCCAGCCCCATTCTGAGGCTCTGGGTCAGAGAAAAGAATAGCAGCCTCCTGCCCGTGTTTGTCTCCTTCCCTGTTGCATCACTGAATCTGTACATGCACAGCACCTGGAGGTCACTCTGGATTCCACTCTGCTGTCAGCTGGAGGAAGGCAGGGTTTCCTACACACACTGAGGACACCCAATACACCCTCGGTGAACGAAACGGGCCAATGAGTGAATCAAAGAGGACTTGGCGCTGCTACCAAAACATGCAGACCCTACTTCCCTGGGGCCTTCTCATCCTGTACTGAGCTCACTCAGCTCAGTGCAGAAACTGGACAATCCTAGAAAGATTACAGACAAGCTGTGTTGGCTTGTGAAATGCCAGAGTCATCATCAACATGAGCAACACAGGAAGAGGGTGCTGGTTGCAAAATAGGTGTTTCAAGCCTGCCTGCTGATCTTGACCTGGCTCCTTCCTGCCACAGGATGGCAGCCCTTAATTCTTTTTTAGATTTTCCTAAGGAGGAGTTGTTTGTCTCTTTCTCTCACCAGGGAATAGAAGACAAAAGCTGCAGGTAGAGTTCTCACTCACGTGGCTTGCTTCCTGATCTCTCCAGTGTGAACATTTTCCACATCTGGCGTAAACCCTCACATCCCAGCGTGTGTGGCTCACTCTTGCTGCCCTGACTTGTTTTACTATTTTCCAAAGACAGCATGTCACGCTCTCTAAATGCGACGGCAGCTTTTGCATTCCTAAAATCCACAGACGGAATTAAAAAGGACAAGTGGAGGCAGGTACCTGAGGCTCCTTCTCTGTTTCTTTCAGAACTGCAGAGACACTAACATGTAAAGGCTTTTGCTTTTCCCACTTGCTGCTTGCATTTCTGTCCTTCTGACAGACGGTAAGTTCTTTCATTGCGTGAAGAATAACTTTACTGCTAAACGCACCCAGCATCAAAGTCAGACTGTGTAATTTTTAGAGTGTGTGTCTTTAGCTCCAAGCACTTCTGTGATCTTCTAATTTGTACATATATTATTACAAAATTCAGAGGCACTTAATGTATAACTCGGGGGAAAAGGTGAGGTTAGGATGTGTAAGGAAAGTATGTGACTGTAATTGCTGATATAAAAGCCTTAGGAAAAAAAAAAGCTATAATGAAAAGCTAACAAGCAGGCACTTCTCAGTTTCCAGGCTCAATGCTAAGTCATTTTCATGTATTAACTCATTTAATTCTCACATCCATCTTTCCAGAGAGATCCTCTTATTTCCCCATTTTATAGATGAGAAAACTGTGGCACAGAGAGGTGAAGAAATGCATGCAAGGTTCACGTCTACAGCAGAGCCAGGCAGTATCTCCCAAGCCCTGCTCCTCAGGGCCACACGCCTTGCCTCTGTGATATTGCACGTGACACACTTCCACTGTGCCGCACGTTTCTCATGACCTATTGAAGTTCTGCTTGATTTTCCCTTCCTGCCCCTAACCACTTTGCTTTGTGTGATGTCAGCATTTGGCACAGCAGTTAAGTCGCTCATTGGAAACCCCGTACCCTATATAGGAATGCCCGAGGTCGAGGCCCAGCTTCCTACTAACGTGACCCTGGGAGGCAGCAGTGGTGGTTAACGTGCTTGGGCCTCTGCCACTCATGGGGGAGATTCAGACAGAGTTCTAGGCTCCCAGCCTCTGCCTGGCCCTGCCCTGGCTGTTGGGGAGTAATTAGCAGATGGAGATCTCTGACTCGGTCCCTCTCTCTGCTTTCCAAATAATAAAAATTTAAAACTAGACAGCTAAATAAGGTTTAAGAAGGGGAAGGAGAGACTTTTAGCTCATTGTGTTTCGAGTCTTCTCAGGCCTCAAGAGCTGCCGGGAGTGAGGGAAGGAAACCCAGCGGGCACAGATTTACAGTGGTGCAATAGCCACTTGAATTTTTATTTTACTTCTTTTTTAAAGAAGTGGTTTTTACTTTTTTTTAATTCTTATTTTATTTGAAAGGCAGAGAGAGAGGAAGAGACAGGGACAGATGGAAGGACATCTTCCATCTGCCGGTTCACTCCCCGAATGCCTGCAACAGCCACGGTTAGGACAGGCGGGAACCAGGAGCCGGGAGCTCCATCCAGGTCTCCCACGTAGAAGGCAGACATCCAAGTGCTCGAGGTGCCTGAGCCGTCACCTGCTCCTCCCAGGGTGCACATTAGCAGGAAGCTGGATTGACAGCAGAGGAGCCGGGACTTGAAGCAGGCACTCTGACATGGGATGTGGGCCTCGGAAGCAGTGGCTTAACTGCTGCCCCAAATGCTCACCCTGATCTTCTGTTTGTGAAACTTTTCTCTCCATGCTGAGCTTCAAGCTTCTGTGGCTCCCCCATGTCGCGCAAGCCAGCCGGTTACCTGGGACCTTGTGTCCTCCTGCCCTGCCCGGTTGGTGACACATTCTAGAGGGGCCCTCTGCCCCTCACGTTGAGTCTGCACTGAATTTCCCTTACTTAGGAGTGGCACATAATTTAGAGACTATGTTTGCCTTTGGCCCTGCCTCCGCTTATGTGTGGAAGCACACAGCCAGTGACTGGGACAAAGTTTCTCAGCAAATGTCACCTCCTTTCCCTTGCCCCTTCCTGGCAACAAAATTCAAGTGTAGCATATTTGCCAACGTGTCTGGAATTCTATCAGCCTACCACTGTTTTCCAACAACTTCCACTTCTAAGAGCACGGCACCCCACGTGCTTACTTTGAACATGAAAGTAAATTTAGTTTGCTTTGAGAATTTTGTAATACCCTCCAACAGAATGGAGGGCCACAAAATCAGGTTCAGAATCAATGGTCTGGAGATACAGTACAGAAGAGAATAAATGAAAATTTGACAAATAACACCCACCCAAAGCCTACAGTTTATAAAGTGCCTAGAGCTCCTTGGGGGAAGAAAATGCATATAAACATCAGTAATGCACAATCAGTTAAATCGCTCACCTTTTTGAATGTTTTATGAGAAACTGTAATCATATGCATTAAATGAAACAGGGAAAATGTAGTAATGCCATCATAAATAAGAGAGCTTCAGTGATCATATTTTATTCACTGGTTTCATGGGGAATTTCCATTTTGACTCAGTTACGAGAATCTGTAATAACAATGTTAGCTCTAATGATGGCACTAAAGAGCAAAGTAGAGGCAGGCATTTGGTGCAGTTGTTAAGATGCTGTTTGGGATGCCAATCCCACAGCAGAGTGTCTGGGTTCAAGTCTCAGCTCTGCTCCTGATTCCAGCGTCCTGCTAACACATACCCTGGGAGATGGCAGGTTATGGGTCAGGTACTTGGGCCCTGTCATGCACATGGAAGACCTGGATTGAGATCCTGACTCCCAGCTTCAGCCTGGCCCAGCCCTGGCTGGCATGGACATTTGGGGAGTGAACCAGCAAACAGGAGAATTCTATCAGTCGCTCTTTCAAATAAATAGATAATTAAAAAAAAAAAGAAATACAAGCAAAACATTATCAAGTGGGAAGAACCCACAAGGTTTGGAGCCATGAAGTCCATATTTACTCCCTTCACAAGTGCTGCCACCTCTCAGAAATCCAAGAACGACGATCTTGTCATACCTTTCTGTGGTAGGCAGAATAGTGGCTCCCCAGGGATGTCCTTGGTCTAATTCCCAGAACCTGTAAATATGTCCTGTTACTTGGCAAAGAATTAAGGGTACAGATGGAAAGAAGGGAGATTGCCCTGGATTATCCAAGTGGACCCAGCGTAATCACAAGGTCCTTCAAAGGAGTCAATCAGAGGGAGGGGCACCCACAGAGGAGAGGCACAGAAAGGTGTGATGTTGCTGGCGGTGAAGGTGCAGGAAGATGGCCGGGAGAAAGGCAACGTGGACAGCCTCTGGGAGATGGAAATACAAGGAAGCGGATTCTCTCTAGAGCCTGCAGAAAGGAATGGAACCCTGTGGACACCTTGATTGTAGCCCACTGAGACCCATGTCAGACTGCTGACCTACAGAATTGTAACACAGCACATCTGTGTTGTTTAGGTTAGTAAGCTTGTGCTTTGTTCCTCCAGCTTTCTGAGATATTAGCAAAGGTTATAGGGTCACAACCTCAGTCTAGAACATGTTTACCTGAAAGTACATCTCTTCATTTCAATGTCATTTTCCATTTTGGTAGGCTGAGAATTTCTCAATTCATCAAGTCCTGATTGCATTAAGATTAAATGGTCTTCCTTTAATCTACCACTTACCCCTCTTGTTTTACTATAAGAGCAAGAAGAAACCAGGCTGCATTTCCAACACTTTTGTCTTCAGCTTAATATCCAAGTTCATTGCTTACAATTACTCTCCACACAATTACGGGCAAATCTAGGAAGCTTTCCGCCTCTTAATATCAAGGCTCCCCTGTTCTTCATAGAAAGGCAAAAAATTGGATTTTACCCTTGAGCCTTCAGAAAGGAACACAGCCTTGCTAACACCTTGATTTTAGCCTAACAAGACCTGTGTTGGACATCTATCTCACAGAACTGTAAGATAATAAATTTGTGTTATTTCAAGCCATCAAGTTTTTAGTTATCTGTTACAAAAGCCATAGAAAACTAATATACCCCCCTTTTTAAATATTTATTTATTTGAAAGGCAGAGTTACCGAGAGGGTGGGGATAAAGAGAGAGAGAGAGATCTTCCATCCACTGGTCCACTCTCCAAATATCTGCAATGGCCGGAGCTGGGCTGGTCGGAAGCCAGTAGCCAGGAGCTTCTTCCAAGTCTCCCACGTGGGTGCAGGGGCCTAAGGATTTGGGCCATCTTCTACTGCTTTTCCCGGGTGTAATATCAGGGAGTTGGATCAGAAGTGGAACAGCCAGGACTCAAGTGGCACCCATGTAGGACGCTGGCACTGCAGGCAGAGACTTCACCTGCTACGCCACAGTGCCAGTCCTAATACACCCCTTGTAGATTACTATGAAGACTAAATCAATAATGCCTACAAAATCTCTCTGCCATGAAAATGTGAGGGATTCCTGTGTCATACAACAAAGCCCTGTGCTGTGTGACTGGCAAGTCTGGTGGGGGTGAGGGGAGCTAGTAACAGGTACACAGGTGCCCATGCAGCAGGACAGATGAGTGGACATCTCCAGCCAGAGAAGAGACCCACCATCACCACCACCACCATGGAGGCTAGATGTGGACACAATTCCCCCAGGACCACACTATCCTTTGGCTGATGGCAGTCACGCTCGCTGATGTCCTAGGCCTGGGTTCCATTACCTCTCTGGGCCTCCTGCCCGCTGCCTTTCCCTGGGGCCTGGAGGAGACGTGCAACAGCCTGATGCAGCACTAAAGAGTCTCCTGTGCTGAGGAAATGCTGGTCAGTAGCCAAACACTGGAAACACACGAGCACTCACTTCGCCTGATAGGTGGGCTCTAGGTTTTAAGAGCCATCAAAAAACAAAAAACAAGCAAAAAATAATCAATAATGTCACCCAGCCACTTCCCCCTGAGGCCTGTGTTTCTGCAGAGTGCCAGAGCTACATGTGATTTTATTCTATGCCTGCTTCTGTGAGCAATCACTTTTGAAGCCCTACTTTCCCTGTGACTTTAGCATGGCCACCATGTCAATGACAGGCTCCACTCTGGCCTGGCTAATAGCCACCCCAGCACCAGAACAATCTTCAGATCATAGATCTGATGACGTTGGCCCCGGCAGAAAACACCCCAATGGTTTTCTAGGGCTCTAGTGATAAAGACCAGGATCCTAAACAGAGTGTGCCTGCACCAACCTTCCTGTGGCTTCTCAAAGAGACCTTGGGCCTTGCTGGTGTGACATAAATGAGCCAAAGATGGTGTCTGGGTTATGTCTTCACTGCAGGTTAAGACCAATTAGCTTAAAAGCTTACTGGCGGACCGGCGCCATGGCTCACTTGGTTAATCCTCTGCCTGCAGCTCCAGCATCCCATATGGGTGCCAGTTCGAGACCCGGCTGCTCCTCTTCCAATCCAGCTCTCTGCTATGGCCTGGGAAAGCAGTAGAGGATGGCCCAAGTCCTTGGGCCCCTGCACCCACGTGGGAGACCCAGAGGAAGCTCCTGGCTCCTGGCTTCAGATTGGCACAGCTCCGGCCGTTTTGGCCAATTGGGGAGTGAACCCGTGGATGGAAGACCTCTCTTTCTCTCTGCCTCTCCTCTCTCTGTGTAACTCTGACTTTCAAAACAAATAAATAAATCTTTAAAAAAAAAAGAATATATAGGGCGGTGGCGCGGCTCACTAGGCTAATCCTCCACCTGTGGCACCGGCACACCAGGTTTTAGTCCTGGTTGGGGCGCCGGATTCTGTCCCAGTTGTTCCTCTTCCAGGCCAGCTCTCTGCTATGGCCCGGGAAGGCAGTGGAGGATGGCCCAGGTCCTTGGGCCCTGCACCCACATGGGAGACCAGGAGAAGCACCTGGCTCCTGGCTTCGGATCGGCCCAGCGCGTCGGCCTTAGCAGCCACTTGGGGAGTGAACTAACGGAAAAAGGAAGACCTTTCTCTCTGTCTCTGTCTCTGTCTCTCTCTCTCTCTCTCTCTCACCATCTACTCTGCCTGTCAAAAAACAAAAAGACTATATATAAAGGACACCCAAACAAGCAGAGTTTTAGCACCTCAGGGCCTGCCTGCTTTGCTTACCCATGAAATGCTGCCCAGTTTCCACGCCACTGATATGACGGAGGCATATGGTCCTAAGACCCAGACTGCCACTGCTCTGCTGAGTTCTCTGACCCAGAGGCTCCATTCTGTGCTGCTGGGTGACACCTCCTAGACACACAGGACACACGGCCCCTGCAAAGTCCCACGCCCTCCTCCCCTTCCCAATGGTACCCACCCCTCCAGTGCCATCCATCCTGAGGCTGTGGACAGCCTCATGCTACGTGGACCACCTTTCTGGGTCACCCTGCCCACATTATGCCTAATAAATCTTGCCACGTTACTGTCCCTCATGGTCACATCTCTTCCCTTGATCAGCGCTCCAATCCCTCAAACTCTGACCCACCGTCAAGTCTAACCACGGGCAGTCTGGCAGGGCAGCTCTCCACGGCTCAGTCCCATCCCAAGGGAAGCCCCTTTCCCCTCTCTTCCCTTGATCATAGCCGCTCATCTCTCACCCATTTTCTGCCAGTTACACCAGTTCCCAAAGCTGTAAATTGCCGGAGTTATTTGATTCTTGCACCCCTCCCACTAGACTGTGCATCCCCTCCAGCTTTTCTCCCTGGCAACCCCAGCACCCAGGCTTCAAGTAGATGCCTGGCATCAAGCAGATGCTCAGTAAATAAATATTTTTATGTGGAATAAGAAGAGGAGCACATTGGCTTGATGAGGATGGTGCTGACATGGAATTTTCCACATCCCTATGAAAAGCGAAAAGCATACAGTCTGTCTTATCCTGAGAAGTCAGCGTTTCACCCTATTGGATTCAATCCTGATCGACACGTTGGCCTTTCCGTTCAGTTCTTTCTGAGCTTCACAGGGCTCCTGGCTCTTTAAAGAGCTGACTTCTGGCCCCTGTGCCTGCCACTTCTCACCCAGAAAGATCTTTTTAAGTCTCAGATCTGATTACACCAGCAGAGGGAAATGTCTTGAGGAAACCACCTCATCAACCATTCACCTGTTTCCCCACGTGTGTGAATGTACATGATGAACAGGAATTACAGTGCAAGGTGAAATAGCACAGTCCATACTGGACTCTGCTATCCAGGGTGCAACAGCACCACCCTACTAACTGGCTGGATTGAGTTCAACTGCACACCACGTGTGTGTGGTTCGTTTATGACTGAGCCCAGGCACAATGAGAACGGGCCTTTGGGTTGTGCCCACTGAGCCTAGCCAGGGAGGGGAGGCGTTTGTGCAGCTGGCCGTGAATTCCTTTTTAAGCATTTCCTGAGCTTCCTGTCTACTCTGGGCAGAGCGGCCCATCCCACTCCCTGCAGCGCATGGAACTTTCCGTGCCTAGCACAATGCCTTGCACAGGATGAAGTGGCCAAGTAAGCCATGAAAGATAACAGGCAGCAACCATGAAAGCACCAGTACCGAAAGTGTGCCCGCAGTCCTGGCCCTGTGGCGTGGAGTATTCCAGGCAGCCGGCTCTCTCTTCCAGGGGCGGGCAGGGAGCACCGCCGTTCTGAGGCTCCTGCTGCACAGAGCGCGTGCGCACGCGGGTCGTTGGCTTGCACTGGTCTGCACAGGCACTCCAGGGGCTCCACTCCCCCACGGAGCACGGACGAGCTGCAAAAGAGCACAACAGGACACTCACGGCAGGAAACCCAGCCAGCCTGTTCCCACCAACACCAGCAGCACGGTGTAGCCCCATGCAAACGTCACCTTCACCTGAGCCCTGTATCAGGGGTGACACACAGCCTCAGCACATCCCGGGTGATACTGGCTCCACCCACCGTGATGATTAACTGAGAGTCACGACACCTTAGAGGCTAGCAGACATCACCAGGGTCCTGAAGCTGGGTCTGTGCTAGGGGCACACACACAACTACATGCGATGGGTGGCTTCAGGGTACTTCTCACACTCCCAGGATTAGATCAGACCTTCGCTTTCTTGGTTCCTTAACAGTAACTTTATCTGGCATGCATTTTTGAGGTACAGTGTGACATTTCACTGCACCTATACAATGTGTAATGATCAGATCTCAGGGTAACTGGCACATCCAATCACCTGAAACATAATTTCTTGGTGTTGGAACATTCAGAATTTTCTATTAGATATTTTGAGATATTCAATTAATTGTTGTCCACCATTTTCATCCTACCGCGTTACAGAACACTAGAAGTTATTCCTCCTAGCACACTGTACCTGAACCTGTTAACCATCCTCCCACCAGCCTCTTCCCTCCCCTCATATCATTTTTATTATAACAGTAACACACATTCTTTATAGGAAGTGTAAAACAAAAACAGAAGCATAAAAGAAGATGAATTTCACCCACCAAGAATTCCATCACCTACCCAGGTCTGTCTTTATTAGTCGGTGGGGTTTAGGGCCACATGCAGAGAGGGCCCCTATTCTTTAGGCTGTCCCTGTTTGCTCTGTTCTCATCCTCCATGGCTCACCGACTCCAGCTGTGAGGGTGCATGCTCGGACATGTGCATCCGAGTCCCAGAGAAGTAAGGAGGCCCCGTGGCCATGTGGGAAGGTGTGGTCAGACTCCAGAGTCTTGTTCTTTCTGTTAGTCTGCTCTCCTGCACGCATTTCATGCCTCGGAGCTCAGCTGGCCTCTCAGCTGCCAGCCGTGCGCCCTGGAGTCCAGTAAGGATTCACCTAACAGACCAGCCAAGCCAGTCTCTTGTTGATTATGAAGTCCATTTACCAAGTCACAGGATGGAATACTGACTTCAACTTCCTCACCAGGACTTCAAAATCAGGGTAGTTTCACATTTAACTTTCCCACTGAAATTTTTCTTTCTTTTTTTTTTTTTTTTTAAGATTTTATTTATTTGAGAGGTAGAGTAACAGAGAGAAGGAGAGATAGAGAGAAAGGTCTTCCATCCACTGGTTCAATCCCCAGACCACAAAGGCTGGAGTTGGGCCTATCTGAAGCCAGGAGCTTCTTCCGGGTCTCCCACATGGATGCAGGGGCCCAAGCACTTGGGCCATCTTCTACTGCTTTCCCAGGATCCAGCAGGGAGAGCTGGATCAGAACTGGAGCAGCCAAGACTCAAACCTGTGCCCATATGGGATGCCAGCACCACAGGCAAATGCCTAACCTACTATGCCACAGTGCTGGCTCCTCCCACTGAAATTTCTAATAAGTCTCTTAAGAGGACAGTAGTGAGGTTTGTTTTTTGTTGTTGTTGTTTGTTTGTTTGTTTGTTTTGGACAGGCAGAGTTAGACAGTGAGAGAGAGAGACAGACAGAAAGGTCTTCCTTCCATTGGTTCACCCCACAAATGACCGCTACGGACAGCGCACTGCGCCAATCCAAAGCCAGGAGCCAGGTGCTTCCTCGTGGTCTCCCATGCGGGTGCAGGACCCAAGCACTTGGGCCATCCTCCACTGCCCTCCCGGGCCACAGCAGAGAGCTGGACTGGAAGAGGAGCAACCAGGACAGAATCCAGCGCCCCAACCAGGACTAGAACCCTGGGTGCCAGCGCCGTAGGCAGAGGATTAGCCTAGTGAGCCGCGGTGCCAGCCAGTAGTGAGTTCTTAAATTGAATTATTTCAGGACTTGATAGTAAATGTCAGAAAAGAACGAGAAGATAGCAGGGGCCTACAAACTAGAAACCAAAACTTGTTTTTCCCCACAAAGTGGGACCCACTTTTCCTATTACCCTCATACTTCAGTGTGTTTTCAACAAGAAAGCACTTTGGGGGCAGGCACTTGGCCTAGCAGTTAAGACCCCAGTCAGAATCTGCATCCCATATCGGAGTGCCTGGATCTGAGTTCCAGTTCCACTCCTGATTCCAGCTTCCTGTCAGTGCAGACCCTGGGAGGCAGCAGTGACAGCTCATGTTCACTGGGCTGCTGTTACCCACTTGGGAGATCTGGATCTGGACTGAGTTCCCAGCCCCCAGTTTTGGGCCCAGTTCCAGCCGTTCCAGGCATTTGGAAACCTGTGGTTGAGAGCTCTGTCTGTCTCCCTGCCTCTAAAAGAAATAGCATAAGTAAGAAATCTTGGTTTTTCTTTTTGAGAAAGCATTTTGACTACTTTGTAAGCCTGCTTTGGACTTTTGACAGTTTGTACCTAGAAACTTGTTTTGCCAGTACATTCCAGTTTAGGGTTTTTGGAGGACATATTAGGCAGTAAACTACTCTGAACATGCAAAAGGTCACACAACATAAATACTTGTCAATAATTCGAAAGTTGCAATACTGTTTTAAAACACATTCTCATCCATGTTCTAAAAACCCGGAGGCATCACAAATCCACTCCCTAAAGCATGAACCACATGAGCGCTCATTCCCAATGTCTACCAGGTCACTTCCCACTCTTGTCGCCTCTTGTTGACCCACCCCTCCCTTTTGCTAGTACTAATCCCATGATTTCATTGGTGCATCCAACCAGAATCATCAAAAGAAACCCCCGGGCTGGGAGCAGGTTGAGAAGGACACCTCCTGGCCTCACTCTCTGAATCTCTCTCTTCCTCTTCCAGACCATTTCACCCCTGGCCTAGCATCCTGCCCTTGGTGTATTGGACTCGAACAACACTTAATAATACACTTTTTAAAATATATATTTGTTTCAGGGCCGGCACTGTGGTGTAGCGGGTAAAGCTGCCACCTGCAGTGCCGGCATCCCATATGGGCACCAGTTCTAGTCCTGGCTGCTCCGCTTCCCATCCAGCTCTCTGCTGTGGCCTGGGAAAGCAGTAGAAGACGGCCCAAGTCCTTGGGCCCCTGCACCGGCATGGGAGACCCAAAGAAGCTCCAGGCTCCTGGCTTCAGATCTGTGCAGCTCTAGCTGTTGCAGCCATCTGGGGAGTGAACCAGTGGATGGAAGATCTCTCTCTCTCTCTCTCTCTCTCTCTCTCTCAGTCTCTGCCTCTCTGTAACTCTGCCTTTCAAATAAATAAATAAATCTTTAAATAAAAAGCATGTATTTGTTTCAAAGGTTAATATGTGGATACCATTCTAAAATAAAATTTTGCCATGGTGTTAACTAAGAATTTAGTAATACGGCCTTATGTTAGACTCCATCCATACGGTAAAAGACAACATTGCAGACTCTTCTAACTGATTTAGTTTCTCAGAATTTCCTCAACATTTGTGTGTCATGTTCACAGTCTGAATTTTATTTGGGTTGGTCCCACAGTTAAAGTCCTCAAAATCACAAAATCATTACATCAGTTGTTGTTCCTATTGATTCAGACTTGTCCTTGGCAAAATGCTATTTCCTGTTTCCAATCCATGACTTTTAAAGGCCTATACAGATAGTCAGAAAGTTCCAGGGTTTAGGTCAACAGCTCAAAGCCTCAATTACAAGATAAAATAAAAAAAAATGTTTTTCATAGAATTATATGAATTAAAAGGCATTCCACAAAATATTCAGTGCAGGAAAATTGAATTAGGTGTTTATCCCTATTCTGCACCCAAAGAGTCTATTCTTGCCTCACTGGTGAACTTTTGATTCTTTGGATTGCAAACCATCATAGATCATATGAGATCTTTGGTCACAGAGGTTAGGGGAAGTACAGGAACTCCTAACAGATTTATTATAAATCATATATTACAGCTGCGTGGCACAAATTTCCTTTTGAATATTCTGTTAGTATCCTTGTCCCTTTTCCCACTAAAGTTTATCTGATTCACATTGGCACACAGGATAATGGAGTATTTTTTCTTAAAAACTGACTTTCTCAGTCTTCACACGTAGTCTCACCAGCCGGTTGTCACCAAACCTCGTCATGTAGTGAACAGAATGATCACCGTTGCTGCCAAGCCCATCACAGCTTCTCAAAGGCTTCACAGTGAGGTGGTGATGACATCAGCCCACCCCTTGCAGGGGAAGGAAACCTAGACTTAGTGGGAGACAGGAAGCTTGCCAAGCTCTTTCTTGTCTTTGTTTAAACTCAACCCAATACTCAGGTTGCGTCTCCCCATAATCCACCCATGGGCATGAATTTGAATATAAGTAATTTATTTGGGGGTGAACCGAAGAAGCAACATAAAGGAGTGGATAACAGAGATAGAGAAGAAAACACAAAGAGAAGAGAGACATGGAAAGGACATTTCAGTTCCCACTGTTGGCCCAGTTGGCACCTCTGGCTCTCAGCTCACTGAGACAATGGATCAGAGTGTAAGGTATCAAGTCTGGCCTGAGTTATCAACTACCTACACCCCCCCTTCTCAGGAGCTTTCCGGTTGTCAGATATCCCTCCCGCAGCCCAGGACAGTGGCCAAGAATGGAAAAGTAAGTGACACACGTGTCAGTAAGGAACCCACACACAAAAGCAGAGAACATTTTCACCTGTCCTAACAAGAATGGCCAGTCATGTCCAAGGACAATTACTTTAAAAACAGATCACTAGAGGTTTTTTAATTTTTCATATTTTTTGATTTTTAATTTTTATTTTTTAAATTTTCAATTTTTCTTAAGGTTTAATTCTATTTACTTGAAATCCAGAGAAACAGATAAGATGCAGAGAGCTCCTATCCACTGATTTTCTCCCCAAATGCCTACAACAACCAGGGCTGGGTCAGGCCGAAGCCAGGAGCCTGGAACTCAATACTGGGCTCCCAACTCAGAGCCTTTCTCTCCCAGCATAGGCTCCTCACGTTGATGACTGGGACTTTGGCACCTCCTGTCTCAGGGTTACTGCTGGGCTTTCTCTAGGGCCACTCACAGCTTGGCAAGTTGTGCCAACCAAGCCCGGACATCTTATTCTCAACCTTTAGGTATAACAGGTAATTTAAAAATGTTTTCCAAAGTTTTTCTCGATACTGCCAAATGCCCACACACCCAGAGCAACAAATTAAGTGGGTAGCCAGAGCCCTTCCTTTTATAAATATTGTTTGTGCTATTTCTTCTTTGGGGTGAGGCTGTTCTTGTTTTCATGGAGCAGGGTCTCCTAGGTTAAGCACAGAGACTTGCCCATTCTCCTTTGTAATCTAGCCCTGCCTGTTTGGCTCTTTGCCACCTGCAAATTTAAGGCCACCCACGATCAAGCGGTTTCCATGTTGTGTTAAGTCCAAAAGTTCAAATCATTCCTAAGGAAATGTTCTTTCTGCACTTGGCCCATGGCAGTACCAATTTATGCTGAGCTATTGTTTCTTCTTCTTCTTCTTCTTTTTAATATTTTATTTATTTACTTGATAGGCAGAGCCACAGACAGAAAGAGAGACACAGAGAGAGAGGCCTTCCATCTGCTGGTTCACTCCCCAAGTGGCCACAGTGGCTGGAGATAGGCCAGTCGGAAGCCAGAAGCCAGAAGCTTCCTCCAGGTCTTCCACGTAGGTGCAGGGGCCCAAGCACTTGTGCCATCCTCCACCGATTTCCCAGGCAACAGCAGAGAGCTGGATAGGAAGAGAAACTGCTGGGACATGAACCAGTGCCCACATGGGATGCCAGCACCACAGGCAGAGGATTAGCCCACTACACCACAGTGCCAGTCCTGAGCTATTGTTTCTTGACATTCTATGGAAGGAAAAGAAGACAGTCCTGTCCCCTTGATGACTGATGTTAACTGTCTGTCATCTGCCCTTTCCTGTCCTGTATAGAGATCATTTTCCATGAAAGCTCCTCGGAAAGTCAAATGTGACTCACCTGACCCATGTGCCTATTGACCCTTCAAAAGGTTCCAATAAAATGATCAAGGATTATTTTTTGCTCTTGCAGAAATCAAATTATCTGGGCCCCTCTGAGGTGTTTTTCCTCTTATGTGACAGTAACTGGACTAGTTCATGAAAAGCTAGGAAGACAATGAAATGGGCTATCTCATTAGGTAAATAGAATTTGACACACCATGTCAACCCCCCAAAAATATACAATTTTTTTTAAATGATGTATTTTAATTTCTGGGTAGCAGGTTTCCAGGTGAACTGTGGTATGTTTGTGTGTGAGTGAACATTTTCTGTGTTTTCCAAATTATCTACTCCAGCCACTTACTTTGTAGTCAAGGAAGGAAAATGTTATTTTAAAAAGGAAACACCCAGGTGGCAGTGGCCTCCAAAGCCATGAACAGTGCCCCATGGGTGGAATGACTGTTCATGTTCTTTCAACAATCACTTCCATTTTTTAAAAATGTATTTACATTTTATTTGAAAGGAGGAGAAACAGAGAGACAGATGGAGAGAGATCTTCCATCCAAAAGTTCACACCCAAAATGCGGGCAACAGCCAGGGCTGAGGCAGGTTGAAGCCAGGAACTTGGAACTCAGTCCAGGTCAAGCATGTGTACGGCAGGGACTCACATACGTGAGCTACCACTGCCCCCTCCCAGAGTCACATCAGCAGAGACCTGGATCGGAAGCAGGGGAGGGGGACTCAGATCAAGCACTTGGATATGGGACGAGGGCTTCCCAAGCTGTGTCTTAACCCCCACACAACCCCTTAACAAACATTATTAAGTGGCATTGTGATGACCACTAGGGGATTACAAAGAGGACACATTCTGCCCTTGCGGAACACAGAGATGAGAGAGATGGCTGCTTACTCTACCATGTTGATTTATTTGGGGCCTGCCCTGCAGGCCCACAGCTTTTCATAAAGGCCCAAGTCTCTGGGCAGAAAAACACAGATTTCCAGGTTTCGAATCTTGCACTACCGTTTATTAGTGATGTGACTTGGCGCAAATCACCTAACCTTTCTGTGCCTCCATTTCTCTCCATAAAATGAAACTACAATAGGAAAACAGCTTGAGCAGGTTCTGAGGCCCAAGTGAGTGAACAGGCGAGCAGTGCTCAGGGGCGTGCAGAGCACAGAGTATATGGTGGACGAGTGTTAATGACTTCACCCTCCCGCACTGCACATTTGGCTGAAGCCAAATCCTATTAAGTCCAGCCATGCTGGACACTAGCTCCAGGCCCTGCTCACTTTGTCTACCAAGGCAAAGGCAGGGGAAGCCGTATGATGACTCTCGCGCTGCGCTGGCTCCTGTCAAGCCTCAGCTTCTTCAGTCATCACATCCTTCCTTTGGGTGAGTTTTGGAGCTAACATTTTCAAGCACAGTGCTCCTTTTCCCTCTAGATAGGATGCCATGTTTTGGGCCAGTCTGTTTCCTGAATTCCTCATAAATCTAAAAGACACTGGTCCATGGAGGCTACTCAATTTTTGTCCTGCTCCACTTGCCTTACTTATTAGCCTTTCTTAAGTTGCCGTCAATGCAATGCAACCTACTGTCTCTATGACCATAGAAGGCAGACCCTAAGAAGCCAGCTGATGAACCAGAGATCAGGATGTTACAGGACTGAAAAGCAAGGCTTCCTCGAAGTTCTTCCAAGGTGGGATGGCTTGGATCTGTTCCCCAACTCGACCTCTCCCCATTTTTGGCCTGGCTCAGCTAATAGAGAATTTTCTATTCCTTTGTGAGGGAGGGTGAGGGGGAGTTGTGATATATTATTGGTGTTGAAACACATCCAGCCTCATAGTGAGATTTTTCTGAGATAATTGAATCAGAATAGATTTCTTGGTCTGTTTAATAATGGCATACATCAACATTTTTATTTTTACATAAGTAAAGTCAAAACTGTCTTCTCAGAAAAAGAAATGCCAGTGCTTCATCTCTCAGTCATACTCAAAACATGCATTTATCAAGGTGAAAAATATCAGAAAGAATACAAGTGATCATGCTTAGCCATACCGACTCGGTTCCATATTTCATTCAGATTGACTGTAGTAGCAATGGTTAGCAGCAATAGGTAACACAAGGGGCTTCACAAAGTTCACAGAAATGTGTGTTACAGAAAGGACTGCATGGATTTCCAAAAAATTTTAGCACCAAAATACATGTATCTTTAAGAAAAAAATTGAAAAGGGGCCAGTCCTATGGCACAGTGGGTTAAGATCCTGGCCTGCAGCACCAGCATCCCATATGGGTGCTAGTTCATGTCCCAGCTGCTCTGCTTCCAATCCAGCTCCCTGCTAATGTGTCTGGGAAAGCAGCAGAGGACGGCCCAAGTCCTTGGGCCCCTGCACCCATATGGGAGACACAGAGGAAGCTCCTGGCTCCAGGTCGGCTCAGCTCCAGCCATTGCGGCCATTTGGGGAGTAAACGCTGTCTTTCAAATAAACAAAATAAATCTTTTAAAAAAAAATTGAAAGGCAAACAGAGAGAGTTCATCTATCCAATGGCTCACTCCTCAAATGTCTGCAAGAGCCAGTGCTGGGCCAGGCCACTGCCAGAGGAACCTAGAACTCAGTCTGAGTCTCCAACAAGAGTGATGGGGACCCAAGTACTTAAGCCATCACTGCTGTCTCCCAGGTGTGCATTAACAGGAAGCTGGATAGGAATCAGAGCAGGAACTTGAACCCAGGCACTTTGATATGGGATGTGGCCTTCTTAAATGACATCTTAACCACTGTACCAAGTGACAGCCCCTAAACTTGTCTTTCAATTCCACTTTTCCATGAACTTTCTGAAACTGCCTCATATAACATTGGGTAAGGAGAACTCATTCTAGGCAGCAGAATGGTTCTATGTAGGAAGAGTAACTGGTGCACCACTGGGCTCGACCTTGGTTTATCTAGGCATGAAAAATAAATAAAAATAAACTTATTTGGGGCCGGTGCTGTGGCACAGCTGGTTAAAACCCTGGCCTGCAGCACTGGCATCCCATATGGGCAAGCTGTTTGAGTCCCAGCTGCTCCACTTCAGATCCAGCTCTCTGCTATGGCCTGGGAAGGCAGTGGAAGATGGCCCAAGTTCTTGGGCCCCTGCTCCCTCATGGGAGACCCGGAAGAAGCTCCTGGCTCCTGGCTCCTGGCTTTGGATCAGCACAGCTCCAGCCACTGCGGCCATTTGGGGAGTGAACCAGTGGAAGACCTCTCTCTCTCTCTCTGCGTGTGTGTATGTGTGTGTGCCTACTTCTTTCTGTAACTCTGTCAAATTAATAAAATAAATCTTTAAAAGAAAAAACCTCTATTTGAATTAGCACAAACAGGTGTGGCTGACAGGAAGTCGTGGGTTCAAGATCTCAGCTCTTCAGCTCATTTATGTTAACCTGAGCAATGAGAAGCCTGATGCTCCTGCATCCATAAAATGCTAATGTGGGCCACAAACACCATCTCCCAAACCCTTGAGGAAGTGACTTCCAGAATTCAGGACCACCTGGGTTCTAGAAGGGAATCTTACGTTGGGTGTGCCCTCTTCCTACAGTGTCTGGGACAGCCCCTTTCCGAACATGTTTTTATTTCCAAGGCCAGATATATTCACACAAAATGGAATAAACAATGACTATCAATAGTCTTCCATCAATTCAGGCCAGGTAGGATGTTTGCTGCCAAATGAATCACAAAAAAAAAAAAAAAAAAAAAAAAAAAAAAAAAGACCCTTTAGAATTTTACAATTTTTTTAAAAAGGTATTTATTTGAAAAGCAGAGAGAGGGGACAGAGAGATCTCCCATCTGCTGGTTTACTCCCTAAATGCCCGCAATAGCCAGAGCCGAAGCCAGGAGCCTGGAATTCCACCCAATCCTCCCACATGGATGTCAGGGACTCAAGTGCTCAGGACCTCACCTGCAGCCCTCCAGGGTATGCATTAGCAGGAAGACGGCATGGGAACAGAGCTGGGATTCAAACAGAGGCACTGCACTGGGGGATACAGGCTTCTCAAGCAGCATCTTAACTACTATGCCAAGCCTCTGCCTCCAGAATTTGAGCCCTTTTTGGATTTTTGGATTGTCAATCAGCGATTGTGGTCCATACCTGCCTTTCTTACAGAATTGCTGGAAGAATTAAACGAGACGAAGTGTATAAGTACTTGGCACATGATGGGAATTCAATAAAACATTTTTGTTTTAATTTTTAAAGAGTTCTTTTAAAGATTTATTTATGTACTTGAATGGCAGAGTGACAGAGAGAAAGAGAGAAAGAGGCAGAGAGAGAGATTTTTCATCCGCTGGTTCACCTCCCAAATGGCCACAACAGCCACGGCTGGTCCAGGCCAAAGCCAGGAGCCTGGAACTTCACTGGGTCTCCCACATGGATGGCAGGGGCCCAAGTACTTGAACCATCTTCTGCTTTGTTCCTTCCCAGACACGTTAGCAGGAAGATGGATCAGAAGCAGAGCAGCTGGGACTTGAACTGGTGCTCATATGGAATGCCAGCATTGCAGGCGGTGGCTTAACCCACTGCTCTACAATGCCAGCCCCCAATAAAGGATATTTATGACTTAACAATAACTCAGAGAAATCACTGTAATATATCATCACAAACCATTGTGCAAATATTCAATCATAAAATATTCCCCAGAGCCAACCAACTACATTTGCTACCTAAGTGCCGACCTGAGCTCCTGGATTTCCAGGCATTATCTCCCTTCCTCCACTCCTCCACCAGTTGCACCTGGTGCTTCTGGGCCCCAGAGGCTGACACACAATCCGCAAAGCCAGTGGTTGGCGGCATAAAGGGTGAACCTGACATCCTCTGATCTGAAGGGCAGCATGGAAACATTCAGATTACTTCTGGGAAGAAAAAAAATCACACGTCAAAAGTAAATACCAGGGAGGCAGACTGTGCGAATGGAAGCCTGCATTCCAGGAGCTGCCTGGTCAGCTCTGGGCAGGGGAGGCAGGGCCAGGGCCACCGGGCTGTGTGCCCACTGTCAGCACAGCTGTGTCACTTGTCCAGGGTGGGGGACACAGAGCTTTTCAATGCACTGCGCCCTCCCCTCCCATCCTCAGCCCTGACAGCACACACAGGCTGGGTCTGGCCAACAAGCCACTTCTTCCTGTCTCTGGTTTCCCCCCTACACCCACAAGAAACTCCAGGTGCAGAGAACTGACAACCGAGGAGCTCTGTGGACCCACGAATGCTGCTTCCGAGGCCTGCCAGGTCCTCTCCCGATCCCGGCAGGGCTCCTGAAGATGCTCCTCTGGCAATGCCATCAGACGCCACTTCCTGTCGGCCCCTTCCAGCCCTTCTCCCAGCACGTGCCCCCTGTGGTCTCCTTCTGCCTTCTTCCCAAGAAAGGAAAGCCATCTCATGTCTTCCACACTTACCCAATAAGCCCCTGCTCCCAAAATAGGCTCTTTGTTTTACCCTTTCTGCTCCTAGACTGAAAATCAGCGATTTCTTTTTAACCAAATAAAAGCCACAGCTCCCTGCTGCGCTGTGAGGTCTTTTGAAAGCAAGTTCTTCTCACAACTCTCACCTGGTCTTTCCCCTCTCCCAAGTGCAGGAATCCCTCTAGAGCTAGCTGAGTCCTCCATTTGTCCCGTGTACCACTGGAGCTTTAGGGACCAGCACATCAGCACAGACAGGCTGATGCCCGCAGTAACTGCCTCCCTCCTCTGGCACCCCTGCCCCTCTCCGGGAGACCCTTGCTCACTCTTCCGGACTAGGTGGCCCACAACTTCCTCCAGGAAGTCTTCCTTGAAGTCCTCAGCTACTTAAAGTTTCTGCTCCCAGACCACCTCTTGGGTCTCCCATCTCAGTAGACTAGTCCCTCTTTATCCAGGAATTTATTTTCCACAGTTTCAGCTTCCCAAAGTCAACCATGGCTCAAAAATATTACATGGAAAATTCCAGAAATACACAACTCTTGCTCCATCCACTCCAGGACATGAACCATCCTTTTATCCATTCTAGCCACATTGTCAATGTCACCTAGAAGCTGTCTCTGTTACCAGATCAACCTCTTTACTGTCACAGGGCTTGTGTTCAGATGAACCTTATTTTACTTAATAATGACCCTAAATGCAAGAACAGTCACGAGGTAAAGGAGGTACCAGGAAGCAGCACATGGAAGAACTGATCTGGTGCTACGTGACCATGCTCCAGAGCATCTAGAAAAACATATAGTCTGTATAGGGTGCGTACCATTCACACTTTGAGGCATCCACTGGGGTCTTGGAATGCATCTCCCCGGGATGAGAAGGATGACCGTACTGAGCACATTGCATGCAGTTGTACCTGGGTTGCTCAGCTGAACCAGGAACCCCCGGGGCACAGAAAATGCATCTTTCTCATCTCTCCATCCTGTGCTTGCCACAGATCCAGTACTCTCTCTGGACTATGTGAATTCTGTAATTACCTCAAACATACAGGCAAGCCCCTCATGAGAGATAGTGAGGGAAGCTTTGCTTGAGTTATCCAAGTAAGCAGAGCAAACGGAGGGTCAGGATGCTCCGGGGAAGGGCTGGGGACCCCTGGCTTGCAGGCCCTGTCTTTCCTACATAGCTGACTCTTCCACCTTACTTTAATAGTAAAATACCCAGGCCTTGCAGCAGGCAGAGGCAAGCAGCTTATCAAAAAGATATATCGCTACTCATAGGTAAATCATTAGCTTGCAACACCCTCCTGGTCCAAAACTGGCCATGAGCTGGGGACCCTTTCAAGAGAATTAACTGCAAAACTTGTTCTCAAATAGTACTTTTTACGTTGTGTGTGTGTGTGTGTGTGCAAACTGTTGAAATCTTTACTTAGTATAGAGTTGGTCTTCTGTATATAAAGTTAATTAAAATGACTCTTAATGAAGAATGGGATGGGAAAGGAAGTAGGAAGTGGGACGGGAGTCGGGGTGGGAGGGTAGGTATGAGGGGAAAAACCACTATATTCCTAAAGTTGTACCTATGAAAATTGTATTCATTAAATAAAAACTTTAAAATAATAATAATAAAAAAAAAGCAAAGAGGCACCCTATTCCAGGGCTATGACACAGCCCTTGGGTTCCTCTCCCTGGAAGATGCTGAGAAGCCCACACATGGGTCCTTGACCTTGAACCCTAACCCAGATGTGGTTTTGGAGGCAATGTGATTGACAGAAAGTAGGACTACTTTTGTTTCCAGACCTGGCTTCTCTCACATCACCGTGTTCTTCATTTCTTCCCTCACCTTTTAATTCAATTAAGCCATCTTTTATTGACCCTTCACCAGAGCAAGGGACCAGTGAGACACTATGGAAACTCTGAAGATGAAAAAGACTGACCGTAGGGGCTGCCGTTTGTGGTACAGCGGGTCCAGAGGTGAGGACAACCCTAGTCCTCCAAAAACTTGCTGTCCAGAAGAAAGGAGCCTCCCAAAGCAAACTCTTGGCACAAGGCGAGATAATGACACCTTCCTGCCCTCCTCACCTGTCGCTGAGCTCCATAGACCCCTCAGAGTCAACAGGTGAGAGGTGGAGCCCGGCCAGGGGCATGCCCCTGAGACCTGCCCTGCAGATGGTGGAGGCCCTATCCAGCAGGGGTTCCTGGGTCCCAGAATTCAACCAAGAGTGGCCCCACACTCCGCCAGCAGTCCTGCCCTGATCCGGGGGAGAAGGACCCTGCAGGCCCTTCCAGCCAGCTGTGGTGGGAGGGCTGCGTTGGAACGGGCTGCGATGCAGGGGCTGGACACGCAGGGATGGAAGGGGGGGGGTGCTTGGCGCAGCACCCTACCCTGCGCAGATTGGCTGAGGGCAAACAGCTGGCGCCCCACCCTGGGCCCAGCCACCCACCTGGGCACGCCCTGGCGTAGTCGAAGCAGCAGTCGCCGGTGAGGCGGCAGGCTTGGTCGCAGAAGCAGGTCCCATAGACCCTGTCCAGCCTCCAGCCACGGACGAAGCAGGCAGGGTCCCGGCCGGGGCAGCAACGCCCGGCCTCGGCGCAGCCGCCCAGGGCCCCAGGCCACAGCCGCGCCAACGCGCACAGCACCATCCACAGGGTCCTCATGGCCAGGGCTGCTGGGCGCCTGCGACACCGCGGACCCCCGGGGGCAAGTGTCTGCTCTTCGGAGAGCCGCGGCCCCGGAGCTGCCCGGGAGCCCAGCGAGGCGCAGCCCGGCCCTGCCCCGCGCCCGGCCCCCGCCCTCGCGCGGCCCCTCCCCAGCCCTGGCTGCGCGCCCGTCGGGGCTCCGGGCGGGAGGCTGCGACTGCCCCTGCCCAGGACGCGCACTTGGGGCGCCGGCCCGCGCCCCCGGCCCAGCCCGGAGATCGCCCCCGGAAGAGCAGCAAAGCAGGTGCTCCGGGGTGGGAGCGCCCATCCTGGAGCCTGGCCAAGGCGGCCACATTTCCTGGTCCCAAACTCTGCTTCCTGACGTCTGGGGACACGCTAGCGAGCCGGTGTTTTGACTCTATGCCGTGAACCAGCGCTTGGTGTACGCCCAAGGGGTATGAGCAGCACCGTGCGCGCGGACTCCCGGACTCCCGGGCGTTGCCCGGGAGAGCCCCGGCGGCTGTGTCTTTTCCAGGGCAGCAGCTCCCCAGCCCTCGGAGTGCCCCCTAGGCATAGAGAATCGAGCAGTTAAGGCCAAAGACTCGAGCTATCTTTATGCTGCAATGGGACTTTTCTGCCCCCAGGAAATTGCTACTTTACTTCATTTAACAGGCAATTAATGAACTGGGGGAAAAGATAAATAAAATACAAATGACTCTGCTTTCTGTTAAGGCCGATTCCCCAAAAGAAATCCTGTTCAGCGATATTTTAGAAATAACTTCCATTTTATTTTTTTAAATATTTTATTTTATTTATTTATGTATTTGAAAGGCAGAGTTACAGAGAGGCAGAGGCAGAGAGAGAGAGGTCTTCCATCCGCTGGTTCACTTCCCAGATGGTTGCAACGGCTGGAGTTGTACTGATCCGAAGCCAGGAGCCAGGAGCTTCTTCCCGGTCTCCCATGTGGGTGCAGGGGTCCAAGCACTTGGGCCATCTTGTACTTTTCCAGGCCATAGCAGAGAGCTGGAAGGGAAGTGGAGGAGCTGAGACTCGAACTGCTGCTCAGATGGGATGCCGGCACTGCAGGCGGAGGTTTTACCCACTAAGCCACAGTGCTGGTCCTATAACTTCCACTTGAAAGAGGCTCTTGCCTAAAGTATAAACATGTCTCCTTCCCCTTTCTATCAAAATGTATCCCATTTTCCTGCACTTCGTTCCTTTTGTTTGCTGAAATTTATCCTGGATTTTCAAGTATTTATTTTTATGTCCTTAAATCATTTGAACTAATATAGTTTTAGTGAGAAACCAGGAATATGTTTTCTGCATCTATAAACTTAACATATCAAATCCATTTCAGAGACTAATTTTCTTGTTTTCTCCTACAAGGACTTCTCGAGGAATTTCCCTTATTCATCAGAGAGAAAAGTAACAAAAGAAAAAAATCAAAAAATACTGCCTTACTAAAAAAATAGTAAAATAATAAAGTGATCAAACACATACACACACACACAAAAACATGCTGCGAAATGAAAAAGATCTAATGTATTATGGGGCGGGCACTTAAAACAGGGGTTCAGACAACTATTGGCCACCAGCATCCCATATCCTAGTGCCTGAGTTAATGTATTGGCTCACTTCCTATCCTGCTTCCTGGGAGACAGCAGGTGAGGGCTCAACTCCCTGGTCCCTGATCCCAAGTGGCAGACACAGATTGAATTCCAGTCTCCTGGGCCTGGCCCAGCCTTGACTATTGTGGGCATCTGGGGAGTGAACCAGCAGATGGGATATTCATTTCCCATCCCCCTCTGCTGTCTTTCTCTCTCCCTCTTTGCCTGTCTGCCTTTCAAATAAAATGAGAACAAATAAAAATGTTTTATAAAGGTTGGACACATTATAAGAATTGTATCTTATAAACTCTAATCACAAATAAAAGTTGACCAATATTACTCTGTTCTCCAACAAAAATGCATGCTAAAGTAAAAAAGAAATTCTTTCTCTGTGAGTTTACACAAATAATTCTCAGCGTTGGAAAATTATTTTCCATTTTAGGTCAGTCTCTCTTCTTTTTCAGTTTAAATAAATAATATAGACTTCTTTGTTTTCTATATAATTTTCGTTTTTGGTCATTGGTCCCAAGTAATTTAGTGGGCAAATGATATGCCCTGCCTTTTCCCTGTGTTGCAGGTTTCATGACCAGTATTGTCCTAACTCCTCCGTGTAATTTATCCCCCACACCTCTCATGTGCTGTCTGCTCCCTAGAAGGCCTTTAGGCAAACGCTCTGTAATGCCATAAGAATCTGGAACTGTGCCAGAAAGATGTGAAGGAAAATAATCCACTAACAAGTTCACTTTCAGGAAAGAAAAAAAAAAAACACCATGAAGTGGTAACTGACAAGAGAAGACAGCTCTGGCTTAAACCAATTAAAGACATAACATCAAATGCCTGCTCAGGCACCATTCGTCCCACCCCTTTTTTTCCTTACTAGAGAACCAGAGCCAAAACTCAAAAACCAAAAGTGGGGGGATCTGTGCTCAGGAGGTTCCTATCCTGGCATCAGAAACTGGGTTCCGCTCTGAGTCTCTGATCTCTGACAAACGTCTCTGTGTCCCCAGCTCCCACATGGAAAGCCAGAACTTCCCTGAGGGCCCCAGACACTGCTCAAATCAAGCACGCATGGGCACTGAGGACCTGTTGGGGTCTCACTGTCCACCCACTCCCAATCCATAATTTACCCCTAAAACCAAGCAAAAGACACAGGCACAGCTCCTAATGTACAAAGAGAGGCAGGAACAACCTTACAGAATACAGAGGAAGAAAACCACAAATAAGTGATCACTACTTTAATACCTATGGTCAGTGGCATGGTAAGAAACTCACAATCTCAAGTTAAAGCTTGTATGGCCTTGAAAACATCCAGATAAGCCTGCCCCAGCGGCCACAGCAAAGGCAGCCATTCCTGCAGAGCCGGGCCGCCTAGAGGACGCTGACAGCCAGCCGTCGGCTAAAGCCAGGGAGCTCGCCTCCTTGCTGGAAGCCGGATGCAGTCAAATGTAACAATGGGTCGCCTTGTTTTCCATGCCTTATAGATGTCTGGAGAACCGAAATCATCCCAGCCATCGGTGGATGAATTTAGGAAGTAATCAAATGCCCCTTAAAAGACACCCTTTCTTCTGAAGTGTTGTCTTTGGAAATGGGCCAAGATTGGTTAAAATTGCAGAGGGGAACAGAGGCCTACCTGTTCATCAGACTACAGAATGTCATCATTTTCAAGGGCATACACACACGACTTCATCCGACCCTACATCACTATGAGGGAAATATTAGCACATGACAGGGACACGAGGCATGTACTAATTACTGACAAAATGGGGCTAGAACTGAAATTACTGTATTCTTTCCAAAAGGCTGCAATGTTCTCCCCATCATTTAAAGCTGGAGGAAGGGGGAGATGGAAATGGGAAGTAAAGATGAGATTAAGCATTGCATTCAATACTGTAACAAGTGTAACAGGCCATCAAAATACAAAGAATTCCTTCCAAAGATTTGGAATACACTTAAAACACACATTTTGTATTTTTAAAAAGTATTTATTTATTGAGAGGCAAAGAGAGGAGATAGACAGACAGATAAAGAATTCCCAACTTTTGGTTCACATCCCAAATGCCAGGATTCTGGAACTCAATTCAAATCCCCAGCATGGCCGATAGGGACTGAACTACTTGAACCATCACCTATTGCTTCCCAGAGGCTGCTGGAGTCAGGAGTGGAGCTGGGTATCGAACCCAGGCACTTCGACATGGGACAGGGCTGTCCTAACCACCAGGCCAAACGTCCTCCCCTAGTTTTATATTTTCGTCTGTGTAAGACAGATGGTGAGTTATTAAAGGGATCCTGGAGGTTATGAGGACAACAAAATCTCTTGAGGTTGACAAACTGAGCAGTTGACACCACGATTTGGGGGCATTTGTCAGAGAATTCTACATGGCTGTCCGTATCATACTTCACTGAATATCAGACACCTTTGACTGTAAAATGTGCCACTGCGGTATTTTATGTATGCACTTACTGTTAACCTGTCCATTTTGTCAAAGGGGAAATTAGGATGAAGAAAAGGATCCAGGCAGTGTCCTGTGGCTCGAGTCCTGCCCACTTGTCAGAGCTGGTGCTGATCATTTGGTCACGGGCATCGGTCCTCCTGAAGTGAGATGCTGCTCCTGCCTGAAGGTCAAACCAAGTGAAGGTCAGATAGTAAAACAAATGCTCCCTTCAGGAGACTAGGATCTAACACAGGAGCCAGACGTTAATGACGAGTGACTAAAGGTACGAGAACATGTTGAGATACTGACCCTGAGGCTGGGCAGACAAGGAGGAGTTTTGAGTACAAGTTATAAAGATCTGGACTTGGTTAGTACTCGCTCCTTTAGCTTCTCCCTGGAAAGCGCTGATTCAGACACCAAGAAAAGCTCCAATAACTTTTGGGAAGGTCCTGCCTTGACAAGCTCGTACCTACTCACTTAATAATGCCAAACCGTGCAGACAGGTGTCCAGAGATGTTTGTGTCAGGTGGGTGTGCCTGCTGCACTTGAGTGATTCTTCCCCTGTCGTGGTAGAGCTGGTGGGCAAGAATATCACTACCAAGGTTAGGCTGCCAGTTCTCTCTCTGATCATGTTGATTAAGTAAATATGAAGTAGATATACAGATGATAAAGTCAGTTCATTGGTCACGTGTAAAACGTGGGTGCTATGGCACAGTGGTTAAGCTACCACTTGGGATACCTGTATCCCATATTGGAGTGCTGGTTTGGGTCCCTGCTTCTCCACTTCCAGCCCAGCTTCCTGTATCCTGGGAGGCAGTAGGTGATAGTTCACATGTTTGGGACCCTCCTTCCCACATGGAAAACCCAAATGGAGTTCCTGGCTCCTGGCTTTGACCTGGTCCAGCCCTGGCTGTTTTGGGCACTTGGAGAGTGAACCAGCAGATGGAAGATCTCTATCACTTTGCCTTTCAAGTAGATGGGGGAATAAACCACATTCTTTTTTTTTTTTTTTTTTTTATTTATTTTTTTTTTGCTTCATCTCCTTTTTTTTTTTATTGGATAATTTGACTTTTATTTAATGAATATAAATTTCCAGTATACAGCTTATAGATTACAATGGCTTCCCCTTCCCATAAATTCCCTCCTACCCGCAACCCTCCCCTCTCCCGCTCCCTCTCCCCTTCCATTCACATCAAGATTCATTTTCAATTCTATTTATATACAGAAGATCAATTTAGTATAAAATACTTCAACAGTTTGCACCCACATAGAAACACAAAGTAAAACATACTGTTTGAGTACTAGTTATAGCATTAAATCCAAATGTACAGTACATCAAGGACAGAGATCCCACATCAGGAGCAAGCGCACAGTGGCTCCTGTTGTTGACCCAACAAATTGACACTCTAGTTTATGGCGCCAGTAACCACCCTAGGCTGTCGTCATGAGTTGCCAAGGCTATGGAAGCCTTCCAAGTTCCCCGACTCTGATCATATTTAGACAAGGTCATAAAAGACAGGGTGAGGATAGTAACCAATGATCCTAAGAGTGGCATTTACCAGGTCTGAACAATTATACAGCATTAAGTGGGGAAGAGGACCATCAGTACACACAGGTTGGGAGTAGAGCCATTGGTGGTAGAGTAGAGGTTATGATTACAAAGGAATGAGGCTCAAGTGCACTAGACAGGGTCTAGAACAAAGGACAGAGTCATTATTAGAGGAGCTAAGAAAGGTGTTGTCTAAGCTACAATTAAGTTTTCTGATTGAGAGGCAAATAGAACCTGATAGAAGGGGCTTGATAATAATCTGGTGGGTTTTAGGCCTTGTAAGTTAAGAGGTCCAGACCTATCTATCTCTTCACATGGGGTATATCCTAAGGGAGGTGTGAACCTCCTAGGGGAAGGCACTCTGTTGACTTTCATTACTTGGCTGGCCTGGGAGGAGAGCTGGCCAGGTAAAGGCAGGTGGCATCTCTAACAAGAAATTTACAGTTCTGCCTGCAATGTTGCTGACCCTACTTGACCATCCCCTCAGCTGCAGTGGTCACTTTGGAAGTTGGGCTGAGTGAAGGGCTTTTCAGCTTAGAGCCAATAAGATCTGTGGCTCTGACCTGGGCATCCTTCGATTCCAGGGCAGGTCCATTTCCAGTGATCCAACTCTTGGCAGAGCTGCCAGGGCTCTTCACAAGCTGACTTCTGCTGAAGCCCAGACTTACCACATTGAAAGCCACTGCAGTGGACTGGCCTGTTGGGTCTCCTTGAGGGCAGATCACTGCACAGATCAGCCATTAATAGGCCTGCCACCCATTGCTTCTGATGCCTAGCTTTCTTTTCCTCCTGGTTTGTGTTAAAGCAGACCAGAGGATGCAAGTCAAGGGAGTGCCCGTGTCCCATCTTTAATCTTCGGTGGCCTGAACTACAAGTCTATAGTCACAGGCATGTTCTGTAGTAGTTTTTCTAAGGTAGACAATGCCCATGAGGAAAATTATATTCTCACTTTAAAACTTTCTTTCCCTTTGGTCTGAAAGGGAGGAATAAACCACATTCTTCCCTTTGTTTCCTAACAGCTGTTAGATTTTCCTTCCCAAAGAAAGCACCCTTTTCTCCCTTCTTAGCATGCCAGCTCTAGGGATGGACTTTGAGGATTAATTTCATTCTTGGTCCATGGATCCCTCAGTGATGGATCGGGATGCTTGTTTGACTGATGTCCTGGTTTCACCTTGGCCCTTACTGGGGTGAATGAGGATGCAGGTGTCCCTTGAAGCCAGCCTGAGATCTGAGCAACAGCCCAGGGAAGACAGAGCTAGGGCATCACGGGGTTCAACTGAAGGACCCTTGAAATCACACTGCCCCTTCTTAGATCCCTTCCCCATAAATCCTTCCTGTGGTAGATGCTGTCTCAGTTGCAATTTCAGCATCTTGAAGCAAATGGACCCCCTAGAGAAGATATGGAAGTGAAAAGATTTCAGGTTTCAATGAGAAAAGTAGATTTGAACTGGGACTCCACTGTGGGCCTCCGTCTCCTCACCTGTAAATGGAGATAAATAAGGATCAAATTACATAATTTATGCATGTCTGGTATGGTTCCTGCTATGCAGCAATGAGTTGGTAATTAATAGTAGTTATTATATCTGTGCCCTGGACTTCGACACAAAAGGTATGCTTTAATTAGGAGTAATTTCTTTCCCATAAACTATTGTGTCAGACTCTATGGTGCAATTGAAGGAGCCCTGTAGTGGGAGTCCAAAGACACAACTTTGATTCTGCCAGCGCGGGATCTTACAAAGCTTGTTTAGGCTCTTTCGCCTCTGTCTCCCCCATTCCATGGTGTAAAACCAAGAAAATCTCTTAAGGATCCTTTTAGCTCAAAATGAATAATAGTCAATTTAAGTAGCAACATAAGGCATATGTGTGAGGTCTCAAAATACCTTCTTCTCTCCCTCATGGTGAGCCATAAGAATCGCAGCTGAGAAGTGAGTTTGCAAAGCTTAAGGCTCTCCAGGTGGAGGTCGAAGATCTAATCTGGAGACAGATGTTTATGTCCAGAGAGCAGGCTGTTCTTCGATGCTGGCACAGGTGTGTGTAAGCCTTGGTGCTTATTGAAGCAATGGCATAGCTTTAGAAATTCTGATTTCAGTGTTACAGTTTTGTCTCCAAAAATATGAAATTTCTTTGTGCTCAGAAGCTCAACTATAGAATGGAGGACCTTGAAAAGCTCTTCAGAGTCTCCGGCAAATCCAACACTGATTCTATGAAAATCCCCATAAAGTCCTCTAGCTCAGAGCTAGGTGAAGTATGCTTATTTTTGCCTGGTCGGTGAGCTAAGAACACTTTTTTTTTTAACATTTGTTAAATGGTAAAGAAATCAAAAGGAGACTATTACCTTATGTCATGTGAAAATTAAATTAAAATCAAATTTCAGCATCCATAAAGAGTTCCATAGTTATATAGGAATGCAACTCCATCCATTTGCTGACATATTACCTAAGGCTGCTTCGTGCCACAGGGCAGACTTGAGCATTTGCTGTACATTGAAACAGAATGACCCCCAAAGCATAAAATATTTACTGCCTGGGCCTTTACAGAAAGTCCGCTGACTCCCTAGTCAATGGTCTAAACTTCTGTGAACTAATCCGATACCTTAAACACTTTGTAAACCACGTAGCATTCATCCACATGAGCATGTGAGGGGTTCATATAAAAGAGAACTCTGAAATTAGAAAAGCACCTCCAGAACCAACAAGCCCAGCAAACGCTCTCTGAGGTGGTGAACGGTGCCAGGATCAATCTCACGCTGCAAGGCAACATGGAATTATAAGCTAAGCTTAAAAAATAGGAACGAGAAAATCATCTGGATGACATTACATAAGTCGTCATTGAGCTCCTTTTACAGTCTCCAGCCTTCTCTGGTCCACAGCAGGGATCTTTACAGCAAGTTGTTTTTTCTTCCTACACAGAAAGCTCTGACTGTGCCAGTGACGGCACGAAGCCCTGAGAGAAGCCGCCCGACAAGCCGGAGAGAAATGTGCGCCTTCGAGGGCGAGGGTGAGGAATGTTCCTACTCCATTTAGTTCTGACAAGTAAGTGGGAAGGGAGGGCACTCCCTGACCAGCCCGCAGCCCTGCGTGGGTGTGAATGCAGTCATGGCTGCATATTATGACTTTGACCTTGATCTTAGACATTTGCTTGAGAGAAAATATGCTCTTTGCATGCTAATCCTCTCTTATTCATTGGGCTATTTGGCCTTAATAAACACTTAAACAAATCTCATCTCAGTGACGCTTAGAAGGCAGGTGTTATTATTTATTGTTCACAGGTCAGTAAATTGATGTTTGATGATCTTAAATAATTTGGCCAGGCAAGAGACATTCAAACCAGTTTTGCACAATTCCAGGAGTCCAGACTTTTTTCTACTCAGAAAACTAATTCCAGTCCTCCGACGGTGTCCATGCCAGCACCACTGTGGACACCCAGATCTGCAGACGCTCAAATCTCTTAGAGAAAATGACATCTATAACCTACACATGGCTCCCATATACTTTAAATCATCTCTGGATTATTTACCCTACCTAATACTACATAAATAGTTGTTACACTGTATTGCTTAAGGAATAATGACAAAGAGGGGGAAATGTCTGTACATGTAAGTCCATATGCAATTTTTTGCCAGTTTTATTTTTAAAAAATATTTATTTATTTGAAAGAGCAACAGAGAGAGAGGGAGAGATCTTCCATCTGCTGGTTCACTCCTCAAATGGCCACAACAGCCCAGGCTGGACCAAGCCAAAGTCAGGAGCACAGAATTCCATCCTTATCTCCCACTTGGGTGGCAGGAACCCAGGCTGCCATCCACTGCCTTCCCAGATGCATCAGCATGAAGCAGAGTGACTAATTTCAAAGCACTGCTCCAAAATAGGAGGTTGGCATTACAAGGAGCACTTTAACCCCCTATGTCTCAAAGCCGGCCTCTTCCCAAATATTTTCTATCCATAGTTGGTCAAATTCTTGGATGCAGAACCTGGCAATAGGGAGGCTGACTAAATTTAAGTAACAACTAGGTTTCCATGACAATTTTTTGAACTTTTAGTGACTGATGTCTAGACAAATAGGGTAGTTAGGCTATTAAAAAATGGAGGATAGAAGGGGCTGGCGCTGTGACGTAGCAGATAAAGCCACCACCTGCAGTGCTGGCATCCCATATGGGTGCTGGTTTGAGTCCCGGCTGCTCCACTTCCAATCCAGCTCTCTGCCATGGCCTGGCAAAGCACCAGAAGATGACTCAAGTCTTTGGGCCCCCACACCCATGTGGGAAAGCAGGAAGAAGCTCCTGGCTCCTGGCTTTGGATTGGCTCAGCTCCAGTCATTGCAGCCATTTGGTGAGTGAACCAGCGGATGGAAGATCTCTCCCTCCCACTCTGCCTCTGCCGCTCTGTAACTGTGCCTTTCAAATAAATAAATAAATCTTTAAAAGAAATTGAAGACATTAAATGGTATTATTTTCTAGTAACAGTTTCTCAGATTTTTAAATTAATGATATAGTGATTTGGAGGTTGAAAGAATCAAGTTTTGTTTTTGTTATTGCTTAAGCTCTATGAACCTCAATTTTCCTCATCTGTAAAATGGGACAGTAAAATCTGCCTTGAACATACCTCAGATATATTGCAAGTATCAAGTAAAACAGTTTATAGGAAAGTGCTTGTAAGCACTTAATTATATTTCTTGATCACCACTGGATTCTTTTTTTTATCAAATTCTTTTTTTTAATCAAATGTTACTATTTAAGAAGTAAACAGATGGATACTTCAAAGATTTAAGTAGACATAAATGCAAACTGGGTACATACTATTGGCTTACAAATGTAATTTTAACAAATGGATGTTTTGGGGGCCAGTGCTGTGCCACAGCAGGTAAAGCCACTGCCTGCAGTGCCAGCATCCCATATGGGCACCAGTTCTAGTCCTGGCTGCTCCACTTCCAATCCAGCTCTCTGCTATGGCCTGGGAAAGCAGTAGAAGATGGCCCAAGTCTCTAGGCCTCTGCACTCTCATGGGAGACCCAGAAGAAGCTCCTGGCTTCTGCCTTCGGGTCGGTCCAACTCCGAGCGTTGCAGCCATCTAGGGAACGAACCAGCAGATGGAAGACCTCTCTCTCTCTCTCTCTCTCTCTCTCTGCCTCTGCCTCTCCGTAACTCTGCCTTTCAAACAAATAAATAACTCTTTAAAAAAATGGATGTCTTCTTTTGGTAAGCTTTTGGATAAAATTATCATCCTAAAGAAAAACCATTTTCTCACTTTGTGTAAGATACTATGCAAAGAGGGCAAAACAGCCACAATCACAAACCTCCTCAGAGTTTGCAATGCAGTTGGATGTGGCACAAGTTAAGTTCCATGCCACGTACCATACTGTACATGTGCACTCCCGCCTGGATTGGAACCACCAGAAACAGTTCCCACAAGTGCCGGCTTTCACAGCCTCCCAAGAACGGCAGGGGCTGCTGGCCCACAGCATGGCGATAATCTGTGACCACACGCTGGCTCCATGGCTACCCCACTTACAAGTGTCTGACACACTGAAAAGACCCACCCCTGTTCTAATGCTTCCCCCACCCCGCCCAGGAACTGAACCACCGCCTTTCACCTTCCTTCTTCCTCACAGCTGTCCTTCTCTCTTGCACACATACACACAGGTTCTCTTTCATTCCCAGGTTAGTGTGCTAGGGCTGCCCTGACAAAACACCACAGACTGGGTGGTATGACCAGGAGTGCAGTGCCTCACGGTTCTAGAGGCTGGGAGCCTGCAGTCCAGATGCTTCCTCTTGAGGGCTGTGAGGGCAGGGTCTGTCCTGTGCTCCTCACCATGGCTCCTCAATGGCCATCTTGGTATTCACATGGCATGCTTCCTGTGTGCGCCTCTGTGTCCAGATTTTCCCTTTTTATGAAGACAACAGTCCGATTGGAGGTGGACCCTCCCAGCTGAATTCATTTTAATTTAACTAATTACATCTGCAACCTGATTTCCAAAGAAAGTCACATTCTGAGACCCTGGGAGTCAGTTCTTCCATCTATGAATTTGAAGGGAACACGAAATCCAGCCCATACCAGCTCCCCTTCTTCCTCCTTCTTCCAGCGTGCTCACATCCCTCCAGGCAGCCTTTTACTCTCCTTCCTTCTCTCACTCCTCCTCGGCCTCACTTATCAGCCTGGAAATTATCCCCCAGGGGAGGGGCACATATAGGAATGGTCATATCCAGGATTGACCTGGACCTGGCTGGAGCAACCTCTGCAGGCACTCAGGAGGTGAGAGTCCCTCCAGAATGTCCCACCTGACTCTCCTCTCTTTCAACCAGCTGTCTTCTCTTCAAACACCATCGTTCAAGGTCAACATTTAACACAAGGATTCAAATTGTACTGTGTTCTGTTACACTCCCATTGCCAATGTGTGCTTTTGTATAACTGTTATAAAACATTGAAATAAAACTCTTTGTGAGATGGTAACTATCCCTCCTCCCCCCACTTCCACCTTCCACCCTCATAGTCATCACTGCAATTCTTTCTGTAAGTATTTATTGGGGGCCAATTATGTGCTGAACACTGCGGTGAATATGGGAGACACAAACGTAAGGGAGTCATGATGTCTGCTAGAAAGAGGCACTCAGAGCTAGCGGGATAGAGATATCTAAGTCTCTTAATCTTAACAGAGTAATACTTGTGAGATGATACGGTAGCACAGAAGATGGAGTGATTAATTAAACTTCAGGAACCAGAAGTTATCAACCCCAATGCATCTGACAGAGCCCGGCTTTCTTGGGAAAGGTAAGATTTCTTAGTTGACTGATCAGAGAGAATGGCTGGCCTGCAGAAGGAAAGGGCGTCCCAGCACATTAAGGTTGAGCTGGGAAGCAGAAGGGGCTTGCAAGTGAAACACCGCATGAGAGGACTTCTGAGCAGCCTTGCTTCCGACCATTCTGTCTACTACAGCGGATTAGTTGAAATGTGTTGAAGTCGTTGGTATGTTAAAGTGATGGATGCCACCTGTGACCTCAGGGACATGCACATGGCTCGGTGGAAATGAATGAAGCGTTTCTGAACCTGCTTTAAAAACTGCAATTCAAGCTCCTTATCAACTTACAAGAGTCCTTGTAATCGCCCAAGCAAGGCAATTGTTGACACACTATTTCATCTACGCTCCAGACCATTATTAGGAGCTGCACCATGGCCAGTCATCCACAGAAACTTTTCATTTTCTCTTGGTAGTTAGTTTCACATCATTTCCGCTTGCACTTGGGACTGGATTATTTCAGCATTTTCCATATATTCACCAAGCTGAAGCCTAGATGCATTCATCAGCAGACTTCCAAATTGTTCTTTTGCAAGAAAAGCTCTCAGCATCCCAATTTCCCCTTGAACCATTTGAATGTGTCATCAAAAGCCAGGAGTGTGTCTGTGTGTTGTCCATAACACCAAGATTTGTTCAGCTCTTGCACACTGACGTGGTTCACATCCTGTTACCATTGATTTTTCACTTTTATTTCTCATCAGTTAACAGCGGGTGAATGTGTTCATGACTTAGGCTGCTCCAGCCAAATCCTATTCCTTGTCCTGGAATGGATTTTACTCCCAAAGCTTTGGTGCAGAATGAAGAAATGTCAGAATGTTAAAACTGAGAGAATTTGTGATCATGTTATCCCCTGCAGGCACTTCTTTTTTCTTTTTTATTATTTAGTTGGCAGGCAGAGTTACAGATAGAGAGAGAGACAGAGAGAAAGGTCTTCCCTCCGTTGGTTCACCCCCCAAAATGGCCGCCATGGCCAGCACCGCACCGATCCAAAGCCAGGAGCCAGGCGCCTCCTCCCGGTCTCCCATGAGGGTGCAGGGCCCAAGCACTTGGGCCATCCTCCACTGCCCTCTCGGGCCACAGTAGAAAGCTAGACTGGAAGAGGAGCAACAGGGACCAGAACCCGGTGCCCATATGGGATGCTGGCACCGCAGGCAGAGGATTAACTAAGTCAGCCACGGAACCAGCTCCCCCTGCAGGCACTTTTATGGTGAAGAGATTGAGGCCAGAGAAGTTACAAATTGATAAGAATATGCAGAATCCAAACCAGAACCCAGGTCCCTAGAAATTCCTATTTTTTTCTCTGTCCCCATCCTTACTTCTCTCTCCATGTGAGTCATGTCAAAGATTTTGAACCCTATCTAACAAGAGAGAGGATCAACTGAAGGATTATAAGTTGGAGTAATTATGATCTGATTTAAATATGCATTTTAAAACTCCCTGGTGAGGGCCAGTGCTGCGGCACAGAATGTTAAGCCTCCACCTGCAATGCCGGTTTGAGTCCTGGCTTCTCCACTTCCAATCCAGCTCCCTGGGAAAGCAGCAGAGGATGACCCAACTATTTGGGCCCCTGCATCTGTGTGGGAGACCTGAAGAAGCTCCTTCCTCCTGGCTTCAGCCTGGCTGAGCCCTGGCCCATTCTTGGCCATAGCAGCCATTTGGGACATGAACCAGTGGATGGAAGATCTCTCCCCGACACCTCAGTTACTCTGAATGAGTGATCAAGGATTGAACCCTAGGAATCTGTATTCTTTTATTTTTTTAATGCCTGGAGTGATTCCAATGACAAGCCAGTCTTGGGAACCACTGCTCTAGCAAATTTGAATTAAAGTGGTTTGGAAAGAATTCTCAGCTGTGATGGGTACTGGACCAGGGGTGTTATAACACTAAGACATGGGACCATTTGGAGTTACATTCCAAGTGAGTGATTAGAAAATATTGCTTCTAGGCCGGCGCCACGGCTCACTAGGCTAATCCTCCGCCTGTGGCGCCGGCATCCAGGGTTCTAGTCCTGGTTGGGGTGCCAGATTCTGTCCCGGTTGCTCCTCTTCCAGTCCAGCTCTCTGCTGTGGCCCGGGAAGGTAGTGGAGGATGGCCCAAGTGCTTGGGCCCTGCACCCGCATGGGAGACCAGGAGGAGGTGCCTGGCTCTTGGCTTCAGATCGGTGCAGTGGCACCATCTGGTTGGTGAACCATTTGGTTGGTGAACCAACGGAAGGAAGACCTTTCTCTCTGTCTCTCTCTCACTGTCTAACTCTGCCTTTCAAGAAAGGAAGGAAGGAAGGAAGGAAGGAAGGAAGGAAGGAAGGAAGGAAGGAAGGAAGGAAGGAAATATTGCTTTCCAGCTCTCTGCTGTGGCCTGGGAAGGCGGTAGAGGATGGCCCAAGTCCTTGGGTCCCTGCACCCATGTGGGACACATGGTTAAGAGACCCATATCTCACATCAGAGCACCTGGGTTTGGTTCCTGACACCAGCTTCCTGCAAATGCAGACCAGCAGAGAGCAATGATGAGTCAGGCAATGGAGTTCTAGCCACCCATGTGGGAGACCTGGATTGAGTTCCCAGCATTGGCCTTGCCTAGCGCCAGCTGTTGTGTACATTTGGGGAGTGAAGAAGCAGATGGATGCTCTCTTTCTTTCTCTCCCTATCCTCTGCCTTTCAAACAAACAGATTTTTAAAGAAATAAACTTTATTGCTAGTAGATAAATTATTGATGTGCAAATATACAAACTGAGAGAGAAAGAATGGGAGGCACAGAGAGAGAGAGGTAGATTGAAATTTTGTATCACCAGAATGTTAATTGAGATTAACTTTGGAAGAACAGATTCACGTGTTTTTGTTTTAATTTTAGTTTTGTTTATCTGCATTTTTCTGGATGTTTTGTAATGAACATTCACAATACTATCACATTAGTATTGTAAGAATTTTTTTCTAAGACAAAAGAAAAAGAAAGGAAGGAAGGAAGAAGGCAGGGAGGGAGGGAGGGAGGAGGAAGACGCACACACTTGGGAATGGCGCTGTGTTGGTTTAGACCCCGCAGTCCATCCTGGTGCGCATTTTGCTAACCTGCTGTAGAGCATGATGGGTTTCCAGGCTTTGTGTGTGAGATGCGGAGGCCAGGAGCATCCCCAAGAAGAGAAGAACAAAGGGAAACCATCTGGACACAGAGAATCTCCTCTACCAGAGGATTTACTCAACAGTACAAGCCCTTTGTTTCCGTTTCAAGTTTCAATTATAGTCACAGCAATATTGCAAACCCGATGAAAGCATCGTTTAGGTCAACTTCAAAGCCAAGCTGGGATGTAGGCTTTGTCAGGGGAGAGCCTGCCACACCTCCACCTCCACCTCCTCACTGGGACCCACCCAGGGCTAGGACTACAAACAGGCCCAACTCACACTGGTCTCCAGGGGATGTGAGTGATGGACTCAAGATGAGCAGACTTCAAACACTGCCCTTTGCTTTTCTCTTTCCTCCTCTTCCATCCCTTGTTTAGTTTCTTCTATCTGTTTACCCTGTAGAGAAATCCTCCAGCCCACTTCCCCCCCCACTTCCCTTCCTGTCCCTCTTCTTTCCCAGAACCTAGAATGCAAAGCTCCTAAAATCGGGAGCTGCCTGGCTGTGAGGACACAGGGCTGTGATGCTGAGTCCCTCGTTCATTGTTGTCGCACACTTGGTGTCTCTTGGGTTCTGGTCCCTGGCTAAGGGCAGACCCAGAGCCAGCTTCTCAGTAGAGTGATCACAGAATCATTTAGGTTCAATAAGAATCCTTTTAGCTTTATTTTTAAGATTATTTCAAGGATCCCTAAGGGCCTTCATGTTTTTCTTGAGAAGAAAAATTCATTTATTTTAATATTTTAGATGTGGGTAAGCCTGAAGTGATACCAAACAGGTCAGATTAAAGTAGCATTATAATTACCATGCTGCAATTTAAATTTTGGGCCTCAGAGGCCAAATTTCATAAAGGGCATTTCCTTTGTCTACTAAAAACAGTAATTAGCAAGTGCGTACAGGGCATTTTTATATAATCTTAGGTGAACCTCTCTAGAACTCCATGAAGGCAACGGGGCAAGTATGGGAAACAGAGATGGGGGAAGTCATGTTGCCTGTGGAAAAAGGTGTTAGCTGGGAAAGAACAGAGGCAGCTGTTTGGTCCAAGTCTGGGATTTTCTCCCATACCCACCACAAGGCAGCTCCAGTCCCAAAGAGAAAGAAGTCCTTTGCCTGGAATTTGCCTCCCTGCCCTACCACCACACACCAAGGTTAGGCTGCCACTGGGGGAGAAGATGTAGGATTCCTGGAATAAATTTCCAATACATTTTTTTAGGTTGAATAATTATTCATTAGAAATTTTAATGCATATGTCATTTTGACTAATCAACTCTTAAAAACATTTGATAACTCATTCCAGAATAATTTTTAATAGCTATAGACTTAGACACAAAGGAAATCAAGACATTTTCATGAATATTTTTATTGTAGAAAATTATAAGATTGTTGGTAGAAACTTTCAAGACAATCAAGATAAAAGGATAAAATCCATGGGACAAGTGAAATGGAAATGCAAGTCGAAGAAGGAAAAACAGCATTGCAAACTTTCCCACCTTTAGAGAAGAGCTTTCCCATGGACTATGTGTGGATGACAATGGTTACAAAACGTGTACACTATTACGGTTCTGTGGATACACTTGAA
This sequence comes from Lepus europaeus, assembly GCF_033115175.1. NCBI lineage: Eukaryota > Metazoa > Chordata > Mammalia > Lagomorpha > Leporidae > Lepus > Lepus europaeus. The sequence goes on along the minus strand of NC_084830.1, from coordinate 70,130,955 downwards.
AGGGTAATATAGCAGTGTTTTTATTTAATTACTTATTTACTTGAGGGAGAGAGAGAGAGAGAGCGAGAGAGAGAGAGAGCGCTAGCTCTCAATCTCCAGCTGAAGTCATAACTCATAACTGGGAGCCAGGAACTCAATCCAGTCCTCCCATGTGTTTGACAGGATCCCAACTACTTGAGCCATCAGTGCTTCCTTCCAAGATCTGCATTCGCAGGAAGCTGGAATCTGGAGCCAGAGGCGGATATCAAACCTAAGCACTGATTTGGGATGCAGGCATTTTAATCAGCATCTCAGCTAGGTCAAACGCCTACCTCAATAACATTAGTATTAAGTGCCAATGATTATAACACAATAGAAATTGCATCCTTTGCATCAGATGACATCAAACATTTTAAAAAAAAAAACTTAATGGCAATTTTTTTAAGTGTGAGGGGTACCAAGTTTTTTGACATTCTGTGAGGGAGAGCATCAACAAATATTTTGATGACCAGTGAGTTAGACAACCTGTATGGTCTCGTCTGAGGGTTAGAAGAACAGTAAATGGTGCATTTCAAAATAAAGTTATAGGAGATAGAGATTGTGAAGGGCCTAACACAGGGAAATCACCAAACTGGATATTCATTGAAGACTTCATTTTAGATTACACTGAACACACTTTATGTAAAACTACAAGTGATCAGAAAACCATGGGATGGCAGAGGCGACGGGGAGGTTCAGAATACTTTTAAAGGCAACGAGTGGATAAAACATTGAACTGCTTTGTGTTTGTGATCAACTACTTCTGACCATTCAATAAACCACTCATACAACATCTTTCTTCCAAAATCACCAAACTTCTTCAATTACTTCAGCTAAGTGGTGTGCATGAGCTAAAGAGAACTGCTGTGGGCTGCCTGTAAATCGCGGTAGCCCCCCATCAGTCTGCATGCTCCCAGGAAAGGGGAGGGGAGGACTGCACATGCTTCTCCGAATCCAATATGGAGAGGCCCCTCGGTATTCCAGTAGAAAGGGATTCCAGTAGGGATTCCTGTTTGAGAGTCCCCATGGTATTCGTTGAGGGAGCGGGATAGGAAAAGGTGAGGACGAAGTAAAAGCTCCAAAAACAACAGCTACTACAATAATTACAGTAATGTTTACCAGCTACTGAGTACTTACTATGTGGGGAGAACCTTACATACATTAAGGCTGATGCAGTATGAAAGATTAGAGATGGGTGGTATCTTTCTTTCGTGAAATGGAAGAGACAGGTGTGAAAAGCAAGGTGTGAAAGTAAGATTCTCCTAATGACAAAGATATTCCATAGTCAATTTCACTCTCATTTTACAGAGGAGAAAACTAGGGTTGTAGGCAGGGAAAGAACTTGCCTGAGGATAGCCTGTGTAACTGTAGAACTTAAACTAAGATCCACTTTGCTGTGACTCCCAAGACCATGTCTTAACCATGCAAATACAAGAAAAGACACCATCCTTGGCCTTTATTAACACCAACGGTGTTTAGGTATGGTGCTCCAAGACTCGCTGCCTTTTTATCCCCTTTGCCTTCCTATGTCCTTCCCACCCATTCACTCTCCTCAATCTTTCTCTTTTTGCTCTTCCCATTTTTCTTTATAATGTATCAATGCCTTAAGTCTTCTAAAGGCAAGCACCAGCATTGCCTCATTTCTCCTGGGGCTAACAAGCTCTGTGCACATTGTCCGTGGGCAGGATATTCAGGATTTGGACCTGTTTCTAAGGCTGCATTCCATTCTTGGACCACTTTTTTCCCACTGATGCCCACACATAATAATTATTATCAAATAATAAGACAAGTTATTCAATAATTAACACCTGGAAAGAAGCCAGCCAACTGGCATCAAAGCCAGACTCAGTGCAATTGGGTTTCATGAGCTGGACATATAATAAAGAAAAGAAGATTTAGTCAGCACCGGAGTATTTGGGCTATAGCAGCTCAATAAAAGCTGGACAATCAGCAAACAAACAAAAAGAGGTGATAGGAAATGGAAGCAACATGGAGTAAGAATGTGGACAAGGGCAGCTAAACTGATGTGACACATGAGTTGGAGAAGGGATATAGTGGAAAAGATCATGTGGTCCACAGGCAAAGGAAGGCTTTATGTGATTAAAAACCACTGATCTTGACTGAATTGTAAGAGTGTCCATGGTGACAATTAAAGGAAGTATTTGGAATGGCTCAACAATCATTCTAAAATCAGTTCTATTCTAACAAGGCTGGCTGTGCACAAGAGCATGATAAGTGATGGCATTGTTTTGTATGAAATCAGCAGAGAGCTCCACCCTCACAAATGCCATCTTTATTTGTCAGTTTTTCATTACTTTAAATAAAATGCCTGAGAAAAGCTACTTCAGAGGGAAGAGAGTTTATTTTTGCTTACAGTTTTGGGGGCTCACAGTCCAAGATCAAATGGTTCCCTTAGTCTTGCATCTGATGGCAGAATGTGTGCAGAGGAAGGATCAGAAAGCAGAAAGGGACAGGAAGCATGCTTTCCCTTCAGATCCATGTCTCTAGAGCCACAGTGATTGGATGCTAGGGCTCCACCCTAACAGCTTAAGCCAATCTAATCCATTTTCAAGGCTATACCTCAGATATCATAATTCAATTAAGGTCCACCCTTAATCCATTAATGCAAGACTCTGGGAATCAAGACTTTAACACAGGGGTCTTTGTGGAGCACCCAAATGATTTTCTGAACCATAACACCATCCCCATTATCTACTGATCAACCACGATGCTTCAAACTCACCCCACTACTTCCACTTCTAGATTGAGGCACTTGAGAGCATGATGGCAGATTCTAACAAGAGAGCCAATTCCTCTCTTTTCACTGATGGCAGCTACCTTCCCCTTTCCAGTTAGATCACCCTCTCCCACCAAGCAGGCTCTTTCACCACTTTGTGCTTTGCCTGGAAGGAGTGCACACCGACCTAGCCAGGCAGCCACAGCAACCCAGGCCATCACAAGAGGGATCACATACATGCTGCTCTTCATGACATAGAGAATGTAAATTTCCTCTGAAAAGCCACATAAAGTCTGAAGTTTACTACCAGTTTTGTTTTGGACTTTTGATTGTCAAAGATTGTATTTCCTCAAATTACTTAAAGGTCTCCTGGAACACCTTAGAGAATACCTAGACGACACACCTTCCATTTCAATGGAGGATTGAATGTCCTGAAAAATTACCCTCCCTGACAAGTGAGTGATTCACTTCAGCTTTTTTTTAATTGAGGCAAAATTCATATAATATAAAATTAGCCATTTTAATATGAGTGATTCAGCCAATGGCATCAAAGCCAGACTCAACGCAATTTGGTTTCATTGAAGTAGATAAAAAAATGAACAGTGTTTAGTCACTATCAGAGTACTGCAGCTGTAGTGGACTAATAAAAGTTGGACAACAGTGGTGTTTCATGCATTCACAGTGTTGTGCAACCACAACCTCTATCCAGTTGAACCTCTTGTCCAGTTCAAGACATATTCATAGCCTCAAAAGGAAACCCTGTACCTATTAAGCATTAATTCTTGATTCGTCCCTTCTCCTGATCCCTGGAAACCATGTCTGTGCTGCCTCAGTGGATTTATTTACCCTGGTGATTTAATATGAATAGGCTCAAACAATGTGTGACTTCTTGTATCTGGCTTCTTCCAAGTAGCATAACTTTGTAATATTCATTCACCTTCTAGTACTTATTAGTAGTTCATTCTGGTACTTTGTCCAGTTAATATCCCACTATGGGATATGCCACATTTTTCTTCATTTTTCTCATGGACATCTGAGTTGCTTCCACCTTCTGGTTGTTGTGAATAGTGCTGCTCTGAACATGTGTGTAAATATATTTGTTCGAATATCTGCTTTCAAGTCTGCGCTATCTACCTAGGAGTGGAATCATAAGGTCAAATGGTCATTCTATGTTTAATCTTTTAAGGAACTGATAGATTGTTTTCCATAGCAGCTGCACTGTTTTACATTCCCATGAGCGATGTGCAAGAATTCCAATTTCTCCATAATCTCACCAACATTTATTTCCCCTTTTTTCTTTTTCACTATAGCCATCCTAATGGATAGGAAGTGATATTTCATTGTGGTTTTGATTTGCATTTCCATAATGACTAGTGATGGCGAAGCATCTTTCCACATGCTAGTTGGCCATATGTACATCATCTATAAAGAAATATCTATTTGGGGCTGGTGCTGTGGCATAGTGGGTAAAGCTACCACCTGCAGTGTCAGCATTTCATATGGGCACCAGTTAGAATCCTGGCTGCTCCACTTCTGATCCAGCTTTCTGCTATGGCCTGGGAAAGCAGTAGAGGATGGCCCAAGTCCTTGGGCCCCTGCACCCATGTGGCACACCCAGAAGAAGCTCCTGGCTCCTGGCTTCAGATTGGCGCAGCTCCAGCCATTGCAGCCAATTGGTGAGTGAACTAGTAGATGGAAGACCCCCCCCCCCTCTCTCTCTGCCTCTGCCTCTCTATAACTCTGCATTTCAAATAAATAAATAAATCTTTAAAACAAAAACAAACAAGAACAACAAAAAAGAAATGTCTATTCAAGCAGCTAATTCTGTGGCACAGTGGGTTAAACTGCTTCCTATGCCATTGGCATCCCATTTTGGAGTGCCAGTTTGAGTTCCAGCTGCTCTTTCCAATCCAGCTCCCTGGTAATGCCCCTAGGAAAGCAGTGGAAGATGGCACAAGTTCTTGGTCTCTCACATAGAGTTCCAGGCTCCCAGCTTCTGCTTGGCCTGGTCCCAGCTATTGAGGCCATCTGGGGAGTGAACCAGTAGATGGAAGCTCTCTCTCCATTTCTCTCTCTTTCTTTTTCTCCTTGTCTATCACTTTGCCTTTCAAATAAATTTTGTTAAAAAACACTTCTAATGTCTTTTCAAGTCCTTTGCCTATTTTTGAATCGTTTATTTATTTCCATATACTTGAAAGCAGAGAGACAGAAAGAGAGAATTAGAGATTTCTTCCCTCCACTGATTTACTCCCCAAATGAGTGCAATAGTCAAGGCTGAGCCAGGTCCAAGCCAGGAGCCTGAAAATCCCTATCTCCTAAGTGAGTAACAGGGGTCCACACATTTGAGCCATCTTCTGCTGCCTCCCAGGATGCATTGACAGGAAGCTGGATCAGAACTGGAGTGGCTGGAACTCAAACCAACACTCCAATATGGGACAAGAGTATCCCAAAAGGTGGTTTCATATTCTGTGCCGTAACGATCGCCTGTGCCCATTTTTTAATTGAGTTGGTTGTGAGTAATTCACTTTGAAAAGTGGTGTTTATTGCTTCATGAAACCATTCATAGTTGATGTTTTCGAACTTTGGGGGGTTATGAGGATCAGCATCCTGACTCATTCTTGTCATATCTCTCACTCTGACTCCATTTCAAGAGAAATGTTAAGAACTTTCTTTTGATGCTCTTTTCTGATCACAATCTGCCTTATAATAGAGCTTCTCCTTGTTGAATCCTTATGATGGGCACTGTCTTAAATGCTTTTACATTTATGAGCTCATCTGATCCTCGTGACAACTGTATGAAAGACATTTCATAGAAAGAAATAGTGACACACCTTGCTGTAAGACACACAGCTAGAAAACAGAGGCGCTGGCATATAAACTCAACTTGGATAGGCATCAGGAGAGGCAAAGTAAAATTGGATTGAAGCAGTCCTCAGCTGAACCTTTTGTCCTGTTAAAACCCTTGCAGGATTATTTTTGTATCAATTCATATTCCAGAGATCCATAAAGGACAAGGACGTGAGCTGCTATGTGCAGAACTGAAATGGGGTCAAGGGAGCAGCCAGTATGCTGAGGGCTTTTTTTTTTTAAGATTTATTTTATTTCTTTTAAAAGGCAGAGTAGCAGAGAAAGAGTGGAAGAGACAGAGAGAGAGATAGAGAGAACAAGAGAGAAAGAGAGAGAGAGTGCTTCCATCTACTGGTTCACTCCCCAAATGGCTGCAAAAGCCAGGGCTGGGCCAGACTAAAGCCAGGAGCCTGGAACTCCATCCAGGTCTCCCGTGTGGGTGGCAGGGTCCCAAGTACTTGGGCCATCTTCAGCTGCTTTTCCAGGTGCATTAGTAGGGAGCTGGAAAGCAAGCAAGGGAGCCACAATTTGAACTACTCTGGTATGGGATGCTGGCATCACAGGCTGTGGCTTACCATTCTATGCCACAATGCCAGCCCCATATTGAGAGTCTTAAATGATTATCCACACAAATAAAGAATTAACAATGAGCACCTCTAGAAGTGAAATGGACAAGTCTCAGTGAAAAGATGTATGAATTTCTGCTAACAAATGGGCCCAGTGATGGAGGAGACATGAGGATAGGAAGGAAGCTCGTATAAGTGCTAAGATCAAGAGCTCACCGTGGACTGTGCATTCCCTTCATTGGGAAGATGAGTGATCAGGCTGATGGCTCATGGATGCATCACCAGATGTAAACTTAATGAAAACCAGGATACCCAAGTGCTCTCCAGGGAATTTGTTTCAATTGCAAAAGCTCAGTGGTCTAGTCTATATTTTCACACAGAAGTCATTCTCATTACACCAAATAAGCTTTTGTTGCTAACCATATTCATTAAGCATAGGATGTGCCAAAACTTCTTCCTCTGGAAGCATATTAAGAGCTCTTGATGATGTTATTGGCTAAAAGAAACCTGAAAACGTGAATATGATTTAATGTAAGTGGGCCCTGAACATGATCCACTCACACTATGTCCCTCCAAAGCCTTCATTTCACTCTCCACTCCCATCCCTTTGTTTACCTCTTTTAATTCATTTTCCCCCACAAGATATTACCTATAACTTTACAGCCAGAATTGATATATAAGGAAGCTATTCAAAACTGGAGAGCTAATTGCCAGAAAAAAATAGACACTTGGAAAATAAAATTGATTTAGAGGGGCCGGCCAGTTCGCACAGTGCTTAAGACTTGCTTGGGATGCTTGCATCCTTTATTGGAGTGCCTGTTGTTCAGTCCTGTATCTGCCTCCTATCGAGCTTCCTGTTAATGGACATCCTGAAAAGCAGAAGATGGTGGCTCAAGTACTTGAGTCCTTGGCAGTCACGTACTTGGGAAACCTGGATTGAGTTCTAGGGGCCTGGTCTATCCCTGGCTATTTTGGGGGAGTAAACCAGCAGGTGAAAGCTCTCTCTCTCTCTCTCTCTCTCTGGCTGTCTCTCTGGCTTTGAAACAAATGAAAATAAATTAGAAACAATTTTAAGTGATTTACAACAGGGAGCAAAGTCAACAAAGAATAAGAGGGAGAGCAAACTGCCCAGGGGGACTGGTTTGGTTCTGTGATGCACCTCTGGTATTCAATGAGCTTTGTCAATAGGCAAATCACATACTGTATGGATATTAATCACTTCAACTATCAGTAGATATAAAATATGTAGGTGTGTGACCAAGCTAAATATGAGAGGCAGTTTGGAAATTCACCTGTGGAAATTATATCCTGTGCAAAAGCAGCTCAGAAAAGGCGATTGAGATCAGGGAAGCTTCTCCTTGCACGCAATGAAATTGCTTATTCCTCCGCTGGTTGTCTTATCAAAGAATGCTCTTTTCAGAATCTGTTGATCGAGCAGTGGGTTAATTTGACATGAGAATGTTGCTGGAGGGAAGAGAGATCACTAGACAGCCAGCAGACAGTAGAAGAGAGACACTAGACAGGAAAGACATCCCTGGGGAACAGGGTTTGGAAAAGGTTCTGTAAGAAACAGAGGGGGTGATGGGCAGGAAGGCCGTGGGAGGCTTTTCAGCCGGGGTGGGGGCAGGGAACAGGGCCATCTCCAGGAACATGAAAGAGGCCAAGAGAGTGTCCACTGGGACAAAATGAGAGGGAGCACACAGGCGAGCCAGGAAAGGAGCTGACTTGGGAGGAGGAAGGATAGCTGTGGCTGGGTCAGAAAGCCTGGAAGGTTCAATTGTTCTGGGAGCAGCATTTTGACTTCAAAAACCAAGAGTGCAGTGCTGGTAAGAGCATGAGTGAAACGCTGCCAGCAGTCCTGGCAGTCTCCTCTTTGGAAGCAGACTTTGGTTTTGATGTTTTGGCTCAGCAGGACAGGTGTGAGACAGGGGAGCCACCTTTGTGGAATGTTGGAAACCTTTCATACAACACAGATCCGCCCAGGCTCACTAAGCCATTGTTCTCATCACCATGATCTCTTTAGTTGGCAATAAGGAGAGTAAAATGCCAATATGTAGAGCACTGGTTCTCCACTGGAGGTGGTTTTGCCCAGGGGACATTTGACAATCTCTGCAGACACTTTTGTTGTCACAACAGGAAAGGAGAAGGTGGGTCCTGACATCTACTAGGTAGAGAACGTCTGTGGAGGGGAGGCAGCCCCCATAATAAAGAATGATGCAGTTTGGGGCCAGCACTGTGGCGTGGCAGGTTAATGCCCTGGCCTGAAGCTCCAACATCCCATATGGGCGCCAGTTCAAGACCTGGCTGCTCCACTTCCAATCCAGCTCTCTGCTATGGCCTGGGATATCAGTAGAAGATGGCCCAAGTCCTTGGGCCCCTGCACCCACATGGGAGACCTGGAAGAAGCTCCTGGCTTCTGGCTTCAGATTGGCAAAGCTCCAGCAGTTGCAGCCAACTGGGGAGTGAACCATCGGATGAAAGACCTCTCTCTCTCTCTCTCTCTCTCTCTCTCTCTCTTTCTCTGCCTCTCCTCTCTGTATAACTCTTTCAAATAAAAAAAAAAAAGAATGACACAGTTTAAGATGGCAAAAGTGCCAAGGGTGAGAAACCCTGGTATAGATCAGCCATTATTTCTTTTCCTTGTGCTGCATGCCAAGAACATACATACACACACACACACACACATATGAACACGTGTATATAAATATGAATGAGCATGCACCCATGGGTGCACACAAGTATGCATACACTCATGCTTGCCTGTGCAGACACACACCACACTCACACATCCAGGTCTGGGCCTAAGGTGCTGGGCTGCTATCTGGAGGCTTAGAGGAACTGAATAGCAGCCATAGCTACCCATGTTGAGTGTGGTATGCTGGGCGCCACACTTCATTAATCTCTCTTCAATCCCTTCGGCCTTGCAGGTTAGGGACCCTCAGTTTGATTTCATGGAGGAAGAAACTAGGATTCAGTGAGATAACTTACCCAGGGTCATGAACCAGGACCTCAGAGAGCTCAGCAAGGATTCAGAGCCCAGTTCTGTAGACTTTGAAGCTACGTTTGGTGGTCTTGTTTCAAGACAGAGCTACAGATAAGCAGGGTGAACTCCCACCTGCTGGTTCACTCTCCAAATCCCTGTAATGGCCAGGACTGAGCCATACTGAGGCTGGGAACCAACTAGGAACTACAAACCAGGCCACTCCAGTGAGTGGCAGTACCCAATCACTTGAGCCATCACCTGCTGACTCCCAGGGTCTGCACTCCCAGGAAGTTGGAATCAGGAGCCAGAGTTGAGAATCCAAAGCCATGTTTTTGATGAGGCTACTTTAACATCCACTGTGACATTCAAGTCAGGAGCATTTGGCTGTGGTTGGTTTAAGCAAAATGCCTTTTTGGCCTGTTCTAGACCCTCACTTTTTCTCCTGAGTGAGGCCCAGGGTTGGCGTAGGGAGGGGGGGAGAGGAGAGGCTCAGAAATATCTGTCGCTTCAGGCTTTATGAGGTGGTGAAAACACAGTGACATGAAATCTGCCTGCCTTTCTCCCAAACTACATGTCCACATTTCTTCCCTCAGATGTCATCTTGTGAGGAGGGGAGGAGGGGAGGAGGGAAGCAGGGGAGGTGGAGAGGTGGGGAGGAGGGGGAGGAGGGAGGCGGCTTGTTTTTTCTTTCTTTTTCCATCTGCAGCACAGACTTCTACCTTCCTGACTTCTCCTGTCCCCTCCCCATTCTCTCTCAGCACTGTGTACATCATTAGCTCCATGATGCCATGCCCTTGGCAAATGTTCCGTAAATGTTGGCTGTTATTACCATAATCTCTTCATCTGTGTGTGTTACACTGAGAGGCTGCATTGCCCACAGATCCATCTCACCCTCAGGACTGGCGCCTCCTACAAGGCAGACACTGGGTCTTTTTCTTCTCCGAAGGCCAGCCCCTGGCATGAGGTTGACACTGAATGTTTGTTGAAAGACTACTCTATTGAAAAGCAGGTCTCAAATAAGACTTTGACCATGTAGGGGGCCTGGCTGGTGCCATCACCCAGCACTTCCGTTCCTCAACACTGTGGGACAATCCTTCAAAGCCTCACCTCTACAGAGACACTGGGTTTCCTTACTTAACAAGTGGTACTTGGCCATAGGATCTGGCAGAGACAAAGAGAGCCAAGGTGTTCGTCAGAAGAGGGCCTGATAGAGACTCACACTTTTCTCTCATTTGAGTATGATTTTAATTTAAAATTCAAAAAACTAAACCCTGAAAATTAATTTTACCTATTATAATATTAAAATAAACATTGATTAAAAATCCAATAAAGAAATGAAGAGGCCGGCGCCGTGGCTTAACAGGCTAATCCTCCGCCTTGCGGCGCCAGCACACCAGGTTCTAGTCCCAGTTGGGGCACCGGATTCTATCCCGGTTGCCCCTCTTCCAGGCCAGCTCTCTGCTATGGCCCGGGAAGGCAGTGGAGGATGGCCCAAGTGCTTGGGCCCTGCACCCACATGGGAGACCAGGAGAAGCACCTGGCTCCTGGCTTCGGATCAGCGAGATGGGCCGGCCGCAGTGGCCATTGGAGGGTGAACCAAAAAGGAAGACCTTTCTCTCTGTCTCTCTCTCTCACTATCCACTCTGCCTGTCAAAAAAAAAAAAAAAAAAAAAAAAAAAAAAAAAAAAAAAGAAATGGAGAAAGGGAAGAAAAGAAAAAAAAAAAAGGAGTTTATCCCTAACTGTACTATTAACCTATTGTTTCCAAAGAATGTGAGAAAGTTGATGTCAGACTTGAAAAACAAACAAAAGATGTTATTGAGCCAGTAAGTGCAGTTCTTCTTTTTTTGTGTGTTGATTCGTACGAGTATAGTGCAAATGAAAGAAAACTGTTTTTGGAGTTCTTGGCTTGATAATCATCATGGAAAATGATGTTGGAATGTTGGTGATTGCAAGAGATTGTTTATTCCATTACTTTCACTCTGACCCAGCCCACAACTTTCTCCAAAGTATGTCTTATTTTTAGCGTTTATAAATCAAACATATTGTAGAGCCGGAATGCAGCATGAAATGCAATCACAAGCAAAAATCCAGCCTTATTCAGCAGTCGCTACACAGGATAAACAAAAGTGTAGCCACAAGACTTTTCTCTCCATCGTGAAGGCCTCTTCTGGAATGTTTAACTAGTGTTCTTTTTAAAAATAAATAAATAATATTAGAAACCTACCTTTATGGAAAATCAGGCTACTTCCAATTTGTAATAGGGAAGACAGAAAACAATGCCTATTTTTTAAAAATGTCTATTTGATGGCCGGCGCTGTGGCTTAACAGGCTAATCCTCCGCCTTGCGGCGCCGGCACACCGGGTTCTAGTCCCGGCCGGGGCACCGATCCTGTCCCGGTTGCGCCTCTTCCAGGCCAGCTCTCTGCTGTGGCCAGGGAGTGCAGTGGAGGATGGCCCAAGTGCTTGGGCCCTGCAACCCATGGGAGACCAGGAGAAGCACCTGGCTCCTGCAAAAAAAAAAAAAAAAAAAATGTCTATTTGAGAGGGGGAAAGAGAGAGATACAGTGACAGAGACTGACAGGGGAGAGATCTCGCACCTGCTGGTTCACTCCCCAAATGCCCACAACAGCAAGGACTGAGCCAGGAGCCAGAAACACAATCCAAGTCTCCCACATCAGTAACAGGAACTTAATTACCTGAGCCATCACCACTGCTTCCCAGGATGTACAGTACCTAGAAGCTGAAGTTGAGAGCAGAACCTGGCATGGCAGCCAGGTACTCTGATATAACCACTAGGCAAAACACCCACTCTCATTACTTAATTCTTATTGATTTCAACATAAAAAGGCATGAGTTTGGGCTGGTGCTGTGGCGCAGTAGGTTAAGCGGCTGTCTACAGTACTGGCATCTCATTTGGCTGAGTCTCCACTGATCCACTTCCAATCCAGCTCCCTGCTAATGCACCTGGGAAAGCAGCAGAAGATGGTCCAAGTGCTTGGGCCCCTGCACCCACTTGTGGGACCCAGAAGAAACTCTTGGCTCCTGGCTTCAGCCTGGCCCAGCCCTGGTTGTTGCAGCCATTTGAGGAGTGAATCAGTGGATGGAAGATCTCTCTTTCCCTCTCTCTCTGTAACTCTGACTGTTACATAAGTAAAAATCTTAAAAAAAAAAAAAACATGAGTTTTTATATATTTAAAGCCCACTGGAGATAAATGAATACTTAAAATGAGTGTGAAGGTGAGAATAAGCAGCATAATAAGATTGGCCATCTCATCTCTGTGCCCTTGGTGAATGGCTTGTCCTGGCTGGGTCCCAGGCCCCTCACTGAGAGATGAACAGGTGGAACCAGATGACTTAAGGTCCCTTCCAGCCTCACATACTCTCATCCTCCTCTCCCTCCCAAGTCTGTTACCCACCTCAAAAGTCGTCCATAGTTCTTGGCACTCTGACCTCCAGCCACTTGGGACATGTTTTGTTTATGCCGCAGTTCTCATAGGGAGCCTTAACCCTGTTTGATCATGTAATGAACTTTCAGGGGAACCCAGCTGCTCACAGAAGGGCCAAGTTGGCTGTGCTTTACCACTGATGAATTGGCACAAGGTCCATGATGCAAAAACTGTCCCATGTCCTTGCCCACAGCATCCTGGTGCCTAAAGAGCCTCTGCCCTTTACCCCTCCCAAGAACCTCAGCTCCTGGGACACAGCCATCTCCATGCTCTTACTCTGAGCCTTGGGCTCACCAAAGCAGATTTGCTTTCTTGCCCTCATTGTAGCTCTTTGAGAGACCTCCCTTAAAACTCATTGCATGGCTTTCCCATAGACCCTTGGGACCTTATTCCTCAGCAAGCTTTTTTTAAATTAGCATTATTAGTTGAAAGGCAGAGAGACAGAAAGACATAAAGATTTCCCATCTTCTGGATCACACCCCAAATGCCCGCAGTAGCTGACACTGGAGCTGGGAAGTCCATCTAGGTCTCCCACATGGGTGGCGGGGACCCAAGCTCTTGAGTCATCACTTGCTGCCTTCCAGGATATGCATTAGCAAGAAGCTGGAATCAGAAACAGAGCCTGGACTCAAACCCAGGTACACTGTTATGGGGTGTGGTGGATCCCAAGTGATGCTTTAAGCTCTGAGCCAAACACCTGCCCCGCCTTTTCCTTGGAAAGTTTTTAGGTCTAGTTGCTCACTAGGTGCTTGAAGATGGCCAAAAAGAGCCTCGGAACATCTGATTTTAAAGCACAGCCTTACTATCAAAGAAAAACACACTGGTATGTTTCACTGTGCTTTAATTTGCTCATCTGGAAAAATGGGGTATGACTATACAGCTTTTGCTTCCTTCTTCAGATACGCTAAAGACAAAATGAAATACATAGCATTAAAAGAAACTTGGTAGGAGGTGTTGGCTTGGACTGAGCTCTTGCGCTAGGTACAACAGACCAAAATGAAATGGAATTTACTCGTGCTGAAGTTCGTACCTTGTCAAGCTGGCACTAAGGACCTTCCAAGATATCAAGGGAGAGAGGGTGGGGGGCACTAGCAAGCCAAATCCCCAAACAGGCCAGTTATAGCTTCCAGAGTAAGGATTCTTTAACCGTTAGAAAGTTCCTTCGAAGTGACTGACACACTTTTTGTTCCCTGTCTCTGCTTTCTTCAGCTCTTTCTGTCTGTGGAGCCACCTCCTCTCTCTGGTTGGAGCACTCATTCCATTTTACAGGGTCAGGTGTTCCCCAACTCTGCAACTGAAAGAAAAGGCAGCGAAGAGCTTTAAATTCATTGTAACGTTGTCTTCTGACAATGAGTGGAAGAGGTCTGATAAGTTTCTTGTAGGCACAATATCAACATAAAGGAACGTTCCACGATGAAATTGATGCTAAGACAATCCCCAGGAAAGATTTTCAAATGTGTGTGACGCCTCTGCATGTTGGGTGCCTGATAAATTACAGCCTTCAGATCCAAGTGAATAGAGCGGTGGGAGAGAATCCTTCCTCTCCCCATGGCTCCCACCCCCTCCTTCCTCCTTGCCTGAAACATCTGGCAGCCCTTTGTAGTTCTGGATGATTTGACTTGGAATTCATTAGTAATAATTGATGTGCTTTCTGGAATTTGTTTAAACAGTTAATCGTGTGATGGGTGGCTCAGCCAAAAAGAATTGTTCAGATGGAGCCTGCCAACCTGGTAGAACTGAGATGGGCAATAACAGAGTGCTTGGTGAAAAGCGCTTTGGAAAGCGCCCGGCTCCCCTGCCCCTCACCCTTATAGGGAGTAAGGGAGCTGCCTGTCCCCAGTTTCCCTTAAGAGCTCCCTTTTGGCAGAGGGATGAGGACTGCAGCCAACCAAAGACATTTGCTTCTTGACTACCCCAGGTGAGGAAGCCACACAATTGTGTTGATCCAGGAGTTAGAACTTGAGGAGTTTCAAATATAGAGAAAAGAAGTGTCTGTGTTTTAGTCTTTTTTTTTTTTTTACTATAATATAATGCCTGAGGCTGAGAATGGAGGTTTATTTAGATTCAGGGCTTTGAAAGTTGGGATGTCATCATCTGCTTGGTTCTGGTGGAGGCTTTGTGTGGCTTCAACTCAGGGTGGCAAGTGAAAGAGCAAGTGGGTGGGTGAAAGAGAATAGCAGGAGAGGCAGTTGCATTTTTTAGCCACTAACCAACTCAGTCGCTCACAACCCCTTCTTAGAGGCCCCACCTCCCAACACTGCCACAAAGGCATCAAATTTTAACATGGGGGGGACACACAAAATTCAAAACATAGCAGTCTACACAGGCAACTCTAAGTAGAATGGGAAGGGTTACTCTAGGTCAAGAGTTGTTCATCTAGATGAAAGCTATTGGCAGGTGGAGTATACAAGGGCATGAATGCTTCTATGTGTGATGTGTGTGTGTGTGTGCAATCTCATTTGACATACAACTTCAAGGAATTCACAGGCCACCTGAAAGTTCACCCAAGGACCCAGGTCAAGAAGCCCTAGAAACAGGGATGGTAAAATTATAAATATCATGTCAGCTATGAATCTTTCTGTGATAGGTAACAAAATTTTTTCTAAGCCCCATTTTTAGAATTGTTGATTTGATGGGCATAAAATCTCTCTGTCAAATTGCTATGAAGGTTCTCTATGTACACTGTCAAACTCTGCACTGAACTCACTAAAGACAAGTAACAAACTCTTTGTGAGCTGGCATGGACTCATGGCCACTCTGAGTAGCTGGCCCTGCACCAGATCATAACTCTTCCTGCCTACTCAGGGACATTATTCCAGAAATTCTCCCCACTTCTCTCCTGAATCATCAGTTTTCCCCTTCTCAACTATATAAACACCATCAACATCTAAACATACTGTTAAGAAAATTCAATTCAGCCTGACTTAATCATGAAGGGAATTTATTGATGCGTATTTTCGAATAATAATCTGCTGAAGTATTTAAAAAACTAACTACTTACACATCCCTTTCTTAAAATTAAATGCAGCTTCTTACATAACCACAATGCTAATATCATAACATCGACAATGTAACAACAATTCCTCCATGTCATCCAATATTCTAACTTTCCCAAGTACCCCCATTATGTTTTTGTTTGTTTACTTCATAATTCATTTGCTTTAATCAGGATCCAAACAATGTCCACACATTGTATTTGTTTTCTTTGTATCTTTAGCTTCCTAATCTGCAACACACAGGCTAGTTTCCCATGCTATTGATCTGTAGAAACAATAGGTCAGGTGCATTGTAGAAAGTCTCACATTCTGGATGTCTCTACTGGCTTCTCTCAATGATGGTTAATCAGTTTTTCTAGCCCTTGTATTTTCTATAAACCAGAAATGAGGTCCAGTGGCTTGATCACATTTTGATCCAAGCTTTCGGGCAGTAATACTTGGTAATGATGCAATAGATTCATAAGGATCACAGTGGAGGAATCATGCCTTATCTTTTCACTTTTAGTGAGAAAAAATTGGTCACTGTAAAATCCGCAAATCACCCTTGGGTTGATCAAAGTGCACTCAAAGGTTGAAGAAGTCTGCCTTGGCAATGGTTTCATGCAAAGCAATGATGGCTGTTAGAAGCCAGTATTTCTCAGGTTTTCTTGTTTCCTTCTTATTTATGATTTTCCTTCCTTTTCATTTCTTTCTCCACCCCAGTAGAACTTCAGAACATGATTCCATGTGTTGCTAACAAACATCACCAGGGTGATGTATTTATTAGGGACCATGTGCTTCCTGTGAGCTCACAAATCCATAGATTGTATTAGGCAAGGATTCAAAAGATCTGAGTTGATCCTTTTTTAGAAGGGCACCTCAAAAGTTCATGGAAAATAGTTATCTTCTATCTATTTCCCTCATAATCATTTTAAAGTGTCTTCATAGAATGTACATTGGGCAGAGGCAATTGTGTTTGGTTGGCATTTGCTCCATTTGAAATATTTCACATCTTTTGGAACTCTGAAAACATACTCATTTAATTATGTAAAATAATACATGGCAATGGCAACTCATCAGATTCTTGGCTTCTAATTGTGTTACCAAAATAGATTTTTTTTTCAAAACAGAATTCAAATAGGAGTATTAACAATTTGGAACTTAGGCTAAAAAGAAAAACTCCAGAACATTATAAATATTTAATAAACCTCCTTTCAGATGCAGACAATGGCATTTCTGAGGTTTTCTAAATACATTAAAACAATAGTCTAATTTTTGAGGAATCATAAATTCGTGGCCTCAAAATATCCCTCTTATTGACTCCTGCACCCTCACCAAAGAGAGAACTGAGTGATCGCTGCTTGAACCCTCCCCCAAGGAGATCTACTCTGCCTTGACCATCAACTATTTACTTTATTTTAAGGTTTATTTATTTGAAAGACACAGTTACAGAGAAAGAGAGAGATACAAAGAAGGAGAGAGAGAGAGAGAGAGAGAATCTTCCATCCTTGGGTCTACTCCCCAAATGACTGTAACAACCGAGGCTGGGCCAGGCTGAAGCCAGGAGTCAGAAGCTCCATCTGGGTCTCCCACATGGCTGCAGGGGTCCAGGCACCTGGATCATCTTCCACTGATCTCCCAGGTGCACCAGCAGGAAGCTGGATTGGAAGTGGAGCAGCCGAGACTTAAACTGCCACTCACTTGGGGTGCTGGTGTCCTAGGCAATGGCTCAACCCACTGCCCCACAATGCTGTCTCCAATCCCCTACTTGCTTATTGAGAATCTGCAAGGGGCTAGGTGTTGTGCCAGGGACCTGATTACCTCCAAAAATATCCCTATGTGAGTGCAGTGAATAAGTGTATACATGAGAAATAAGAAAGAGACCTTAAACAGGTGAGGTGATTTTGGATACTAAGAGTCAAAGCAGAGTCCTCCAAGATGGTGGATTAGGGAGGGAGCACATTGATAGTCCAGGAAAAGATAGTTTAATAAAAGTGGAGATACTGTAGTTTCAGAGAAGAGTTAGGAAAACTGCAGAGGAAACTCTTCCAGAACTAGTGGGACACAGTGGACCTATGTGGAGAGCACAGGCGCCCATGGCTCAGGACCCCAGCCACCGAGTCTATGCACCAACGCTGGAAAGGGAGGTGAGACGAAACCTCAGTAGCCTGAGACATTGGCAGGAAAGTGGCAGGAAGAGCCTAGAGGGAATGAGGATTGAAGCCCCATGGGGGAAAGTTCACCAGGCTAACTAGAGGAGAGAAAAAAAAAAGAAAAGGGACCAGTACAGACACGATTCTCTCTCTCCACCCACCTTCCAAAGGTGAGCAAGACAAAAGGTGCCATTTTGGACATACATAAAAGCTGCACCACCTCAGGGCTGCGCCTGCCCTCAACCAAGCAGAAAAACCTGACTCTGATGGAGAGAAATAACAGGAGGTTAAGACCTAGTGAATGTGTGGAGCTTATGAACTGAGACTGAAAAAAAACTGAGGGTGTGTGAGAGAACTCACGAGTGCCTGAGATGTGAGTACTCAGTGGGAGACGCCAAAAACTCGGTAATCTTGGCAACCTGGTGGGAGATTGTAGGGGAATATGAGCTTACACTGAGGACTGCACAGATCCTTTGTGTGGTCCTTGGGACAGAGCAGACGAATATTATACCCACAGGGGCCAGAGCTCAGACACTGACTGCCTTCAAGGAGAATAGCTCAGCTGAGCAGAATAACTTCCCTTCTGAATAAAAGAGAGAGAGAGAGAGAGAGAGAGAGAGAGAGAGACAGAGACAGAGAGACAGAGAGAGAAGATTTACCATGATAAACCTGGATGTGTCACCTTTGGCATACGATTAACCCTAAAGAACTGAACAGAGCTCTCTGGCCACACCCATCACAAGCCACTAAAGATCCACCAAAAGCAGACAGTCCACTTAATCTAGAGTCATAGTATAACAAGAAAAGCCACCACGGTGAGGGGAAAAAAAGAAGACTAAACCAAAGAATATCTCCACAATGCCAAGCAACAAATGCAGAAACCGAGGAAAAAAGAACAAGGAAAACATTATGACTCCCCCAAATGAACATGACACCCCAAGCCAAGATTATGAAGATGATGAGATAGAAGAAATGCAAGATATGGATTTCAAAAAATTTATGATAAAAACATTTAGAAGTACTCAAAAACAAATTCTTGAACTACAGAAATCCTTACTGGACAAGATAGAAAATCTCTACTGTGAAAATGAAATCTTAAGGAGGAATCAAAATGAAATAAAGAATCTAGTAGAACATGAAATTGTGATATTGAAGAGAAATCAAAATGAAATGAAATACTCAATAGATCAAATAACAAACACATTAGAGAGCCTTAAAAGCAGAATCAGTGAAGCAGAAGAGAGGATATCGGACTTAAAAGACAGAGAACAGGAAAGGATACAGTCAAACCGAAGAAAAAAGAGGAAATTAGAAATCTAAAAAATATTATTGGGAATCTACAGAATACTATTTAAAAAACCAACATTCGGGTTCTAGGAGTTCCTGAAGGCATGGAGAGAAAGAAAGGATAGAAGGCCTTTTTAGTGATATACTAGCAGAAAATTTCCCAGGTTTGGAGAAGGACAGAGACACCCAAGTACAGGAAGCTCATAGAACCCCTAATAAACATGACCAAAAGAGATCCTCACCAAGACATATTGTAATCAAACTGACAACAGTGAAACATAAAGAAAAGATCTTAAAATGTGCAAGAGAGAAACGCCAGATTACTCTCAGAGGATCTCCAATTAGACTCACAGCTGACTTCTCATCAGAAACCCTACAAGCTAGAAGGGAATGGCGAGACATAGCCCAGGTGCTAAGAGAGAAAAACTGCCAGCCCAGAATAGTATATCCTGCAAAGCTCTCTTTTGTGAATGAAGGTGAAATAAAGACCTTCCATAGCAAACAAAAATTGAAAGAATTTGCCACTACTCATCCAGCCCTTCAAAAGATGCTTAAAGATGTGTTACACACAGAAACACAGAAACACGGCCATCAATATGAAATAAGGTAAAGGAAGAAAACCTCCCAGTAAAAGATCACAGGAAGTTCAAAGCATATATTAGAAATATCTTTAGAAAAATGGCAGGGCAAAGTCACTACTTATCAATAGGCACATTGAACGTTAATGGCCTCAACTCTCCAGTTAAAAGACACAGATTGGCTGATTGGGTTGAGGAACATAACCCATCTATTTGCTGCTTACAAGAAGCACATCTCTCCAACAAAGATGCATGCAGACTGAAAGTGAAAGGTTGGAAAAAGATATTCCATGCCAACAGAAACCAAAAAAGAGCTGGCATAGCCATCTTAATATCAGACAAAATAAACTTTAACACAAAAACTGTTAAGAGAGACAAAGAGGGGCACTATATAATGATTAAAGGATCAATTCAATAGGAAGATGTAACTATTATCAATGTATATGCACCTAATTACAGGGCACCAGTTTATTTAAAATATTTGTTAAAGGACTTAAAGGGAGACTTAAACTCCAATACAATAGTACAGGGGGACTTCAATACTCCACTTTCAGAAATAGAAAGATCAACCAGACAGAAGATCAACAAGAAAGCAGCAGATTTAATCGACGCTATAGCCCAAATGGATCTAACAGATATCTACAGAACTTTTCATCCTACACATAAAGAATTCACATTCTTCTCAGCAGTACATGGAACCTACTCTAGGATTGACCACATACTAGGCCATAAAGCAAGTCTCAGCAAATTCAAAAGGATTAGAATCATACCATGCAGCTTCTCAGACCACAGTGGAATGAAGGTGGAAATTAGCAACTCAGGAATCCCTAGAGCATATGCAAACACATGGAGACTGAACAACATGCTCCTGAATGAACAATGGGTCATAGAAGAAATCAAAAGAGAAATAAAAAACTTTCTGGAAGTAAATGAGGATAACAACACAACATACCAAAACTTATGGGATACAGCAAAAGCAATGTTAAGAGGAAAGTTTATATCAATAGGTGCCTACATCAAGAAATTGAAAAGGCACCAAATAAATGAGTTTTCAATGCATCTCAAGGATCTACAAAATATGCAGCAAACCAGACCCAAACTAGTAGGAGAAGAGAAATAATTAAAATCAGAGAAGAAATCAACAGGATTGAATCAAAAATAAACATTACAAAAGATCAGCCAAACGAAGAGATTTTTTTTGAAAAAATAAACAAAATTGACACACCATTGGCCCAACTAACTAAAGAAAGAGAAAAGACCCAAATCAATAAAATCAGAGATAAAAAAGAGAATGTAACAACAGACACCACAGAAATAAAAAGAGTCATCAAAAATTACTACAAAGAGTTGTATGCCAGCAAATAGGGAAATCTGTCAGAAATGGATAGATTCCTGGATACATGCAACCTACCTAAATTGAACCAGGAAGACATAGAAAACCTAAACAGACCCATAACTGAGACAGAAATGGAAACAGTAATAAAGGCCCTCCGAACAAAGAAAAGCCCAGGACTGGATGGATTCATTGCTGATTTCTACCAGACATTTAAAAAACTAACTCCAATTCTTCTCAAACTATTCAGAACAATCAAAAAAGAGGGAATCCTCCCAAATTCTTTCTATGAAGCCAGCATCACCTTAATCCCTAAGCCAGAAAAAGATGCAGTATTGAAAGAAAATTACAATATAAATATAAATTATATAAGTCAATATAAATTACAATATAAAGAAAGATATTACAATATCCCTGATGAACATAGATGCAAAAATCCTCAATAAAATTCTCGCCAATAGAATGCAACAACACATCAGGAAGATCATCCACTCAGAGCAAGTGGGATTTATCCCTGGTATGCAGGGATGGTTCAATGTTCGCAAATTAATCAATGTGATACACCACATTAACAGACTGCAGAAGAAAAACCATATGATTCTCTCAATAGATGCAGAGAAAGCATTTGATAAAATACAACACCCTTTCGTGATGAAAACTCTAAGCAAATTGGGTATAGAAGTTACGTTCTTCAATACAATCAAAGCAATTTATGAAAAACCCATGGCCAGCATCCTATTGAATGGGGAAAAGTTGGAAGCATTTCCACTGAGATCTGGTACCAGACAGGGATGCCCACTCTCACCACTGCTATTCAATATAGTTCTGGAAGTTTTAGCTAGAGCCATTAGGCAAGAAAAAGAAATTAAAGGGATACAAGTTGGGAAGGAAGAACTCAAACTATCCCTCTTTGCAGATGATATGATTCTTTATTTAGGGGACCCAAAGAACTCTACTAAGAGACTATTGGAACTCATAGAAGAGTCTGGCAAAGTAACAGGATATAAAATCAATGCACAAAAATCAAGAGCCTTTGTATACACAGGCAATGCCATGGCTGGGAAAGAACTTCTAAGATCAATCTCATTCATGATAGCTGCAAAAACAATCAAATACCTTGGGATAAACTTAACCAAGGATGTTAAAGATCTCTATGATGAGAATCACAAAATCTTAAAGAAATAGAAGAGAATACCTAAAAATGGAAAAATCTTCAATGCACATGGATTGGAAGAATCAATATCAAAATATCCATTCTCCCAAAAGCAATTTATACATTCAATGCGATACCAATCAAAATACCAAAGACATTCTTCTCAAATCTGGAAAAAATGATGCTGAAATTCATATGGAGGCAAAGGAGACCTCGAATAGCTAAAGCAATCTTGTACAACAAAAACAAAGCTGGAGGCATCACAATACCAGATTTCAGGACATACTACAGGGCAGTTGTTATCAAAACATCATGGTACTGGTACAGAAACAGATGGATAGACCAATGGAACAGAATAGAAACACCAGAAATCAATCCAAACATCTACAGCCAACTTATATTTGATCAAGGATCTAAAACCAATTCCTGGAGCAAGGACAGTCTATTCAATAAATGGTGCTGGGAAAACTGGATTTCCATGTGCAGAAGCATGAAGCAAGACCCCTACATTTCACCTTACACAAAAATCCACTTAACATGGATTAAAGATCTAAATCTATCCCGACACCATCAAATTACTAGAGAACATTGGAAAAACCCTGCAAGATATAGGCACAGGCAGAATTCTTGGAAAAGACCCCAGAGGCACAGGCAGTCAAAGCCAAAATTAACAATTTGGATTGCATCAAATTGAGAAGTTTCTGTACTGCAAAAGAAACAGTCAGGAAAGTGAAGAGTTAACTGACAGAACGGGGAAAAATATTTGCAAACTATGCAACAGACAAAGGTTTTTTGTTTTTTTGTTTTGTTTTGTTTTGTTTTGTTTTGTTTTGTTTTGACAGGGAGAGTGGACAGTGAGAGAGAGAGACAGAGAGAAAGGTCTTCCTTTTCCGTTGGTTCACCCCCCAATGGCCACTGCAGACGGCATACCACGCTGATCCGAAGCCAGGAGCCAGTTGCTTCTCCTGGTCTCCCATGCGGGTGCAGGGCCCGAGCACTTGGGCCATCCTCCACTGCACTCCCGGGGAACAGCAGAGAGCTGGACTAAAGAGGAGCAACCAGGATAGAATCTGGAGCCCCGACTGGGACTAGAACCCGGGGTGCCAGCGCTGCAGGTGGAGGATTAGCCTATTCAGCTGTGGCACCGGCAACAGATAAAGGTTTAAAAAAATAACCAGAATCTACAAAGAGATCAAGAAATTCCACAACAACAAAACAAACAACCCACTTAAGAGATGGGCCAAGGACCTCAACAGACATTTTTCAAAAGAGGAAATCCAAATGGCCAACAGACACATGAAAAAATGTGCAGGATCACTAGCCATCAGGGAAATGCAAATCAAAACCACAATGAGGTTTCACCTCACCCCGGTTAGAATGGCTCACATACAGAAATCTACTAACAACAGATGCTGGTGAGGATGTAGGGAAAAAGGGACACTAACCCACTGTTGGTGGGAATGCAAACTGGTAAAGCCACTATGGAAGTCAGTTTGGAGACTCCTCAGAAACCTGAACATAACCCTACTATACAACCCAGCCATCCCACTCATTGGAATTTACCCAAAAGAAATTAAATTGGCAAACAAAAAAACGGTCTGCACCTCAATGTTTATTGCAGCTCAATTCACAATAGCTAAGACCTGGAATCACCCAAATGCCCATCAACAGTAGACTGGATAAAGAAATTATGGGATATGCACTCTATAGAGTACTATACAGCAGAAAAAAAAAACAATTAAATCCTGTCATCTGCAACAAAATGGAGGAATCTGGAAAACATCATGCTGAGTGAAATAAGCTAGTCCCAAAGAGACAAATATCATATGTTCTCCCTGATCGATGACAACTAACCAAGCACCAAAAAGGAAACCTGTTGAAATGAAATGGATACTATGAGAAACAGTGACTTGATCAGCCCTTGTCCTGACTGTTGATGAACAACTTAATACTTTATCCCTTTTAGTATTTTTTTCCTACTTAATACCATTGGTTGAACTCTGTAATTAATACACAATATTCTTAGGTGTTTAAATTTAACTGAAAAGTGATCCCTGTTAAATATAAGAGTGGGAATAAGAGAGGGAGGAGATGTACAATTTGGGACATGCTCAATCAGACTTGCCCCAAATGATAGAGTTAGAAATGTGCCAGGGGATTCCAATTCAATCCCATCAAGGTTGCATGTGCCATACATCTCACTAGTTCAAGTGATCAATTTCTGCTCACAATTGACCATAATGATAGGACTAAGAGTCAAAGGGATCACATAAACAAGACTAGTGTCTGCTAATACTAACTGATAGAATTAAAAAAGAGAGAAAGATCCAACATGGGAAATGGGATAGGGATACACAGCAGACTCATAGAATGGCAGACGTCCTAAACAACACTCTGGCCTCAGAATCAGCCCTTAAGGCATTCGGATCTGGCTGAAGAGCCCATGAGAGTATTACAGGCATGGAAAGCCAAGACACTCTGGCAAAAAAAAAAAAAAATACGACCTAAATGAAAGATCTCTGTGAGTGAGATCCCAGTGGAAAGAACGGGCCATCAAAGAAGGAGGTACCTTTCTCTGAAGGGAGGAGAGAACTTCCACTTTGACTATGACCTTATCTAAATAAGATCAGATTCAGTGAACTCAAAAGGCTTCCATAGCCTTGGCAACTCATGACAAGAGCCTAGGATGATTACTGACACCATAAATAAGAGTGTCAAATTGTTAAGTCAACAACAGGAGTCACTGCGCACTTACTCTCCATGTAGGATCTCTGTCCTTAATATGTTGTACAATGTGAATTAATGCTATAACTCGTTCTCAAACAGTACTTTACACTTTGTGTTTCTGTTTGGGTGCAAACTGTTGAGGTCTTTACTTAATATATACTAAATTGGTCTTCTGTATATAAAGATAATTGAAAATGAATCTTGATGTGAATGGAAGGGGAGAGGGAGTGGGAGATGGGAGGGTTACAGGTGGGAGGGAAGTTATGGGGGGAAAAAGCCACAGTAATCCAAAAGCTGTACTTTGAAAATTTATATTTATTAAATAAAAGTTAAAAAAAAAACTTATAAAACAAACAAACAAAAAAGAGTCAAAGCAGAACACAATCTCAGACCATTTGTCCAGCGTTTCTTCTTTCCTTTTTTCTTATCTCCTAACCTGGCCATACCGATGATTGTTACAGCTTAGTTACCTAAGTGATTTTGGGTTTCTAGCACTAGCACTGTGGTTAAGACGTGTCTGGACACCTGCATCCCACATCAGCCTGCTCTGGCTGAGTCCCAGCGTTACTCCTACCTTCACCTTCCTGCCAACGCACATCCGAGGAGGCAGCAGGTGATGGTTTGAGAAACTGGGTCCCTGCCACCCATGTGGATTCAGTTGCCAGTTTCTGGCTTTGGCCTGGTCCAGCCTCATCTGGAGACTATTTGGGGAAATGAACCAGCATATGGGAAATCTCTATTTCTCTCTCTCTTTTCTCTCTCTCTCTCTCCTTCTCTCTCTTTCTCTCTCCCTCCCTCCCTCCCTCCTTCTCCCTCTCCCACTGCCATCTCTGTCTTTCAAATAAAAATAAATAAATACTTTTAGGAATTCTTCCTTTTTAAAAAAACATTTTAGCATTTTGAGCATCTTTACATTAACATACATAAGCTGTAATAAATCTTGTAATTGTCAAGTTGACACCGAAAAAAAAAAAAAAGGTTGCACATCAGTTGCTGTTTTCTTATCTCCACCCAGTCTTATCTTACTCTAGGTTCTTCACAGTTTTGCAGCAGCATGGGGCTTTCGAGAGCAAGCAACAGTCTGCTCGTCTGTGTTGTGTCTTAAGCCTCAAATCCCCTGCTATAACCTGAGGGTGGCCTGGGGATAGCACAAGATAACCTGCAGATGAGTGATCTCTCCACAGGGCTCTCTTAGATGCCAAAAGCATCATCAAGGGAGAAGAGAAGGGGAAAGAGGGGAGAGGAGCTGAGCCAAGCTCCTCTCACTCAAGGGAAGGGGATGGAGCCAAGGGGGAAGGAGGTGTCAACTGCTGTCTATGACTCCAGTCTCTCTGCGACACCACCACTTCTCTGGAGGTTAGGATAGTATTGCTGACCTGTGCCCCAGGCAGAAGGACACAACTCTCAGCAACCTTTGGGATTTCCGGGTCTATTTCTTTTCTTCTTTCTTTCTCTCCTTAGTCTTCCTTGTTCTTGTTTTCTTTCCCTCCTTTTGTTTTCTTTCTCCCTTTCTTTCTTTCTCTGTTTCTGTATCATTGTATCTCTTTCCTTCTCTGTCACTCTGTCTCTTTAGTTCTGTTCCTGTCCCCTTCCTCTTCTCTCTCTCTGTCTCTCCATCTCTCTCTCTCTCTCTCTCTCTCTCCATCTCTCCATATCTCTCTCTCTCTTTCTCCCCCTCCTTCTCTCTGTTTCTTTCCTCCTCCCTGGTTGTATCCCCCCAGTAGCTGGAAGAACATTCTTAACAAAGATCTAGAAACTGAGATAAGAGTTTTGCGGGAACATGAGGCAGACAGAACATGGGGCCAAGGTTCAGGAAACCTGGCTTCTCTTCCTGGCTTTGTCATTAATATCTGTGACAGACAGCATGAGATGAAAGACAGGAATGTGCTTTGAAAAATTACACAGAGTACAATTGTCTAGTCTCCCGGAGTTACTACTCTCAAAGGGAGCTTGAGAGGGCCCAACGACAGTAAGAAATAGATTCAATCCCTCTGCTGTTGTGCCTTGCATTGGGTCAGAGACTCCATATAACACACAGAACTCTTTTTGAGCTCAAAATGCCCCATTTGGAGGAAAAAAAATCCTGAAGAATGTGTGTAATACCAGGCGTGCAGTGAAACTTGAGACCACAATGATTTCTGAGCTCAGCCTAAAATCAGGAACAATGCTGTCATTCTGAAGTCACTGTTCCTTTTACCTGCATACCAAGCATCACTGCCACACTGACTGATGGGAGCCGTTGGATACAGCTGCAGACCAAAAAAACCAACCCATACAGATGTCGTTGTCTCTAACCATGTTCTTTTTTAAAGATTTATTTGAAAGGCAGAGTGAGTGAATGAGAGAGAAAAAGAGGGAGAGAGAGAGAGAGAGAGGTCTTCCATCCACTGTTTTGCTCACCAAATGGCCACAATCACAATAGCCATAGCTGGACAAGGCTGAATTCAGGAGCCAGGAACTCCATCCAGATCTCCCACATGGGTAGTAGTAGCCCAGGTACTTGGGCCATCATGTGCTGCCTTCCCAGGTACATTAGCAGGGAGCTGGGTCAAAAGATGGGAGAGTAGATGGCAGAGTAGATGGGACTCAAACTGGCACTTGGCTATGGGCTGCCAGCACCCTAAGCAGAAGCTTAATCCACTGCACCACAAAACTCACCTCTCTAATTACATTCTTAGATGGGCCTCTGCTGATCTCTCTCTCTAACACAGGCTCATCTCCTTCACATGCCTTTTACAAACTGCTGTGTGCCTACTTACAGGGAACGTTGCTCCATAACACTCACACAGCCAAGTCCTCTTTTCACCTCTGGGCTTCTCATCAAAAGATGTGAAGAAGAAGAAGGTCAAATGAGTAAAATAGGACACTTGAGAAGCTGCGTGGCCTGCTGCAGTTTCAGGTTTCCATGAGAAAAAGCAGAGATTCTCCCAGTGTTGTCTTCCACACAGCACCTCCTGAGAGCTTGTTAGAAATGCAAGTTCTCAGGCCTCACCCAAGATCCACAGAGCCAGAAACTTTGGGAGAGAAAGGAACATAATACTCCAGGTTTTAAGAAGCCTTGCTGGTGTTTCTGATGCATACTCAATGTATTTATATCACTACAGTAACGTAGGACCAACTGCGGGATTAAAACAACAATTATGGGTTCTCTTGCAGTTCTGTAGATCCGAATTCTGACAAGGGCCTGCCTGGACCGAACGCACGGTGTTGTCAGGACTGAGTTCTTTGCAAGAAACTCTAGGACAGAATCTGTTTCTTCGTTTTTCCACTTCCTCCCGGCTGCTTCCATCCCTTAGCCCAAGGGCCCTTTCCTCCACTCCAAAGTCAGCAGCAGTGGGTCCATTCCTCTTCCCGCTGCCATCCCCACTCCTCTGACCCTTCTTCCACATTATGTATATATATTTTTAAAAAAAGACTTATTTATTTTTATTTGAAAGTCAGAGAGAGAGAGAGAGAGAGAGAGAGAGAGAGAGATCGATCTTCTATCTGCTGCTTTGCTCTCCAGATGGCCACAATGGCTGGTGCTCAGCCAGGCTGAAGCTAGGAGCCAGGAGCTTCATCCAAGTTTCCCATGTGGGTAGCAGGGGCTCAAGCATTTGGGCCACCTTCCACTGCTTTTCCCGGACCAACAGAGAGCTGGATCAGAAGTGGAGCAGCCAGAATACAAACTGGAGTCCATATTGGATCCCAGTGTTGCAGGCTGTGGTTTTACCTACTATGCACAACACCATCCCTCTTTCCACTTTTAAAGACTTGTATGCTTAGACTGGACCCACTGGGATCATCCAAATTCATCTCACCATCTGTCAACAACCTTGATGCTTCTGCTGTCTGAATTTTCTTTCTCTGTGTTATGTACATACTCGCAGGTTCTGGACATTAAGATGTAGACATCTTGAGTGGCTGAACATTCCTCTACCCACCAGCCCTCAAAGAGTCCTGTCTGCAAAATGCCTTAGCCCTGCCCATGCCTTTCGAAGTCTCATCCAGTAGCAACTCAAGGTCCAAAGTCTCACCCGTGCTGAAGTCCCAAATCTTATCATCTAACTCATCTAAATAAGGATGAGCCGCTGGCAATAACTCATCCAGGGCACAATCTCTCCACCCCCTGCCCCCGTCCCACGCATGGGCTTGCGAAGTAAGGAAACAAGCTATCTGCTCTGAAAATCCTAGGGCAGAACAGTAGGGACAACAGTTACAGACATTTCTGTTCAAAAAAGGAGAAAATAAAAGGGAAAAAGGAAATCAATTTCAAAGTCCAGTTAGGAAAATTCCATTTGGGTTTAGGACCCAGGAATAATCTTCTCTAACTCACTGCTTTTCCGTGACACGAAGTGGAGTCATTTTATCAGCCTGTGTCCCAAATTTTAGAAGGAACAACAAGTCTTTCATTTTGGACTTTCTGTCCCTTTCAGTCCAAACTGGAAGTGTGTTTGCTGACATGAAGTCCTCAGGAGTGTGGTAGGTCTCCCTTGTAAGCTGTGGTGAGTCACTCTGGTACCCAAGAGGGTCTAGGTTTCATCAGAGGTGACTGATGGCCTGTAGGAGCCACCCTCTCGACCTTTGCTAAGAACTTTTTGGGGACCAAAGACTCGTGAAAGAGTATTATTAATTATGTAAATGGATTTTTCTTAAAGAAAGAGAATAAATGTAAGAGACAATTTCAACACACAACATCTCAGGTCATATTGTTTATATGATCTCCTCTTTTAAAAAAATCTCTTTGCTGAAACCCAGGTATCCAAAAGATAAATTAACACAAAGAACACAAAAATAGATAAGCTGTAATAAAAAGACTGCTGTTGAACTTTGTGCTATTTAAATACAGAATCAAGATTAACAATTGGGAGTATTTTGAGTTGTAAAATGGAATGTAAATATTATGAATTCTGCCTAACAAGGTAAAAAATAATGTAAATTACAAAATCTGGAGATAGGCCTTGAGAAGAAAGGACAATTTTCATAGTAAAGCAGTCATTTAAGCAGTCATCTGCTTAAAATATTTCAGTGTAATCAAAAATAAAATAAGGACTCATATTCTGAGATGGTAAACGCCTTATGGAAGACGTGGAACATGCTTGAGGGTATTGAAGATTCTGAGTAGCCACAGTAAAGAAAGAGCCCAGAATTTCTCAAGCAGAACACTTTTTCACATAATATTGCAAGGGACGTAGTTTTGAGAATTCAGCTCTAGTCACCACAGGTGGAAACTGAGAACCTTCCATAATTTTACAGAGAAATGTGTGTCTATCTAAAAAGGGAGAAAATTGGAGTAACCGGTAACCATAGCCTTCAAAGACAGTTGTCCCTTGTTATCAGGGGGATTGGTTCCAGGACACCAAAATCCCCGGATGCCGAATGTCCTTATATAAAACGGCATAACAGAAGTCAGCATTGTGCTGCAGTGGGTCAAGCCACTGCTTGCAATGCTCACAGCCCATATAGGAGTGCCTGTTTGAGTCCTGGCTGTCGTGGATATTTGTGGAGTGAACCAGTGAGTGAAAGTTTGATCTCTCTCTCTCTCTCTCTCTCTTCCTCCCTCACTTCCCTCACTCCCTCACTCCCTCATTCCTCTATCTCTCCCTAATAAATAGATCTTTTTTAAAAATGGCATAATATTTGCATATAACCTGTGCATATTTCTATCTATACTTTACATCATCTCTAGATTACTGATAATATATAATACAGTGTAATGCTATGTGAATAGTTGCTATACTGTATATACTGTATTGTCTAGGGAATCATGAGAAGAAAGTCCTGTATTTGTCCAGTAAAGATGCAATCTTTCCCAGGTATTCTTGATCCATGGTTGATTGAAACCAGGTGTGGAACCACATATCCAAAGAGCTGGATGAGTATTAACAGTTATAATAAATAAAATAGTATTTTGCAAGTATTTTTGATCAAGTATTTCTTAAACATTAACCATGAACTCAGAACAATGTGAGCACCATGTGGAAGAAGAGACTCACCCTTGAGACATTGCTCCCAGGAGATAAATGAACCTGGTGAGATCACACAGAGGTGTGCTGCTAAGCATTCCAGTTTGTAGTGAAATAATGATGCAGCAAAGACTCTGGCTATGGGGACTGGGGAGGGAGAGCATGGGCACTGGTTGTGAAGGAGGAGGAACTTAAGATACTGGAAGAATGTGGACAGCCAGAAAAGAGGCGAGGAGGTAGAGGGCACTCCGGGGAGGAAGAAGAGCGGGCTGAGGGTGCAGGGCAACCTAATATACCAAAGATAAAGCCCGAAACACGAAGGCCAGAAGGAGGGATGTACACTCTTGAAGAGCAAGGACTGTGTCTTATTCACCCTCATGTCCCTAAAAGCCACTGAAGTACCTTTCACTGAATAGGCACCCAGTAA
Source organism: Lepus europaeus (assembly GCF_033115175.1). Lineage (NCBI taxonomy): Eukaryota > Metazoa > Chordata > Mammalia > Lagomorpha > Leporidae > Lepus > Lepus europaeus. The sequence continues at coordinate 70,099,778 of NC_084830.1, read as the reverse complement.
ATACCAGTGGAATGCTAGAAACTTTCTTAAACCTAAGACTTGAGGTGAGTGTTTGGCACAGTGGTTAAGACACCTCTTGGGACACCTGCATCCCCTACAGGGTTCCTGGTGTGAGTCCTGGCTGTGTTTCCAGTTGCAGTTGCCTGCTAATTTGGACCTTGGAAGGTAGATGATAGCTCAAGTTCTTTCCTACCACACATACGGGAGACCCCGATGGAGTTCTGGCTTCTGGCTTTGGTCTGGCCCAGCCCTAGCTGCTCAGGTATTTGAGAAGTAAACCAGAAGATGGAAGATTCTTATTCTCTCTCTCTCTCTCTCTCTCTCTCTCTCTCTCATCTTCCTCTCTTTCTTTCTTTCTCTCTCATAAAAAATAGATTTAAAAATGAAAAAGCCAACAGTATGACCTGACTTGTTAATTTTAAAAGTCTGGAGCTTGCTTGTTTTTAAGCTATTAACAAGGAGGTTGTGACAATCAAGAGTCAGTATTTCTTGCATGTCCACAATGTGCTGGGCTTTGGGACAGGTGCTGGGAAAATAGCAAGAGGTGGCCGGCGCCGCGGCTCACTAGGCTAATCCTCCGCCTTGCGGCGCCGGCACACCGGGTTCTAGTCCCGGCCGGGGCACCGATCCTGTCCCGGTTGCCCCTCTTCCAGGCCAGCTCTCTGCTGTGGCCAGGGAGTGCAGTGGAGGATGGCCCAAGTGCTTGGGCCCTGCACCCCATGGGAGACCAGGAGAAGCACCTGGCTCCTGCCATCGGATCAGCGCGGTGCGCCGGCTGCAGCGCGCTACCGCGGCGGCCATTGGAGGGTGAACCAACGGCAAAAGGAAGACCTTTCTCTCTGTCTCTCTCTCACTATCCACTCTGCCTGTCAAAAAAAAAAAAAAAAAAATAGCAAGAGGTAAGCAAGGTTCCTGCCTGCAGGGGGCTCTGTCTTAGTGCAGGTGTTGTCTTGGGGAACTGAATATTCCAGACAGGGCAGGGAGAGGGATGAATTAAACACAGCACTGCCTGAAGTCAAAGGGGTAAATCAGAATCTCACCTACCTCTGAGTCCACAGTAAACTGTGGAATCTGGGAATATTCTGGAACTTGGCAGTCAAGACAAAGATATCATAACTTGGTCAGCTGAAGGGTAGACCCACCCACACTCTAGTGGTAACCCTTGAGCACCCACCCATCAATCACCAAGTCCCCAAGGCAGGCAATGCGGGTTACCATGACCGCCGACACCCCCGCGTGTATCTCCAAATCCTTTCCCACCACTGAGTGTGAAGGCACAGCCCAAACCGACAGCATCCATTAAGCATGGTAAGGGCCTGACCTGTGCAATTGTGCTGAGCATGGAGAGTGCTAGTTTCCAGGGAAAGTTTTCCAACTGTTCTCTTTTAATTTAATTAAATCAGTGTATATATGCTTTTTAAAAAACGGAGTAGGGGTCAGCGTTGTGGTGCAGCAGGTTAAGCTGCCACCTGCAATGCCAGCATCCCATGTGAGTGTTGGCTCAAGTCCCAGCTGCCCCACTTCTGATCCAGCTCCCTGCTAATGAACCTGTAAAAGTAGCTGAAGATGGCACAAATACTTGGGCCCCTGCCACCCATGTGGAAGACCCAGATGGAATTCCTGGCTCTTGGCTTCAGCATGGCACACCCAGGACTTTGCAGCCATTTGGGAAGTGAATCAGAGGACAGCAGATCTCTCTCTCTCTCTCCCTCTCTAATTCTGTCTTTCAAATAAATAAATGCTTCTTTTTTGAAAAGTTTTAAAAAATAAAAAGAGAAAACAAGAATGGGCAGGGGTGGGATACAGGAGCACCCAAGGCTCAGAAACGTACTAGCCCTGCTTTGGAGGAGCCTTGAGTTTGCTCTTGTGCAAATTCACATTCAAGAACCCATGAAAGGATTTAATGTGCTTGGAACTCACAGAGCCAATATTCACATGAATTTTTTCTAGATTAACATTCAATTCAATATAAAGATTAAGAATGTATTCTTCCAGGTTTAACCAGTTCCTTCACCTTTCTCCTTTTCTCGTCCCTTCTCTCTTTCCATCTCCCTTATCTTCTTCTTTTGCCAACTTAAAACCCGAAGGACAGAGCAACGGAACAGACATCACTTGGGACATCCGTATCCCATATCAGAGTACCTGGGTTTGAGTCCGGGCTTTGATTCCAGCTTTCTGCTAACATGCCCCCTGGGGGGCAGCAAGTGATGGCTCTCAAGCCTGGATCTCTGACACCCAAGTGACACCCAGGTTGAGAGCCAGGCTCCTGGCCCTGGCCTGACCCAGTCTGAACTTTCTTGGGTATGTGGAGACTCAAGCAGAAGAAGATTAATCTCTCCTCCGCCCCCTTCTCTTTTCAAATAAAATGAAAATAAATAAATAATTATTTAAAGATTTATTTATTTATTTATTTATTTGAAAGTCAGAGTTACACAGAGAGAAGAGAGGAGAGAGAGAGAGAGGTCTTCCATCTGATGGTTCACTCCCCAGTAGGCTGCAATGGCCGGAGCTGTGCCGACCCGAAGCCAGGAGCCAAGAGCTTCTTCCAGGTCTCCCACGTGGGTGCAGGGGCCCAAGGACTTGGACCATCTTCTACTGCTTTCCCAAGCCATAGCAGAGAACTGGATCAGAAGTGGAGCAGCTGGGTCTCGAACCGGCACCCATATGGGATGTTGGTGCTTCAGGCCAGGATATTAACCCACTGTGCCACAGCACTGGCCCCAATAAATAAATAATTTTAAAAGTATTTCTTTAAAAAGAATTGGAGGATGGGGCTGGCACTGTCGCACAGTAGGTTGATTCTCCACCTGCAGTGCCGGCATCCCATATGGGCACTGGTTTGAGACCCTGGTTTCTCCTCTTTCTTTTTTTTTTTTTTTTTTAATTTTTTTTTTTTTTTTATTTTTTGACAGGCAGAGTGGACAGTGAGAGAGAGAGAGACAGAGAGAAAGGTCTTCCTTTGCCGTTGGTTCACCCTCTAATGGCCGCCGCGGTAGCGCGCTGTGGCCGGCGCACCGCGCTGTTCCGATGGCAGGAGCCAGGTGCTTCTCCTGGTCTCCCATGGGGTGCAGAGCCCAAACACTTGGGCCATCCTCCACTGCACTCCCTGGCCACAGCAGAGAGCTGGCCTGGAAGAGGGGCAACCAGGACAGGATCAGTGCCCCGACCGGGGCTAGAACCCGGTGTGCCGGCGCCGCAAGGCGGAGGATTAGCCTGTTGAGCCACGGCGCCGGCCGGTTTCTCCTCTTTCAATTTAGCTCTCTGCTATGGCCTGGGAAAGCAGTGGAAGATGGCCTAAATGCTTGGGCTCCTGCATCCATGTGTGAGAAACTCCTGGCTCCTGGCTTTGGATCGGCTCAGCTCCAGCCATTGCAGCCATTTGGGGAGTGAACCAGTGGAAAGACCTCTCTCTCTCTCTCTCTCTCTCCCTCCCTCTCACTGTCTATAACTCTACCTCTCAAATAAATAAATAAAATATTTTTAAAAAAGAAAGAAAGAAAAAAAGGAAGGTGGGAAGGAAGGAAGGAAAGAAATTGGATGACTCAAGTATGTCAAAGACCTTAGTAACACATTTACTCTATACACACATTTTTTTCACTAACTCTTAAGCCTGCACTTAGGGTTTAAGCATAGGGCAGCAACCTGGAGGTGTTAACCTATTATGCAGCCCAGAGAGGTTACCAACTTAATATGGATACTGAGGGGCTGTGGGACAGCCCTTATAGCTCCACAGTGGCATCTGTATGGTAACGGCAAGATCTGACATAGAGCAGAAGTGCCATCTTCTCATACTCCTCCACTGAGGCCACATAACATCAACTTTAGCATGAACCAGGTGCTGTCCCATATCTGGCTCAGCCCTCACTGCAGCCCTAAGAGAAAGGTACTTTACTACTAGTTTACTGTTCTTGACCCAAGTGGAACTATGCCAGGAAACATGACTCAAAACCTATAATTTTTTGTTTTTTAATTTTTATTTATTTACAAAACAGAGAAACAGCAAGTGCACGAGAGAGAGAAACAAAGACAAAGATCGATCTCCCATTTACCAGTTCACTCCCAAATGCCCACAACAGCTGGGGTTGGACTGGGTTGAAGCCAGGAGTCAGGAACTCAAGCTGGGTCTCCCACATGGATGGCAAGGACCCAAGTACTTTCAGCCATCACCTGCTGTCTCCCAGGGTACACATTAGCAGAAATCCAGGATTGGGAGCTGAGATTTGAATTCAGATACTATGATATAGGATGCAGGCATCCCAAGCAGAATCTTAACTGCTGCACTACAGACCTGTCTATCAAAGCATATCCTTTGGGGGCCAGTGTTGTGGTGCAGTGGATTAAGCCATTGCTTGTGACACCAGCACCCCACAGGGGAATGACCAGTTCCAGTCCTGGGTGCTCCATTTCCAATCCAGCCTCCTACTAATGTACCTTGGAAGTCAACAGAGAATGACCTGGATACTTGGGCCCCTATGTGGGAGATCAGAATGGAGCTCCTGGCGCTTGGCTCATGCCTGGCACAGACCTAGCTATCGTGTTGTGGCCATTTGGGGAGTGAAGAGTGGATGAAAGATTTTCTGTCTGTCTGTCTGTCTGTCTGTCTGTCTCTCTCTCTCTCTCTCTCTGTTACTCTTTCAAATAAATATTTTTTAATTTTATTTATTTATGTATTTATTTGTTTTTCAACTTTTATTTAATAAATATAAATTTCCAGAGTACAATTTTTGAATTATAGTGGCTTTTCCCCTCATAACCTCCTTCCCACACACAACCATCCCATCTCCCACTTTCATTTAGGTCATTTTTTTTTGCCACAGTGTCTTGGCTTTCCATGCCTGTGAAACTCTCATGGGCTTTTTAGCCAGATCCGATTGCCTTAAGGGCTGATTCTGAGGCCAGAATGCTGTTTAGGGCATTTGCCATTCTATGAGTCTGCTGTGTATCCTGCTTCCCATGTAGGATCATTCTCTCCTTTTTAATTCTATAAATTATTATTTGCAGACACTGGTCTTATTTATGTAATCCCTTTGATGCTTAATTCTATCTTTCTGATCAATTATGAACTTAAACTGATCACTTTAACAAGTAAATAACAAATAAATAATTTTTTTAAAAAACTATCCTTTTTACCACTCTGCCAAACTATCTTGAATCAAGTGTTGCTTCATGATAAAACATTTTGAAGCAAACAAGCCCAATTCTTCATGATGTTCCATGCCCTCTAATCCTTTAAATTCCTTCTTCAAATCTCCTGTATCTGTGTATCGTAGCATAGGTACATCATACCATACTATGTGTATAATGCCACAAATCAGATTGATTGTTTCTGTCTGTTGCTTTCTAAGATTTTCACATCAATGATGAATCAGCTCCTGAACATTTGTCCAAGGATTATACACCTTCCAAATCACCCCTTTCAAGACCCATGTTCTCCACTCATCTGGCATTGGCAAATACGTAGGGTCAGAAAGTATAGGCTGGAGAATTTTTAGAAGTAGATTCAGGTTGGTATTAAATTCAGACTGAGAACATTTGGCATCTGAATTCATTAAGCGACTCATGTAGAACTAAATGTTCCAGTTGGGAAAGAGCTTTGAGATCATCTGAGCCAGCACTGGCAGGTCCATGGTGCACCCACCACCAATGCCTCATTCCATACATTGCTCTTTCCCACCATGTCACATGGAACCTCAGAATCCTTCTCAACTAAATGCTCTGGGTAGCTGCTACTGACCAAACTGGCATGAGAAATAGAATCCATTCTCCAACCCTAAATCTCAACCAACTCTTAAATTGTATAAATGTGGAAGCTGAGCTCTGAGAAGCTAAAATGAACCACACACAGATCACCAAGTGTGGAAACGTTGGAAAAGCTGGGGCTGACATCTGAGCCTTCTGATTTCTACTCCCTCTCCCTTTCCAGTGTAACACATGATGGCAACAGTTTTCTTTTTTTGACAGGCAGAGTGGACAGTGAGAGAGAGAGACAGAGAGAAAGGTCTTCCTTTGCCATTGGTTCACCCTCCAATGGCCACTGTGGCCGGCGCACTGCACTGAGATGGCAAGTTTTCTAGGAACCACTGTAGAGTGGGGTCAGGCAGGATTGTTTGGAGAATGGGAGCTGTGAGATCAGAGGAGAGGCTGTCATCGCAGTTTTCTAATAAAATTAATGTTTAAGTAAAGAAAAAAAAATTTGGCTTAACACATCCAAGAATTGGACAACTAACATCCTTTTCTCAATTATGTGAGATACATTACCACAACTACCCTATGGGTGCAAACAGTACCCCCTTTGGAGGCAAAGTGTAATGATGCAGGTATGAGCATAGGGCAGTCAGCCTACCAAGTTCAAATCCCAGGGTGGCCACTTTGGGTAAGCTACTGTACTATCCCCAGAGTCACAAGTTCATGAATGGCAAAGCCAGGTCTGGAACCTAAATCTCTACACTTCACATCGGCTCTCTTCCCACCATGCTACATTTGGATGCAGGGCAAGGAGGCACTGGGTCACACAGCTCACAGAAACCACATAATTACCTTCAGGTCAAGGACAGACCACACATACAATGGTGGTTACACAAGATTTTTTTTTCTTTTTTTTTTTTAATTAAACTTTTATTTAATGAATATAAATTTCCAAAGTATAGCTTATGGGTTACAATGGCTTCCCCTCTCCCATAACTTCCCTCCCACCCGCAACCCTCCCCTTTCCCGCTCCCTCTCCCCTTCCATTCATGTAAAGATTCATTTTCAATTCTCTTTATATACAGAAGATCAGTTTAGTATATATTAGGTAAAGATTTCAACATTTTGCCCACATAGCAACGTAAAGTGAATAAACTACCATTGGATTACTAATTATAGCATTAAATAGCAATGTACAGCACATTAAAGACAGAGATCCTACATAATTTTTTTTTCAAATTAATTAATTTTCTATGCCATTTCCATTTTAACACCAGGTTGTTTTTTTTTTTTCATTTCCAATTCTCTTTATGTACAGAAGATCAATTCGGTATATAATTAGTAAAGACCTCATCAGTTTGTGCCCACACAGAAACACATAGTATAAAAATACTGTTTCAGTACTAGTTATAGCATCACTTCGCTTTAGACGACACATTAGGGACAGATCCCACATGGGGTGTAAGTACACAGTGACTCCTGTTGCTGATTTAACAATTTGACACTCCTGTTCATGGCGTCAGTAATCTCCCTAGGCTCTAGTCATGAGTTGCCAGGGCTATGGAAGCCTTTAGGGTTCGCTGACTTTGATCTTATTCCGATAGGGTCATAGTCAAAGTGGAGGTTCTCTCCTCCCTTCGGAGAAGGGTACCTCCTTCTTTGATGGCCCCGTTCTTTCCACTGGGATCTCACTCACAGAGATCTTTCATTTAGGTCTTTTTTTTTTTTTCCATGATATCTTGGCTTTCCATGCCTGCTATACTCTCATGGGCTCTTCCGCCAGATCCGAATGCCTTAAGGGCTGATTCTGAGGCCAGAGTGTTGTTTAGGAGATTTTAAAGAAGAGGTCAGCATTTGGAGCAGTGATTGAGACATCACTTAGGAAACCTGCACCCTATTTTGGAGTGCCTGGGTTCAAGTCCTGGCCCTACTCCTGATTCCAGCTTCCTGCTAAGGGAGACCCTAGGAGGTATCAGGTGATAACTCAAGTACTTGGGTCCCTGACACCCATATGGGAGACCCAGATTGAGTTCCAGGCCCCCAGCCTTGACCTAACCCAGCCCTGGCTATTGAAGGCTTTTAGAGAGTGAACCAACAGAATGGAGCTCTCCGTCTATCTGTATTTCCCTGTTTCTTTGCCCTTCAAATAAATAAAAATAATTTTTTAATAAAACTTGATTTAGCTGCCTGAGTGAATTGCTTGTTTTGAGGATCAGGTTGAAAAGAAGCAAACTTTTCTCCTGATGCCTGAAGTCTAAGCTAAATATTTTCAGTTTGAATTTTAAGGCCATTTCCATGGACCTGTTTATCACTTGTTTCTGAAGAGCCCTTCTGTTCTCTTTCTTTGAGAAATGTGTGAATACAAAAATGGCAAGTGTCTTGGGCTCAGGAAGAGAGCTATGCCTAGGGCAAACCTAGTGCAGGTGTAGCTGGATGGAGAGAGGGCAGGAAAATCAGAAGTGGAGAGCCACTGTCTATCCAGGCAGGAAGAAAGGGGAAGGTTTAATGAAACTAAGATTACAACACTTGGCAGCCTGCAAAAATTTATTACCAGGCTGCTTCTATGAGATACCCATTAATAAGATAAATGGGATCAACAGTTTTACAAGTTACAGTTCCTGGAGCTCAAATATCACTCACCTAAAGGAATAGTCACCAAACACTTGTTGCCAAGTTCTAATTACTCTGAGCCTGGGATCAACTGCCAAGGCTGTAAACTGGTCTGGGTGGGAAGCAGTGTTTTCATAAATGATCTAAACCATTGACAGAATGCATGTCAGTGTGGAAATGCTCTTTTGGAAAAAGTGGTATTTTTGTTTCTGTAATGATAGGAACAAGTTATTTTCATCCAGCAACTGATAATATGTGTGGTACAAAAGATTGCAAACCACTGCCCTGACGCCCACCCAGAGAATGTTTTAAATGATCCAAAAAAGATCAGTTCTTGGGACATCACTCTTATCTAAAATAGGGCTTAATTCTGTAGCAAGTGGAAGTTTAATGAAGAGCGAATTTTTAAAAATGTATTTTAGGGACATAAAGATACGCCACGGCAGCCAAGGCTGGCTCAGGACAAAGCCAGGAGCCTAAAACTTAGTCCAGGTCTCCCATGTGGGTGTTAGCAACCCAAGTACTCAAGCCATCACCTGCTGTTGTCCACGATGTGTCTTCACAGGAAGTTAGATCAGACGTGGAGTACCTAAGAGTTGAACTAGATACTCTGATATGGGATGCTAGCATCCTAAGTGGGGACCTAACTGTTGCACCAAACATCTACCCCTCCACTTGGTACTTAAAGTACTTTGTACTCATCAGTCCACTTCAGAATATGGCATCCCCTGACAGAGGACAGGCACCAAATGCCAAACAATTCTAAAATCTGCTGGGGCCTGGTATATACAGGTTTGTTTGTGCAACTTAGTTTCTATTTCTGAAAAACCAGAAAAGCATAAATGAAAATGATGCAGTCATAGAATTCCTTTATTTATTGAGCACTTAGCTCAATAAGGGACTAGACAGTAAGCAAATATGTATCAAATTAAATTAATTGTTCAATTTGTAAGCAAAGTTGTTCTTGATATATAAAGTGTTATTACTTTATTCATTCAACAAATATTTATTGAGACTCTCCTGTTCATAAGATGTCATGCTAGAGGGCTGGCATCGTGGCACAACAAATTAAGCTGCTTGCTTGCGGCTCTGAGACCTGGCTGTTTCACTTCCAATTGTGTTCTCTGCTAATGCACCTGGGTAAGCAGCTGAAGATGATCCAAGCACTTGGACCTATGTTACCCACATGGGAGACCTGGATGGAGTTCTTGATCCTGGCTTCAGTCTGGCCCAGCCTTGGTTGTTGCAACCATTTGAAGAGTGAACCAGCAGATGGAAGATCTCTTTCTCCGTCTCTCCTCTCTCAGTACCACTGTCACTTTAATTATTTCAAATAAGTAAATATTTTTTAAAATGGTGTTCTAGACTCTGGGACCCACCAATGAAGGTGAGATTCTGCCTATGAGGAGCTCAGTGTATCCTCAGATGGAAGGATGGGTGAAGGAAATTGCAAACCTAAGGAAATGTTAATACCTAGTACTGTACAATGAGCCAGCAAATTCATGTTCTTCTGACTTTGCTCAGAAGTTATATGCTCCGTGACTTGGATTTCCCACCTAGAAAATGGGTATCCCTTGCATGTGTTACATGTGTGGAAGGGTGAGAACACACTGCTCCAGATGGTCTTAATGTCCCTTTCCCAGATTTTTTGTCTTTTAGCAGAGAAAGAAGACTTCTTTCCCAGCTGCAAGAGCTTTCATCAGTGGGAAAAAAGGACCTGCCAAATTTTTCAGCGCTGAGATCAAATGCGACTATCTATGCAAGGCAGATTTTTAAGCCAATGTAAATCATGTTATTCACCAGCTCCTCAACACCAGTAGGCACTGAGTGAGTGCCTTTTATGTGCAGGACATTGTGCGAGGCACTGCAGCTGGGATGAGAGCACAGTGAGAAGAGACACGTCTGGAAATGAGAATGGGGACCACGTTGCATCATACACTAAAGTCAGACAGCAGAGTCCAGAGGACTCAGCAAGGAAATGGGAGTCATTAAAGGTGGAAGGGGCACAGAAGGGTGTGGTAGGCATGTCGGTGTCACGACTGTTGCCAGCAGTTTGTGGGAGACCTGCATGCAATGGGCAGGGTTCCCAATGAGAGGTGGTTAGAATCCAAACCAGGAAGCAATGTGAGAATAGAGTGAGAGGGATGAGCTGAGCATTATTGTAAAAGAACTGGATGCTGAGCCCTCACTGATAATGCAAGATTTACATGTCTGGGCTCTTGGAATCAGCCTGCCTGAGTTCAAATCCTGGCTCTCCTACTTGCTATGTTGCACCTTTGAGCAATTCAATCAATCATGTTGTGTCTACAATTCATCATTCAACTCTCTCCATAGTCTACCTCTCTCAACAATTCATTTTTGTCCCATCAGCTCTTCAAGCTCAAAAATCCCAGTCTCTTTTAGCTTCCATTTTCTCCCAATCAGTGAGCTCCTTCCTGATCTCTCTTGCTTCTTTGTCTGGATGCTGTCATTGGTCACCTAAAGTTCTCTCTCTCTCCTTTCTGCCCTATTACTCCTATAATACTGAGCTCCCTCACCTGAAGCAGGTCCGTAACTCCTCCGTCTCTAGGTCTATATCCAGTCTAAGAAAAGTCACATGACTTCAATGACTGGTTCCATAACAGTTTCTCAACTCTCCATGCAACCACTCATATTCCACTTGTCCTTCATCAGCCCTCTCTCCCAGCCTCCCAAAGATAATTCTCAACCTCCACCCCTCTCTACGAGGCTTCTTCACAAATTCCATCCCCCTTTTCTCAGCTGATGACCTCCACTGAGAAAATGAAAACCCTCAATGGTAAGCTGTCTCAACCTCTTACTATCTTGGCTACCAATGTGTCTCCATCCATATCCATTCCTACCCATCCATGCTAGCCTCAAGACCAAAATCTCCTCCCATGTCCTTTTTAAAATTATTTATTTATTCATTTGAAAGAGTGATACAGACAGATGGAGAGAGAGAGAGAGAGAGAGAGAGAGAGAGAGAATCTTCCATCTGTTGGTTCATTCCCTAAATGGCCACAACAGACAGGGCTGGGCCAAGCCAAAGCCAGGATCTAGGAACTCCATCCAGATCACCTATGTGGGTGGCAGAGGTCCAAGCACCTGGGCCATCTTTTTCTACTTTCCCAGGCACATTACAGAGATTAGAAGCAGAGCAGCTGGAATTCCCTGGCACTCCCATGTGGGACACCTGCCTCACAAGTGGCATTTAACCTTCTGTGCTCCAAAGCCAGACCCTCCTATTAGGTCCTTAATATCTTTCCATTGCTCTCTGAAAATATGCTTTGGAGCAGCCTGTATTTTTAAACCCTTCTCTGTTTAGTGATTCCCTCTATTCCTATCCCTCTAGAGAAAATAACACCCCCTTTAACTCAGGTTCCCTTCCATTTGCTGTCAACTCTCTCTCTTTTCTTTTCTTTTTTTTTTTTTTTTTTTGACAGGCAGAGTGGACAGTGAGAGAGAGAGAAAGAGAGAAAGGTCTTCCTTTTCCGTTGGTTCACCCCCCAATGGCCGCTGTGGACGGCGCGCTGCAGACGACGCACCGCACTGATCCGAAGCCAGGAGCCAGGCGCTTCTCCTGGTTTCCCATGGGGTGCAGGGCCCAAGCACTTGGGCCATCCTCCACTGTACTCCTAGGCCACACAGAGAGCTGGACTGGAAGAGGAGCAACTGGGACAGAATCCAACGCCCCGACCAGGACTAGAACCTGGTGTGCCCACGCCGCAGGCGGAAGATTAGCTTATTGAGCCACAGCGCCAGCCTCTTTCTCTTTTCTACTTGTCATCCAAACTCCTTGAAAAAGTGATCTACTTTCACTGGTTCCAGCTTTTCAGTTCCTTTTTCACCCCTGCTTCCTTTAGTTTCATGCTCTTGCTAAGCTCTCCCCAGTGAACTTATCACCAAATCTGATGAACACATTTCAGATCATCTCACGGACCTCTCCATTGGCCACTCTTGTTCTCACTCTTCCTGGGAACATTTTGCTTCTTTAGAATTGGTGACAATGCCTTTTAAGTTGTTCTCATATCCCTGTGATGGTTGGTTTTTTGTTGTTTTTTTTTTTTGTTTGTTTGTTTGTTTTTTTTGTTCATGGTCTTCTTGTCCAAAGCATCCCTTAGATGTTGCAGTCTGGAAGGCCCCACATTAGTCAGCTTCTTATTGCTGCAACAATCTGAGCTAATTCACTTCATAAAGAGGAAGTGTTTATTTAGCTCACAGTTCTGGAGCTTTCAAGTCCAAGATTATGCAGCTTCGTTGATTTGGCCCTTGTGAGTGTGGTGGGTGGCAATGGCGGAGCGTGTAGCGAGAAAGGATCTCATGATGGTGAGCCAGGAGGCAGAGAGATTAGTTTGGCCCAACTCAGACAGCCTTCTCCCAAGAAAACTACAGTTCAGGAAACATCCCCTGTGACCTAAGGACCTCCCACTCGGCTTGAGTTCCTGATAGTGCCACTCTGGGAAACAAACCTTTAACACATGGGCCTCTGGAGGATAGTCAACATCATTGCTAATGTATGAATCATAGCAGATCCCATTCTTAACCTCATCTTCTCTTATTGTACCCACTTTCCCAAATCAGTCATTTGTGATTTTATCCAGCCTTAGAATTTTAACCTCTACCAAACTTCCAATAACTCAAAAAAAAAAAAAAATCAGTATCTTCAGATCCTTCTCTCAAGCTCCAAACTTATACATCTCCACCCCATCACCCCCGACTCAGTGCGTCTGAAACACAGCCTGCCACTTCCCTCCTAAGCCAATCCATCTGCTGGTTTTTCTCTTTCCCAGTTGGTAGCACTCCTTTTCTTCAATCTCACAGACAAGAAACCTGGCAGATACCTTAGACTCCTCCCACTGCCTTTCCTCCCTCTCAGGTCCAAACACCTGCTGAAGGTATCGTCGAAGTATTCCTGGGCTCCATTCCCTCCTCACCACACTGGTCTTGACTTCCATTTGTCCTTTCTTCTCTGGGACCCGGTATGATCATCTCTCAATGCAGTGTCCCTGCATCCAGTCTCAGACCCCACAGGCCATGTTCTCTTTTCTTATGGAATCAAATCCAAGCCATTTAATCTGGCAGAGGCTTCTCCCTGTTCTGACACCTGACAAATTCCCTGCCTGCATCTTTTGCTTTTTGCTGCCTTATCTTTTCCACTTCCCAAAACCCTGACCTCCTTGTGTTCCCAGCCTTTGCACTGCTACTTCAGACTCCTGGTTCTGTGCTCGCGCTATAGCCACCGCCTAGAAAGCCTTGAGAATCTGTCCGTCCTCCACACACTCACTTTACCTGCTCAGGTGTGGCTTCATTTCCACAGGAGTGCATTCCTTGTTTATATAGGGGATAAGGGGGAGGGAGAGAGTAAGGCAGGGAGGGGGTCGAGGGCTTTCTTCTGTGTTCCCTGGTCAGTCCCTGCATTCAGATTGTGTTAGGATGCTCTGTTGCAGTCTGTTTGCTCTCTGTAGTCTCTGCCTCTATGAAATTCTGCATCTGAATTACCTTTAAATCTGCTTTATTATAGAGCAGGTGCTCAGATAATGTTTGTTAAAGGAAATAAGGAGGAAAGAAGGAAGGGGGAGGGAGAACAGGGAGGAAGAATCATTTTTGCAATGAGAAGCATAACTTTCAAACTCAGTAGTCTGATCAGATAAGGTGATAAGAAAATAGAAATGCACACACTGATTCTTTCTTGGTTACAGTTAAAAGAAATTACAGATAAGAATCAATTTAACATCTTGGTGGAAAATCATGTAACATTAAGTACTAGTCATCAACTGAGAGAGGGATTGAAACATGTTTTCATTCTAATAATCCCTGTAATACAAAGAACAAAGAAATCAAACAGGAGAGAAAAGGTCGTACTTATAATTGCATTGGATGGGTCACTACTGTTTCTTTCTTTTTTTTTTTTTTTTTTTTTTTTATTTTGACAGGCAGAGTTAGACAGTGAGAGAGAGAGAGAGACAGAGAGAAAGGTCTTCCTTCCTCTGGTTCACCTCCCAAGTGGCTGCTATGGAAGACGCTGCGCCGATCCAAAGCCAGGAGCCAGGTGCTTCCTCCTTGGACTCCCATGCGGGTGTAGGGCCCAAGTACTTGGGCCATCCTCCACTACCTTCCCGGGCCACAGCTGGACTGGAAGAGGAGCAACCAGGACTAGAACCCAGCACCCATATGGGATGCTGGCACCGCAGGCCAGAGGATTAACCAAGTGAGCCACCGCGCCAGCTCAACTACCGTTTTTTAAGAAGAAACAAGAGGCTTCTTGAGAGAGAGTTATAAGTTCTTCATGGACTTTTCTTTATGAAATGGTTCTAAAAGTCAACTCAAATTTTCTGGAATGTAGACTTTAATTTAAAACCATGAAAAATTGTTTAATTAACCAATGCATTTGTTTTAGGAACTGGATTTGCTTTATATTAACTGCTAATCCAATTCATCATTATATAAGTTGGACGGAAGTATTTGTTCATTAAAGAAAAGTATTTAGGCCCCTGGGTCTAGTTCTTCTCTATTCCAATTGTGCAATGCATAATAAAAATAAGGTCCTGTAGCCAACTTAAAAACAACGTAATGGGAAGTTCAATTTCTTTGAAAAAATATGAGCATTATCCCCCTTTTCAACCACACATTTTTTTTCATAAAATTTTCTAAAAGTCTTGGCTAAAAGTCCAGTTTTTACAGTTTCTGCATAGACACTTCTTTCCAAATCTTTTTTTTTCACTCTTTTTAATGGAAAAAAAAATAATACCAATATCCACCACTGTACCATGACATGAATTTCTCAAGCATTAGGAACAATTTAACTCTGTTCCTTCATCTAATTTTCCATTTCTGTAACATTGGCCCCTTTTCTTTGATAAGATGAGGTTATTTTCCATTTCCTGACTTGACTGCTGGTGACAAGGCACTTAAGAACAAATACCAGAGAAAGGTTACAACGCATGGAGGTAGGAGGCACTCAAGAGCACGTGCACTGCTTAATGACATCTCCACAAATCCAAATTCCATTGCAGTAGGTGGCAACCCAACTGTTAGGGAAACAGGTGAAGGAGACTTGGAAATTCAGAAATGCGGGCCTCAGCCAACTGCATCAAGCAGAACTTGATTCTGTGGAAGGTTTGTGCTCTGGTCCGAATGTTTGTGTCCCACCCAGATCCCATTGTTGAATCCTAACTTCCACAGTCATGGCATTAAGAGGTGCCCTTTAGGGGCCAGCGTGGTGCTGTGGCATAGCGGGCAAAACCCCACCTGCAGTGCCACATCCCATGTGGGCACTGGCTGCTCCATTTCTGATCCAGCTCTCTGCTGTGGCCTGCGAAAGCAGAGGAGGATGGCTCAAGTGCTTGGGCCCCTGCACCCGTGTGGGAGACCAGAGGAAGTTCCTGGCTCCTAGCTTCAGATCAGCCCAGCTCTGGCTGTTGCAGCCATTTGGGGAGTAAACCAGTGGATGGAAGGTCTCTCTCTCCCCACCCCTCCCTATCTGTAACTCTGCCTTTCAAATAAATGAATAAATATTTTAAAAAAGGAAGAGACTTCAGACTACAATGCAAGGATCCCCCTTTTGAGAGGAGAGAATGGAGGAAGAAGAATGGATCAGAAAATTTCTCAAACAGCAGCATGGTTCTAAAGTTATTTCAGGCCAACAGGAATGCCCAAGTCAAAACCACCCACCACAGCGAGTACAGGAGGTGCCTGGAGGATCACCTGGGGTCCACATGGAGTCCTGTCTTTTCCATCATACAAAATAAAAAATGGCTCCACCCCTCGTGTTGACCAGGGACAGGAATGCCTGCCGAGATGAGGCTGTCTCTCTTCTGCTGGTCTCCGGACACAAGAAGTCTGGCATATCCTGGAGGTAGCTGCAGATGGAGAGATTGTTCCCCTTTGGAGTTGAGACGCTCTGAGGCTGAGCCCGAGTTGGATCGTTGGAAGTGGTGGCAAGTATAGACATTCCCACTGCCACCCTTGGTCCAGACTCCTGTGTCCTTCCTGCAGGCCACACAGTGCCTTAGAGTGGAGCCCAAGGGCACCTCCCTCTTTCAGAAGAGAGCTTCTGATGTGAGTCTTTAGCTGTGTGCCCAGTTCTTGCATTCCATGGCAGCTGCCTCTAATGGCACACTTTGTGATATGATCATTGGATTTCATGGTCATGTGCTCATCCCACTCTTCCTCTGTGTACATGGCTGCCCTGGGGAACAGCTGAGTTTTTGGGGTTCAGTGGCCCACGTGGTGGTGCTGGCTGAGACACAGCAGTAGGCATGTCATGTTACAAAACATTCATTCTCAGGAGTAGGCACTGTGATGCAACTGGTTAATGCCCTGGCCTAAAGTGCCAGCATCCCATATGGGCACCAGTTCGAGACCCAGCTGCTCCACTTCCAATTCAGCTCTCTGCTATGGCCTGGGAAAGCAGTAGAAGATGGTCCAAGTCCTTGGGCCCCTGCACCCATGTGGGAGACCCGGAAGAAGCTCCTGGCTCCTGGCTTTGGTTCGAAGCAGCTCTGGCCATTGCGGCCGATTGGGGAGTGAACCAGAGGATGGAAGACCTCTCTCTCCCTCTCTCTCTCTGCCTCTCCTCTCTCTGCATAACTGTGACTTTCAAGTAAAATAAATAAATCTTTAAAAAAAAAACAAGACATTCATTCTCTCAGTGTCATTTTTTTCTAAGGTGTACCTTGGTGCCACATTCTATTCCAGGTTTGGAAATACAAGTATAAACATCCAGCTCCTACTCTGGAAGATCTTGTGATCAGCAGGGAATGGATAAAAAAAAAAAAAAGGTAAACAAACACTCTATAATATAGCAAGGGCTTGATTGGGTCTCTGTGATTTGGGAGACATCTCAGCAGTCTGGGGAGAGCCAGAAGGCTTAAGCTGAGTGTCCCAGGGTGAGAACTGAGCCAGGTCAGAAAAAAAAAAAACAAGGACCAACAAAGGGTCTGAGGTGAATAAAACATTTGCAATTGAATGCAGCACTGTGGCTAAATGTAGATACACCCAAGAAAGTGAGGCTTCTCTGGATGGTGAGGATAGATCACTGTGACTGTCACACTAACAGTTAGGACTCTATACTCTGCCTGGAAGAAACCCCCGAAATTACTTAAACAAAAGAATAACATAAAGATTTGTGTTTGGGAAGATCCTTCTACCTACTAAATGGGAGAAGAATAGAAGGTGAACAACAATGGTTCGATGAGGAGACAGAATTGTTGGAACTTGATGTCTATAGGTGTGGAGGAGATGGGGAGCCAAGGGTGACTCTAGAGGTTGAGGAATAGTGGTATCATTCACTGAAATAGGAACAAAAGGGAGCCGGCGCTGTGGCATAGTAGGTTAGGCCTCCACCTGTGGTGCCATCCCATTTGGGCGCGGGTTCCAGGCCCCGCTGCTGCACTTCCAATCCAGCTCCCTGCTAATGGCCTGGGAAAGCAATGGAAGACAGCCGCAGTACTTGGGCCCCTGCACCCACATGGCTCCTGGATTCAGATAGGCCCAGGAGTGAACCATTAGACGGAAAACCTCTCTCTCTCTCCCTCTCTCAGTAACTCTGTCTCTCAAATAAATAAATAAATCTTTAAAAAAAAATAAATAGGAGCAGAGGAAGAGAAGAAAGTTCATGTTGATGGATTCCACTTTGGACATGTTGGGTTTGAGATGCCTGTGGGGTATTCACACGAGCAATCAAAGAGCTAAATTTCCAGGATTCAGATACTCCCTGCCCCAGTCACAACCCTCTTTGAATGATTTCTAGTGTCTGCACTTGAAATTCTCCCAGGAAGAGGGGAAAAGGAGACACCTCAAAGGGGATGCACTCTGCTCTGTGATTAAGTGAGAGCTGATGAACAGGAAGAGACTAAAAACTGTGAAGATTGTTGTAAAGAAAAAATCATAAATTGTATCGTCCCTATTTTCACAATAAACAGAAGGCCCAAGTGTTTGCAAGCCAATAAAATGTTGAGAAGCCTTGAAGATGAGTGTTCTTCAAGATTTTGGATGAATGCCATTCAGAAAGTGTTTCCTTTATGAAGGTGTCATTATAATAATGAATGTTTTGCATTTGGGGAAGTGGCGTAATATTTGGAATTTTCAGCCAAAGGGAAAAAGATTAGTAGCTATTTCTAATGACTTCTGGAAAACATGAGAATTTAATTCGAGGCTTTTTCCTTCATCCCAAAGTCAAAGCAAGGGTGGTATAAGAAAAAATTGAAAACAAAAACTGTTAAGCTGGTTTGATCATAATAAATTCAAAAGCACTTGATTGCATATATCAGGGTTAAAAAAACTGCTTTGACATATATTATCTGAATTGACTTATATTTATAAACACATAATGCATAAGGAAGGCAGGTCAGCTTTGATGATCTTCATTTAAGAAATTAGGGTACTGGTACCGGAGCTGTGGTGCAGCAGGTTAAAGCCCAGGCCTGCAGTGCCGGCATCCCATATGGATGTTGGTTCGAGTCCTGGCTGCTCCATTTCCGATCCAGCTCCCTGCTAATATGCCAGGGAAAGCAGCAGAGGATGGCCCAACCCCTGTACCCACATGGGAGACCTGGAAGAAGCTCCTGGCTCCTAGCTTCAGACCAACTCACCTCTGGCTGTTGTGGCCATTTGGGGAATGAATCAGCAGATGGAAGACCTCTCTCTCTATCTCTACCTCTCTCTGTAACTCTGTCTTTAAAATAAATAAAAATAAATCTTTAAAAAAAAAAAAAGAAACCACAGTACTGAGGATAAGGCAGCTTTATCTTCAGTAGCCACAAGCCAGGATTCCCTTCCTAGTGTACGATGATTCCCTAGCCCTTCTTAAATCCCTCCCTCGCCTCCTTCAGGAAAACATAACTTGGGTACCCAGCCACACTCTACACAAAGCACTCAACCTAATAATGATCATAGGCTGTGCTCCCAAGTCACTGTCTCTCCAACAGATGTTGTTCCTGGACTTCTGCTCATGAGAAGCCAAGCGAAAGCTTATGTAGTGGTCCAGGGCTTGGACACTAGGTCCACTTCCAAGCTCTTTCACTTGGACCCATGCTTTAAACTTGGCATGCCTCAGTTTCCTTACCTGTAAAATAATACTTCCCTCAGCGGGTTGTTAAGAGTATTAGATGCGTTTCTTCTTGCACAGCCCTTACCTGGAATTCGATAAATATTATGGGTGTAATTTAATAAATAAGTGAGCTGGGTCAACCAAAGGTTCCTGGATGAGAGA